>NW_006408752.1:675332-680680 GCF_000296735.1 Chrysochloris asiatica
TACAGACAAGTTAATCAGTTTTACATTCAATCAATCATACATTTTGTTTCTTTTCAATGATTACAGTTAGTTTCATGCAACAACAGTTATCCTGCTTCCTTCCTGTGGTTTCCATTTCCATTCCACCCACCTTACCATCCCTTCTCAACTTTGTTCTTAGGAAACTGTTGCCATTTTGATTTTGAATGATTGACCATTCCGTGGTGAATATACCTTACTAGTGTTTTGTGTATCCTTCTATACCAATCTACTACTTGGCTGAAAATTGTTCCGCGAAGGTGAGTTCCATTCCAGACCTGAAGAGTGCTCAAGAGTCATAGTCTCAGGTTCTTGCAATCACTTTCTGACCAATAAGCCCATTTTTATTTTGTTTTTTTCTTCTTTAAGTTTTTATTGTGATTTAGGTGAAAGTTTACAGAGAAAATTGATTTTCCTTTCAATAATTCATACACATTTTGATTCGTGACAAGCCCTATAACGTATCAGCACTTATTCCACTTTCTCCTTGTTTCTCCCATTTCCATTTACTCTTCTGTCCTACACCTTCCTGCCTTCTGAGCTTTGTTTGGGGGCAAATGCCGCCTTTTGATCCTGTACAGTTGATCAAGAGTGCTTGTGTTCTCTGAGTCCTGGTGTGCCACTGTGCAATAATGCACTGGATAACAAGGTCAGTTTGAACCACAAGGTCGGTGGTTCAAATTCACCAGCCGCTCCTTGGAAACCCTATACACAGTCCCTATGAGTCTCAAAGGCACATGACAATAACAACAAGTTAGGCTTGTCTATTGTTTGGCTGGAAGGTGATCCCTGAGGGTAGGTTCATTTCCAGGTTTGGAACTTATCTAAGAGGGTTCCACCAGTTTCCATCAGATCAGTCAGTCTGGTCTTTTTTTATGGTTTTTGAATTTTATTGTACAGCTTTGTGTCCAGGACCATCTGTGGTTCCAGATCAGAGAGGTAGGTAATGGTAGCCAGGCACCATTCAGTTCTTCTGGTCTCAAGGTTGTGGAGGCTGGAGTTCACATAGCTCAGTAGTCCTGTGGACTAATGGTTTACAATGGAAATTCCTGTTGTTGTTGTTAGGTACCCTTGAGTCAGTGTCAGTACCAGCTCATAACAACTTTATGAATGTCCAGTCCTGAGCCAGCCTCACAATCATTACTGCACTTGAGACATTGCTGCTACCACTGTGCCAATCCATCGCATTGGAGGTCTTCCTCATTTTTGCTGACCCTTCACTTTGCCAAGCATGATGTCCTTCTCCAGTGACTGGTCCCACCTGATAATATCATCTTGGCTTCCAAAAGCCTGGTCCTTTAAAAATAATTTTGAGTTTTATTCCACATTTTGTTCCACATTTTCTCCCACTCTATCCAGGACCTTCTAAAGTGATTCCTTTCAGATCACATTGTGTAGCAGGGCACCATGTAGTTCTGGTTTCAGAGTCATGGAGACAGATGTTCATGGGTTGCATTAGTCTGTTGGACTAATTGATTCCAAGCATATCCAATTCTTATCCTTCTTCTTTCTTCTGCACATGGAGAGACAAACAGTTGGACATCAGATGACCGACCACTCATGAGCTTTTATGATCCCAGACTTTACTCACCAAGTAGGATGTAGAACATTGTCTTTGTAGACTACGTTATGACAGTTGGTTACCTGTCTTTGGAATGGGCACAAATATAGATGGTTTCTAATTGTTTGACCAGGTCGCTGTGTTACAGAATTCATGGAGTGAGAGTCTCCAGTGCAGTATCAGTTTATTAAAATATTTCAATTTGTATTCCATCAATTCCTGGAGCCTTGTTTTATGCCAGTGCCTCATTGCAGCTTGGACTTCTGCCTTCAGAATCATTTGCTCTAAATTTTACAGTATCTCTTGAAATGGTTGGACTTCTACCATTTCTTTTTGGAACTGTGATTTTATATATATCTTCCATCTTCTTTTGATGCTGTCTGCTCCGCAGAAGAAAGATGAGGCATTCTGCTCCCGTAAAGATTTACAGCCTTGGAAACCCTGTACAGGGTCGCTATGAGTCGGAACCGACTCCACGGCACATAATAACATCAACAACATCAGTAAATATTTTGTCTTGTGAACTCCATTTTGGTCTTTTCTTTCTTTCTTGTTTCTTTAATGACCTTTTGCTTTCTTCATATGTGATGTTCTTGATGTCATCCCACAACTCTTCTGCTTTTAAGTCAGTAGAATCTAATGTAGCAAGTCTATTAATAAGATAGTTTCTAAATTCAGGTGGGATACGTTCAAAGTTATATTTTGGCCCTTGTGGACATGTTTTAATTTTATTCACCTTCAGCCTGAACTTGTATAAGAGCAATTGATGGTATATTCCACAGTCGACTCCAGGCTTTGTTTTGGATGTTTTCCCACCATCTCTTCCTGCAGATGTAGTCAATTTGATTTCTGTGTATTCCATCTAGTGAGGATCCGGCATATAAACCTTTTATGTTGTTTTACAAATGCATTTGCAATGAATAAGTCATTGTTGTTGTTGTTGTTATGTGCCATGGAGTCGGTTCCAACTCATAGTGACCCTGTACAGGGTTTCCGAGGCTATAAATCTTTACGGGAGCAGAAAGCCTCATCTTTCTCCTGCGGAACAGCTGGTAGTTTAGAACTGCTGACCCTGAGGTTTGCAGGCCGATTCGTAACCACTATGCCACCAGAGCTCCTTGTGAAATTCTATCATGCTATCTCCAGCATCATTTGTATCACTAAGGCCATATTTTCCAACTATTAATCCTTCCTCTTTGTTTCCAACCTTTGCATTCCAATCACCAGTAATTATCAATACATCTTGATTGCATATTTGATCAATTTCAGACTGAAAAAGTTGGTAGAATTCTTCAATTTCATCATCACCGGCTCTAGTGTCTGGTGTATAAATTTGAGTATTAACTAGTCTTCCTTGTGGGCATGGATATTATCCTATCACAGACAGCATTGTACTTCCATATATTATCCTATCACAGGCAGCATTGTACTTCAAAATAGATTTTGAAATGTTATTTTTGATGACAAATGTGACATCATTCCTCTTCAATTTGTTGATCCCAGAATAGTAAACCATATGTTTATCTTATTCAAAATGGCCAGTTTCAGTTCACTAATGTCTTGGATATTGATCTTTATGTGTTCCATTTCATTTTTGACAACTTCCAATTTTCCTAGATTCATACTTTCTACATTCCATGTTCTGATTATTAATGGATGTTTTCAGCTGTTTCTCCTCATTTTGAGTTGTGCCCTATTAGCAAATGAAGGTCCCAAAAGCTTTACTGTATTCATATCATCATGGTCAACTCTGCTTTGAGGCCGTATCTCTTCCCTAGCTGTATTTTGAGTGCCTTCCAACCTGAGGGACTCGTCTTCTGATACTATATATGTAAATATTCTGGGTGCTACTCATATCTTCTGACACTATGTCTGACAATGTTCCACTGCTACTCCTAAGATTTTTGGTGGCCAAACATTCAGAAACAGTCTGCCCCTCCTTATCTTTCTTAGTCTGGAAACTCACTTGAAATATGTTCACCATGAGTAACCCTGCTGGTATTTTAAATACTTGATAGCATAGCTCCCAGCATCACAGCAACGTGAACACCACCACAGTATGACAAACTGACAGGCGAGTGGTAGAGGTTTCTGTTTATTTCTTAATTTTTGAATATTGATTCACAATTAGCTCTTCAGTGCTTCAATTCTTCCTTTTTATCACTCTGTCTTAGTCTGAGTTTCCTTAAAATCTGACCAACAACAAGGAGTTGGTGCAGATGGTTGATTTAGGAAACAAAGTGAGGTAGAGGAGAAAGTGAGATTATGAAGGGAGAAAAGCCAATAAATGTTTGTAAATGAGCTTGACCACAGTGGGCAGATGGGGCTCAATGCCCCTGGGATCCTGTGAGGAAATATGTAGAGTGTGCTTCAGAATTGTCACTACAGAGGATGGGAAGGCTGGTGCATATATACACTCACTGTCATCCTTCATGGATTAGGGTTGGCCACCAGGGCATTAACCCCTCTGTATTTCTGGATTATACTGGCTCACAGATGAGCATCCTTCTGTAACTCAGAAGGAAGCAGAGTGTTGAGACCCTTCTGCACCTGCCTGATGTGGGGCACTGGCACCAAGGCATGGAACTGTCCACCAAGCAGTGCTTAAATCAGCTGGATCACGGGGATGTGACAGTACATCACAGGTATCTGCCACATCCTCTGATTTATTCTTCATATGCAAACCAGGGAGAACATATCAAAACACAAATCTGCTTTCAAAACACTCTCCTAATTCAGGTTCTTCAATGACCCCCTGTTGTCCTAGGAAAAAACCCCAAATCCCTACCATGGTCCTGGCCCTGCTGAACTCTCTAGCTCTCCTCATACCATTCTTACCTTCACTTGTGTACTGCAGCCTAACTGACATAATTTCATTTCTTCAAAAAGCCACAGGTCCTTTGCACATGAAGCTTATTCTGCCTAGAATGATCGGGCTACCTGTTCATTCTTCCCATATCAGTTCCAGCATCACTTCCTTGGGAAAGTTTTTCCTGACTCCTCAGATTGAATCCGGCTCCTCTAAAAGATGATTGCAGTTTGTGATTATATACTCCTTGAGATGTCCATTCCACTGATGTCTGTTTTCACACTGGACTGAAGCTCCCAGAGGGCTGAGTTTATGTTTCAGACTGAATGACTGGGACATAGAAGGTGTATGTATGCATGTGAAAGTGTGCACTTCTGAGATTAGATGCAAAACCCTTTTCAAAATCTGTGTTCTGTGGGTTGTAGGAGTCATTTCAAAAACTTGAATTCACCAGTTTTTCTTTTCAGAATGTACTTCTTTGAGCATCCCTTTCTTCTCTCTCCTCTACTCCAATCCCTTCTTTAACCCCAGACACACCTCTCCTCTAATAGACTGCTAAGCTGATGGGGAGAAGTAAGGATAGCGTCTGTGTGAAACAAGCCCAGAGTTAGTCTCCCAAAGGACACATCCCCTTTTTGTTCTTGGCCTGCTGAACAAGCAGCCAGAAAATATTTTTAGAGCTGCTAACTCTTGCTCTCTAAAATGAGCCTGACTAAAAAACGTGTATATTTTCCTGATGCCCAAGAAGTTTTGGGAGGAGGATATATATATATATATAAAGCCCACTCTTATGTATGTGTGTGTGTATATATATATATACATAGGCACTTCAAAATGTGCATGGCAATATATTCCATTATCTTTTAATTCTACTTTTCCATAAACTTTTGAAGGCCCTCACATATCTTCATGTGTGTATACATATATATGGAGTCCTGGTGTAGGGCTGTGGGTTAATGC
>NW_006408752.1:680819-696343 GCF_000296735.1 Chrysochloris asiatica
TAGATATAGATAGATAGATAGATAGATAGATAGATAGATAGATAGATAGATAGATATAGATATAGATCTATAGATATATATTTAGTTGCCAAAATGGGTCAATGGTCCAGAATTTCCCAGTGTGTTAGAAAGCTAGAAATTTGGATACATGAAAGGGGAGAAGAAGGAATCCTTACATCTTAAAATCTCAGAGTTTAATAGTAGTAAAGATGGCATAAGAGCCCCCATTTGGGGATGCTTAAGAAGAGGGATTGGATATAAATCCAGGGAATTACCTCGCTTCTTTGTAAGGACTGGTGAGGCCACACTTGGAATACTGTGTGCAGTTCCAGTCACCTTATTATAAAAGGATATTATAGAAATGGGGACGGCACAACAGAGGGCAAAGGGAGTCACACGGGGATTTAAGGATCTTAGCTATTCCAAGTGGTAGTCTTTGTCAAAGAAGAGATTAAGTGGGAACTCATTAAAGTATAGACAATTCTGAAGGGAATAGAGAAGATAATTGTTTCAAGGCTATTTGAGTTAGTGTCAAATGCAAGAACAAGGGCTTAGTAACTTAAGCTAAGAAAGCAAATTTAGCAGGCATTTTCTGAAGTGAAAGTAAATGATATAAGCAAAAGTCTGCAGATGATACAAGGCACACAGGTTTTACAGTTTTCAGTTGCCTCATATGAAGAGGAAACATGTAATTTTTCCAATTTGGCTCGTTTGCATTTAATGATGTGGAGTGCTGTTTTTTCTTTTTTTACTTTGAACAATAATATCTTATAGGCAGTGTCAAAATGAAATGCGTGGGAGTGGTTATTTCTAAGCTTAAAGAATCTAGAGGGGAGGTTGCTCACTCCGGAGAAAGAATGCATGAATGAGAGCTTCTTGACTTTGCTCTGCCTCAAAACTGTCAAAAGTTTCTGAGCTGAATCTGTCAAAATATGACATTACTGTTCTTAGGTTTATTCTACTTGCCAGGTCTGGTGAAATTCTTCTTGTCTTCAGGCTGTAACGTAGCCATCTACAGTAATTTTGACTGTGTTAGTTAGCACTTTACTAAAGTAAAATCTGTAGGGAGGATAATTATGTAGTATATTAAAAATATTGACTGCAAGCAGTGGCTAATTCCATAATGATCTTAAGAAATGTGCTTTTGTGTTTGTTTGTGCTGTCTAGTCTATTCTGACACATAGAGACCACAATAGAACAGAGTAGAACTGCCACCTGTAATCTCAACAGGTGGACCAGTAAATAACATTATAATAAACAGAGAAAAGACTGAAGTTGTCCAAGACTTCATTTTGCTTGGGTTCATAATAAACATTCATGGAAGCAGAAGTCAAGAAATCAAATAACGTGGCATTAGGGAAATCTGCTGTAAAAGACAACTTTAGTGTTAAAGAACAAGAATGTCACTTTGAGGTCTAAGGTATACCTGACCCAAGTTGCCTCATATACATGTGAAAGTTGGATAATAAATAAGGAAGACCATAGAAGAATTGATTCATTTGGATTATGATGTTGGGGAAGAATGTTGAAAGTCCCATGAACTGCAAGAAGAATAAACAAATCTATCTTAGAGGAAATACACCAGAATATTCCTTAGAAGCAAGGATGGTGAGACTTCCTCATCTCTGGTACTTTGGACATGTCACCAGAAGGGACCAGTTCCTTGAGAAGAACATCATTCTAGGTCAAGCAGAGGGCCAGCTAAAAAGAGGAAGACTCCAATGAGATGGATTGATACAGTGGCAGCAACAATGGACTTAAAAAAAAGCAAAAATTGTGAGGATGACAGAGTCTTCTTCTGTTGTGTATACGGTCACTATGAATGGGAGCAGACTCAGTGGCACCTCACAACAACAATAGAGGAGCTAGTATTATAGTTGTTGAGTGCTCAACTACTTACTGAAAAGTAGATAGTTGAAACCTATCCAGCAGCTCCACAGAAGAAAGATCTGGCCATCTCATCCTGTAAACATTACAATCTTTTAAAACCCTCTGGGAACAGTTCTGTTTAGGCACATGGAGTTGCTATGAGTCAGAATTGACTCCATGGCACTCAACAACAATAAGAGCTGAACATACTGAGTCCTGGGTAGCACAAATAACCAAGTGCTTTGCTATCAACTGAATAGTTGGTGGTTCACATCAACCTAGAAGTGCCTCGGCGGAAAAGCCTGAAGATCTACTTCTGAAAAATCAATCATTGAAAATCCTATAGAGTGCAATTGTACTCTGAAACACATGAGACCACTGTAAGTTCGAATCAGCTTGATGGTAACTGGTAGGACATATTGGCCATTCACCAATGGTAGCTATAATTATGAGGATGAAAGAGCGGACTGCATGAAGGCTATAGAGGTAGGAAGCAAGGCTATATGATGTGCTTAGAGGGAAGTGTTGATGGGTAGAATTACTGTAACTCTCCAAGTTTCTCTTAGAGATTTATGCTTAGCATTGTGCTTGTTGTTGTTGTTAATTGTTGTCAAGTTGGTTCCAACTCATAGCGACCCTGTGTAGGGTTTCCAAGGAGCAGCTCGTGGGTTTGAACCTCTGACCTTGTGGTTAGCAGTCCAGTGTTTATCCTACAGTACCACACCAGCACAGTGAATAGCACTTAGTAGGTACTCAGTAAGTGTTGCCTGGTGACATTGGGTTGATAACTGTAAAATCAGTGGTTCAAATTCACCAGCCTCTCCACAGGAGAAAGATGCAACTATTTACTCCTATAAAGATTTCAGCTTTGGAAACCCTAGGGAGCAATCCTACTATGTCTTATAGAATTGCTATGACCTTCTTGGTGTGGACACATCAGTGCCTGGTCCACAGCCTTAGGACCTTTCAGTATTTTTTGGTGGCTTCTAGTGGGCAGTGTCTGCATCTCCCCAACCTTGGAAAGCCACTCCACCTAGCATGCGAAGTATCCATGATTCCACAGCCTTGGGAGAAAACTTAAATCAGGGACTCTTTGGAGCTGGTGTATAAACACCCTAGCTCCCTCACAGGATTAATTCTGAGGTGTGTGTTTTTGCCACATCCTTGAGGGATTTAGTTTTCGATGCCCACAGTGGTAACTGGCTCAATGCACCCCTTATTGGCTCCTTTTCGCTCCCTGTATTATTTCTCACTTCCCTGTGAAGTGTCTTACACACCCAAAGAAACACTTGTACTTGAATCCTTATCCCATGGTCTGTTTAGGGAGAATACAAACTAAAATATCACCCAGAACTCATGTCTTGCTGAGGCCTTGAACACTTACTTGTTTCTGTCTTAGTGGGAAATTATTAGTCCTTGATTCACTTGATCTCTGGCAACACTAGACGTTAATGACTACATTTTCCTACATGAACTATCCTGGGATACCCTATGCTCCTGGTTTTCTTCATATCCCTGACCATTCCTTTCCTATTTCCTTTATGCCTTCTCTTTTCAAAAACATCCTATTGAGCTAGAACTCACCTACCATAAAATTGTAAACTGTACAACTCTGGTTTTTAGTATGTTCATAGAGCTGTGCAACTGGCACCTACCACAATCAATTGTATACCATTTCATCACCACCGCAAGAAACCTGATTTCCACTAACAGTCAGTCTCTCTCCCCAGTCTCCCAAGTTCTAGACAATTGCTAAACCACTTTCTTTCTCTGTAGAGTGGCCTGTTCTGGACAGTTCATAAAAATCAAATCATATAATATGTGACTGTTTTCATTTAGTATGATTTCAGTGTTTATCCATGTTGCAACACACATCAGTACATCATATCTTTTTATGGCTGAATGGTATTCCATTCTAGGAATTTAATGAAGATGTGGCTCCATGGGTTAATGCTCTGGACTACAAAGTCAATTTGAACCACAAGGTCAGTGGTTCAAGCTTATCAGCTGCTCCTTGGAAATCCTATACAGGGTTGCCATGGGTCAGAACAGACTCAACAGCACTTAACAACAGCAACATTATTTTTTCATCAGCTGATAGATATTTGTGATGTTTTTCCTTCGGACTATTATGAATAATTCTGCTATAAACAATCATGCAGATTTTGTGTGGACATATGTTTTCATTTCTCTTGGGTTCCTCAGAGCAGAATTGTTGTGTTTAGGCCCCATCAATTGGTTCTGACTCTTAGTGACTCTATGTCCTTGTTCCATTCAAACAAGTGCTTCCTGTTCTATGTATATTTCGTGTGAGCACAATTAAGTGTTCTGGAATACCCATTTAAAAAAAAAAAAAAAAGCTTTTATTGAGTGATCGTTTACATGGGAAAACATTGGTTTTGTACTCAATCAATCGTATTTTGTTTCATTACTATGATTACAATCAGCTTCATGCACCATTGGTTAACAGTATTTGTCTCTATTCCCTCTTCTTTCTTTATTTTTTTCCTTAAATGTTTTTTTGTGAATTCTGTGATAGTTTACATAGGAGAACATTAGCTTTACATTCATTCTATCATCTATCGTATCATTGCCGTGGTTACAATCCCCTCGATGCATCATCAACCAACCAAAGGGTATACCCTGCAAGCCTGCCCCCCTCGCCCACCCCGGTCTTCAGCACACAGTCGCTCACCCTCTCTGGATCTAAGGTCCCCAGCTGCTCCATCACTCCACGTCATCATCTCTGCCTCCATCTCAGGCATCACTGCTTCTCTGGGTAGGGTCCCGCTCTCCGCTCTTCTCCGTTGATGGTCCTGGGGACCTCTGCTCCAAGACTGGAAAGTTAATCACTCCCCTCCTTGCTATAAAATGTCTACCTTTACACTTCCAGCCCTCACAATCAGTCCTGATAACAATTATTCACTATTGTATCCCAAGAGACCCATCTGCATTTCATTGCATCAACCCTGCCTAGTCAGACTGAATACTACTCACTGGAGATTCTACCTTCCTCCAGGCCCTCTGGATCTAGGTTCCCTCTTGAAAGCTTGTAAGCCAGTCACTTCTTGCCTTTGTAGGCCCCCATTTTGGGTAGCCAATGTCCGAGTTGCCCATCCCTGTCTACTCTGTGTGTGGAGGGGGTGGGAATGATTCTTGCTGTAAGAATTTGTTCCCTCTTTTGAGCTACTGCATCCATGGGTGTAGGTTGGAATACCCATTCTTCTCAATATTATTCATAATTTGTTGATCCACACAGTTGAGTGCCTTTGCATAGTTGATAAAACACAAGTAAACATCTTTTTGATGTTTTCTGCTTTCAGCCAGGATCCATCTGATGTCAGCAATGATATCTTTCATTCCACATCTTCTTCTGAATCTGACTTGAAGTTTTGTCAGCTCCCTGTCAATGTGCTGCTACAATAGCTTTTGCATTATCTTCAGCACATGTTTTCCTTGTAATAACACAGAAACATTACCAGGTCCTGAGCTATCCTCACCATCATTTTTTTTGAGTCCATTGTTACGCAGCCACTATGTCAATTCATCTCATTGAGGGTCTTCCTCTTTTTCGCTGACCCTCTACTTTACCAAGCATGATGTCCTACTCCAGGAGCTGGTTTCTTCTGTGGGAGCCCTGGTGGAACTGTAGATTAAAGCATTGGGCTGCTAACTGCAAGATGGGCTGTTATGTGGGGAAAAGATGATGCTGTCTCTTCCTTAAAAGGTTTACAGTTTTAGAAACCCTAGGAAGCAATTCTACTCTGTTCTTTTGGGTTAGTATTAGTTGAAATTGATGGCACTTGGTTGGTTCCTCCTAATAATGTGTCCAAAGTATGTGAGACAAACTCTTGCCATCCTCGCTTCTAAGGTGTGTTCTGGCTGAACTTCTTCCAACACAGATTTGTTTGTTCTTCTGACAGTCCATGGTACTTACAATGTTCTTCACCAACACCATCATTCAAATGCATCTATTATTCTTTGGTCTTCCTTATTCATTGTCCAGCTTTCACATGCATTTGAGGCTTGGGTCAGGTGCACCTGAGTCCTCAAAGTAACATCTTTGCTCTTTAGCACTTTTAAAGAAGTCTTTTGCAGCAGATTTGTCCAATATGTGTCATTTGATTCCATGATCATTGACTGAATCCAAGAAAAATGAAATCCTTGACAACTTCAATCTTCTCTCCATTCATCATGGTGCTGTTATTTGGTCCAGTGGTAAAGACTTTTGTTTTCTTTACATTGAGTTGTAATTCATACTGAAGGTTGTATTCTTTGTCCTTTATCAGCAAGTGTTTCAAGTCCTTTTCACTTTCAGCAAATGATTCCAAATTCGTCATATAATCCAGCTTCTTGGATTATTTGCTCAACATTGAGTAGTATGGTTAAAGGACACCTTTCCTGATTTTAAACTAGGCAATATTCCCTTGTTCCATTCAAATGGAACTACTTATTGTTTTATGTACAAGTTTTGCATGAGCACAATTAGTGTTCTGGAATACCCATTCTTCTCAATGATAGCCACACAGTTGAATGTCTTTACATAGTTGATAAGCATTCTCTGCTTTCAGCCAAGATCAATCTGACATTGGCAATTATATCCTTAATTCTTTCTCCTCTTCTAAATCTGGTTTGAATTTCTGGCAGCTCCCTGTCAATATGCTGCTGCAATCATTTTTGAATTGTCTTCAGTAAAATTTTTCTTGTGGGTAATATTAGTGATGTTGTTCAATAATACCCACATTCTTTTGGGTCACCTTTCTTTGGAATGGGCACAGTATGGATCTCTTCCCGTTGGTTGACCAAATGTCTTCCAAATTTCTTAGCACAGACTAGCGAGTGCTTTCAGCACAGCATCAATTGTTGAAACATTTCCATTGGTATTCTATAAATTCCTGGAGTCTTGCATTTTTCTAATGGCTTTAATTCAGTTTGGATTTCTTCCTTCAGTACCATTGGTTCTTGATCATGCACTACCTCCTGAAATGGTTGAGCATCAGCAATTCTTTTTGGTACAGTGTCTCTTTGTATTCTTTCCATCTTCTTTTGTTGCTTCCTGTATCATTCAATATTTTGTCCATAGAATCCATTAGTATTTCAAGGTGAGGCTTGAATGTTTTCTTCAGTTCTTTCAACTTGAGAAATGCTAAGCATGTTCTTCCCTTTGGGTTTTCTAATTCCAGGTCTTTGAACATTTCATTATAATACTTGACTTTGTCTTCTTGAGTTGCCCATTGTTAAGCTCTTTTAATTCATCATTTCTTGTATTATCTTTAGCTACTCTGTTTTCAAGATCAAACTTCAGAGTCTTCTGACACCCACTGTTTTAGTTTCTTTCTGTCCTATCTGTATAATGACCATTTACTTTGTTCATTAAGATGTTATTGATGCCCTCTGGTCTTCAGTCATTAGAGTTCAATGTGGCAAATCTGTTCTTGAGAGATGGTCTCTAAATTCAGGTGGGATATACTCAAGGTCATATTTTGACTCTCAGAGACTTTATTTTCCTCAGCCTGAACATGCATATGAGCAATTGATGGTCTGCTCCACAGTCAACCCTGCCTTTTTTTGACTGCTGATATGGAGCTTCTCCATCCTCTGTTTCCACAGATATAGCCAATTACTGTTTATTACATCTGGTGAAGTCCACCTGTATGTTGTTGTTGTTAGGTTCCATTGAGTTGGCTCTGACTCAGAGTGACCTTATGCACAATAGAAGGAAACACTTCCGGTCCTGCACCATCCTCACAACTGTTAAGCTTGAGCCTATTGCTACTACAACTGTGCCAACCCATCTCTTTGGAGCCTTCCTCTTTTTCATTGACCCTTCACTTTACCAAGCATGATGTCCTTCTCCAGGGACTGGTCATTCCTGATAACATGTCTGAAGGTGAGAAATGAAGCCTCACCATCCTGGCTTCGAAGAAGTGTAGATCATCACTATTTATGTTGCTGAAAAAAGTCTTGCAAAATTTTATCAGGTGATCTCCTATGTCATTTCTGTCACCAAGCTATATTTTCCAACTACTGATATTTGTTTCCAATTTTCACATTCCATCAGAAGTAATTACCAGTGAATCTTGATTGCATGTCTAATCAATTTCAGAATGCAGATGTTGGTAGAAATCTTCAGTTTCAACATCACTGGCTTTGGTGGTTGGTACATAAATTTGAATAATAGTTATATTAACTGAGCTTCCTTGTTGTTGTTATTGTTAGGTGCCATCAAGTCCAGTGACTGGTCCCTCCTGACAATATGTCCAAAGTATGAAAGACGAAGTCTGGCCATCCTGACTTCTAAGGAGCACTCTGGAAACATGGTACTTTCAATATTCTCCTCCAACACCATACTGAAATGCATCTATTCTTCCATGGTCTTCCTTATTCACTGTCCAACTTTCACATGCATGTGAGATTATTGAAAATACCACGGCTTGGATCAGGCACACCTTAGTCCTCAAACTGACATCTTTGCTCCTCAACACTTTAAAAGAGGTCATGTGCAGCAAATTTGCCCAGTGCAATATGTCGTTTGATTTCTTGATGCCTGCTTCCACGAGTGTTGATGGTTGATCTGAGAAAAATGAAGTCTTTGACAATTTCAATCTTTTCTCCATTTATAGGGATGCTTTTTATTGGTCCAGTGGTGAGGATTTTTGTTTTCTTTACATTACGGTGCAACTCATATCAAAGGCTTTGGTCTTTGTTCTTCATCAAGAACTATTTTAAGTCCTCTTGGCTTTCAGCAAGCAAGGTTGTATCATCTGTATATCGCAGGTTGTTAATGAGTGTTCCTCCAGTCTCTTTAATATAATCCAGCTTCTCAGATTATTTGTTCAGCATACAGATTGAATAAGTATAGTGAAAGAATACAACCCTGGTGCACACCTTTCCTAATTTTAAGCCATTCGATGTCCCCTTGTTCTGTTCAAACAACTGCCTCTTGGTCTATGTACAGGTTCCTCATGAGCACAATTAAGTGTTCTGGAATACTCATACTTCACAATGTTGTCTGTGGCTTGTCATGATCTACACAATCAATAAAGCACAAGTAAATATCTTTCTGGTAAACATCTTCCTTGCAGACATATAGATATCCTATCACAGACAGCATTGTACTTCAAGATAAATCTTGAAATATTCATTCTGATGATGTATATGACCCTGTTCCTCTTCAGTTTATCATATGGCATAGTAAACCATATGACCGTCCAATTCAAAATGACTGTACCTATCCATTTCATGTGACTAGTGCTTAGGATATTCGTCTTCATGTGTGCCATTTCATTTATGAGGACTTCCAGTTTTCCTAGGTTCGTACTTCAAACATTCCATGTTTTGATTATTAATGGGTGTTTGTAGCTGTGCCTTCTCATTTTGAGCCATACCCCATCAGCATATGAAGGTTCTGAAAATTTTGCTTCATCCGTGTCATTAACGTCAACTCTGCTTAGAGGAGATAGTTCTTCTTCCATCGTATTTTGAGTGCCTTCCAACCTGAGGGGCTCATCTTCAGGCACTATATCTGACAATGTTTCACTGCTATTCATAAGGTTTTTAGGGGCTAATTCCTGAGAATTGGGTCACCTAGTCAGGTTGCTTAACTCAAAGTCAGCAGTTCGAAACTGCTAGAGATTTTATGGGAGAACAAAGAGGCTTTCTGCTCCCTTAAAGATTAACAACCTCGAAAATCCTACGCAGGATTGCTATGAGTCAGAACTGACTCCACAGCACACCACTACCACAATTCCCTCTTGCAAGTCTGTTCCTAGTCTTTAAGTTCCATTTAAACCTATCTAACATGGATAATCGTGCTGTTATTTGAAACACCATGGCATAGATTTCAGCATCACAGAAACACACAAGCCACCACATTAGGACAAACTGACAGATATATGGAATTACTGGGTAAACATTTTAAGAAACTATTTTCCAAAGTGATTTCATCATTTTATATTCCCACCAACAATGTGTGAGGGTCTCAATATCTCCACATCCTTGCTAACACTTGTTATTGTCTGACTTCTTGGTGATAGTCATTTCAGCGGGTTGTTGTTGTTATGTGCCGTGGAGTCAGCTCTGACTCATAGCAACCCTGTACAGGCTTTCCGAGGCTGTAAATCTTTATGGAGCAGAAAGCCTATCTTTCTCCTGCGGAACAGCTGGTAGCTTCAAACTGCTGACCATGAGATTAGCAGGCCGATTTGTAACCACTACGCTACCAGAGCACCAGCAGGTAAGAAGTGGTATTTCATGGTGATTTTGACTCCCATTTCCCTAATGGCTAATGATGTGGAGCATCGTGTCATGTGCTTATTGTCCATGAAAGACATGCCAAGGAAGACTGGTGTATCTTATTTGGAGAAATTTCTGTTCAAATCCTTTGCCATAGGTGGTTCTTTCTTTAAAACAAACAAAAAATCTTTGTTTCCACTGAATTCTGTATTGGTGTCCTTTACTATTTCCCCTTCATTAGTCATTCTCAATTAGAGTGGGGTGAGGATGTATTTTCTTTATATATATATACACATATATTATTGTTGTTGTTGTTGTTAAGTGCTATGGAGTCAGTTCTAACTCATACCAAGACTGTATAGGGTTTCTGAGGAGTGGCTGATGAGCTTGAACCTCTAACCATATATATGTTGAAGTGTATATATAATATATATATATGTGTGTGTGTGTGTGTGTGTGTATATATATATATAAAGAGAGAGAGAGAGAGAGCCCTGGTAATATAGTGGTTAAGAATCGGGCTGCTAATCTCACAGTCAGCAGTTTGAAACTAGCAGCTGTTCTATGGGAGAAAGATGAGGCTTTCTGCTCCTGAAAAGATTTACACCCTCGGAAACCCTGTACAGGACTACTAATACTAACCATAATATTGATGCTTCCATTCCAACAGGCACTCCTTGGAAACCCTGTACAGGGTCGCTATTGTTGAAACCAACTTGAACACCTTAACAAAAATATGTTGTTGTTGTTAAGTGCCGTTGAGTTGGTTCCAACTCATGGCGACCCTGAATAGCGTTTCCAAGGAACAGCTGGTGAGTTTGGACTGCTGACCTAGCAGTTTAGACTGACCTTGAGGTCAAGTACTTACCCTAACTTGCAAAACTAGTACTCCATAAGAAGAATTATGGGATGAGATCCCAGGAATTGGGAAGCAAGTGGAAGGAATGAGCTCTGAGTATTCTGGGAAGAGAGAGAAGGTCAATGTGACATGAGTGTGGTGAACAAAAGACAGAGGTCAGAAGCCTTCCTCTAGAGCAGGGGTGTGGAACCTTTTTTTCTGCCAAAATTTATAACATCATTCATGGTCCTTAAAATTTAACCTGCTCTATTTGTCAAGCATTTAAATAATGCACAGCTAATGTGATGGCTGGAACTGCGGTTGCCTTGGCAGGGCCAAACCAAATGATTCTGCAGGCCTTATATGTCCTGTAGGCCAGATATTCCCTACCCTTGCTCTAGAAGATGGTTAAGAAAAAGTTGACTAGGCTTGGTGTCTCAGAGGTTATCTCCAGTATGGTTTTAGAAGGAATACAGTCCATAAACCATAAGCATAGAGGTATCTTCCAGACTCAACATTAAAATCTCTCTGCGCCTCCTTCATATCTTAATTGTAACTTTTTCAGCATAGAAACAAAAGGATATTATACCTGAGAATATCTAATAAATAAAAAATTGCCATAAGCCATTATTCTGTTTAAAATTGAAAAATAAAACCCAAACCAGCTCTACAAGGTGACAATTTATGGTATTGGAAATGTCTTCAGAAGCCTTTTTAGAGTTTTATGTTGAATGTTTATGGAAGGTGTAAAATTCTTATAATGCCCACGTTTTATGAACAGTTCTGTTGGCAACTCCTTTTAGCTTGATCTCTGCTTTCAGAAAATGTGGATTTTCCCTTCATTTATTCATATCGAAAATAGACAAGATGTAACAGGACAGTCATTTGTACCATTCTTTCTAGAAATAATTGCAAGAAGCACTTTACGGTTGTCAAAACCCACCGATGTTACTCCCGAGCGGTCCTCTGCATTAAAAAGCACATGTTTCCCACTCATCTTTGTATTCCTCTCCCATTTCCACCACCGGGAGGATAATCAGGCTGGGAGAAGCAACCCTTTAAAATTCAGTGCTATGCAAAGGGCAAGAAGAGGGTGAAATTATATGCACAGTCCCCCAAAAGAAAAGGGAGGCTTGGACTCCCTCTGTTTAAGAATGAGCTTTATGAAACAGTGAAGCAAAGCTTGGGCTTACCAGATATGCAGAACCATATGCATGCATTAATTACAAGAATGTGAAGGAGGAGGAGGGGATCTGAGAAAATAACAAAGCTGCAGTGTATGCGTGCAATGATTTTTCATTCTGTTTCGCTTCAGCTCTGCCCCTGCAACAGAGGATCTAATCAATCTGCCGGCTATTAAGTTTGTTAATTGATAATGCATACTAATTAGGCTGTGCGCAGTTACTTAAGAGACTTTGCTAAGGTGATTGTAGGCACAAGTCCAAATGGAGTTTAAAGTATTCTGTGTGAGGTTAAAACCCATCAACCAGAATAGATGGATTTTATATTATAACAGAAGGCACAACATACCCATAAGTATTTAATGTATTGCACAGTTATCCATTATTACGTATTTTAACTCTACAAAATAATTAAAAATGTAAAAACAGCTACTAAAAACTATAAGTAAATCACATCGGTGAGGGTGTGAGAAAGTGTCAATGAGAGAGAGCTATTTTCTCATCAAGGTAAATGTTTAATTTTCTCATTTATAGTTGGGAACAGTCTAGATGAGTAAAGGAGGAGGCTTGGTGAGAAGCAAGATGTATTGAGCTGTGTGGACACCAGAGACAATGAGCTGGCTCAAATGTCAGACTGCGGTGCTTATGTTTCAAAGGTCAGAATTCCAGAGACTGCCCAGTTGAACACATTATCTGGGAGCCCAGTTGCCCAATGAAACACATTATTTAGGAGCTCAAGGTTGAAACATGTTTTATTAACCATAAAATTAGCTGCTGGTCATCATATGGTTTGTACCCTTCCTTTGGAGTTCTATTACTTTGGGAATGGGCTTAAGAGGACATCAGCATCCTACAAATGTCCTTTGGGAAAAAGTCCTCAAGAAAGATGACTTATCCCTGTGTATGTCTATGCAGGAGAAAAATTCGGCTTTCTGCTCCTGTAAAGATTTACAGCCTCAGAAATCCTTTACAGGGATTCTATGAGTTGGAATTGACTCCATGGCACACCACCACCACCACCATGTCTTAAACAGAGAGTCAGTGCTGGTTGAAACAAAGTCTAGTTGAGTCCAAAGAGATTTCTTTAAGTCAGAGAAGCACCTCACTCTACCATGGTAAATCTCATAGTGAATGTTGTACTATGGTGGCTTGCATGTTGCTGTGACGCTGGAGACTATACCACCAGTATCTTAGATACCAGTAGGGTCACCCATGGTGGACAGATACAGTGCAGCTTCTAGGTTAAGACAGACTAAAAAGAAGGGGCAGACTACTTCTGAATGTTTAGCCATAAAAAGCCTTATGGATAGCAGTGAAACACTGTCAGATAGTACCAGAATATTGAATATTGAAGCATGAATGGAGTAAAGCTTTCAAGGAGTTAATTTGCTGATGGGACATAACTAAAATGAGGAAAAAGAGTTATAAACATGCATTATTAATCTGAACATGGAATGTAAAAAGTATGCATGTAGGAAATTGGAAGTTGCCAAAATTGAAATGAAACCCATAAAGATTGACATGCTAGGCATTAGTGAGCTGAAATGGACTGGTATTGACCCTTTTGAATCTGGCAATCATATGGTTTACTTTGCTGGGAGTGATAAATTGAAGAGAATGGTGCTTCATTCATCAAGAAGAACATTTCAAGATCTACCTTGAAGTATAATGTTTGTTATAGGATAATATCTGTACACCTACAAGGAGGAACAGTTATACCACCTTTTTAAAATTTTAGGACCAACCAATAAAGTCAGTGATGATGAAATTGAAGACCAACTCCCTCAGTCTGAAATTGACCAAACATGCTATCAAGATGTATTGATAATTACAGGTGATTGGAATGCAAATGTTGGAAACAAAGAGGGAGTATCAGTAGTTGGAAAAATATGGCCTTGGTGATAGAAATGATGCTGGAGATCCCAGGATAGAATTTTGCAAGACCAATGACTTCTTCAGTGCAAATACCTCTTTTAAACAATGCAAAAGATAACTATGCACATGAACTTCATGAATTAGAATACACAAAAATTAAACTGAGTACATCTGTGTAAAGAGACAGTGGAAAAGCTCCATATCATGCTAAAGCCAGGCCAGGGGAGACTGTGAAACAGACCATCAGTTACTCATATGCAAGTTTAGGCTGAAGCTGAAGAAAATTAAAACAACTTCACGAGAGCCAAAATATGACTTGAATATATCCCACTTGAATTTAGAAATCATCTCAAGAACAGATTTGATATATTAGACATGAATGAACAAAGACTAAAAGAGTTGTGTGATAACATCAAGAATATCATGTAGGAAGAAAGCAAAAAGGTCAATAAGAAGACAAGAAAGAAGGAAAAGGCCAAAATTGATGTCAGAAGAGACTCTGAAACTTGCTCTCCACCTTAGAGATGCTAAAGCAAGTGGGAGAATCTGAACAGAAAATTTCAAACGGCTGCTCAAGAAGAGTTAACTATTAAAATGTGCAAAGACCTGCGGTTAGAAAATCAAAAGGGAAGAATATACTCAACATTGCTCAAGTTGAAACAACTGAGGAAGATATTCAAACCTCCACTTGCAATATTGAAGGGTTCTATGGGCACAATATTGAATGATGCAGAAAGTATCAAAAGAAGATGGAAGGCAACACCAGAGACAGAAGCAGAGGTGATGGCATGGAGAGCTAGAGCATCTGAGAATTCTAGACTCATGGAAAGAGAAAGGTTATGTGCTGGCGGCCAGGAGGCTGGCTTGAAAAACATGTCCTTTGGTTGTTTAAATGATTATATATTCCTGCATATATTTTGCATACATTAAAAAAAAAGGGGGAATAGAGGCAAATACTGTTAACCGATGACACATGGAGGGGATTGTAATCATTGCAATGAAACAAAATACGATTGGTTGAGTGCAAAACCAGTGTTCTTCCATGTAAACCATCACTCAATTCACAATAAAACCTTTTAAAAAAGAATGCACCAGCAATACCAGACCAGCAATACCTGCCTTTGGATAGTTTCCTCTGAGGAATGCAAATTAGGTGAAGGTGATTGAAGGGAGATTTTCACTTGTACTCTGCTCTTTCATTGTTTGACAGTGAATTTATGGAATTCACTGATAAAGACCACAGTCTTCAGAATTGACTGCATCTCAATGTAAAGAATACAAAAATCCTCACAAGTGGACCAATAAATAATCTGATAAATGGAGAAAAGATTGAAGTTGTCAAACACTTCATTTTGCTTCGATCCATAATCAGCACTCATGGAAGCAGCAGTCGAGGAATCAAACGGCATATTGCATTAAGTAGTCATGCTGCACAAGACCTCTTCTAAGTGTTCAAGAGCAAAGGCATCAGTCAGTTTGAGCACTAAGGTGAGCTTGATCCAAGCCATGTTATTTTCAGTTGCATG
>NW_006408752.1:697263-699406 GCF_000296735.1 Chrysochloris asiatica
TGATGCCACGTTTTTCATCATAGAACCCAGCTTCTCGGATGATTTGTTCAGCATACAGGTTGAATAAGTATGGTGAAAGAATACGACCTTGTCACACACTTTTCTTAATTTTAAACCATTCAGTGTTCCCATGTTCTGTTCGAACAACTGCTTCTTGGTCCAGGTAGGTTCTTCATGAGCACAATTAAGTGTTCTGGATTATTCATACTTCACAGTGTTGTCCATAGCGAAGGATGGACAATGTTGTCCATAGCGAAAAGGACATCAGGCTTGGTAAAATATATGCTCAGAAAACAGAGCAATATGCCCAATTAAATGGATTAACACCTTGGCAGTTGCAATGGACTCAAGTGTAACAATAATTGGATGGCACAGGATGGTCAGTGTTTTATTCTGCTGTGAACCAGAACTGACTCAATGGCACCCTAACAATAACAACAATTTCCATGTCCCTTTATCTTTTCATCTTAGTTTTAGTGTAATTGTTGGCCTTTTGGTCTCATATAGTAGTTTTGTAATGGTAGTACTCATAGATAAAATCCTTCATTTTGTGTGCCAGTCTGTCATTTCACTAATAGGTGACTTCAGAGAGAGTTTCCTAAATAATAATAATAACAATGTAGCTTGCCAATCTAAAATGACTGACTCTTAGTACCCTCCAGGATAAAGTCCAAATACCTTGGAATAGCATATAAAGGTTTCCAGCTTTATCCCTTGGTACTTTCTCTTTTTAACAAAATATTTATTGAGATGTTTCAATATTCTAGGCACTGTACAAGGTGCTGAGGCTACATTAGAAAACCAAATGGATACACTCCCTGTCTGTAGGGTGCTCAATAAGGAGCCATCTTGAGTCCTAGCACTGAGACAATCAGTCTTCATGTTGCCATCAAAATTAATCCTGGCGTGGACCGGCAGGATCAACACTGAAGTGTCAACCACAAGGTCGACAGTTCAAACCCATCAATCATTTCTCAGAAATCTTATACAGGGTCGGTATGAATCTAAATGACTCCATGGCACTTAACAACAACAATCAAAATTAGATGATCTTATTATTTATATCATTTTTCTTCTTGTCTTTCTGTTTGTTTTTATTTATTTTTTGAGGCAAGTAGGGAAGTTGGCATCCACAAAAATTTGATAGGCTAATCCACAAGCTTATGTTTAAAAATGGAGTTCCAGTGGAGCACTGTAAGATAAGCACTGGACTGCTAACCAAAGAGTCAGCTGTTCAAACTCACCAGCTGCTTCTCGAAAGTCCTATACAAAGTCACTATGAGTTGGAACCCACTAGACAACACTTAACAACAATGTTTAAAAACATAGGTGGTGGTGGTGGTGGTTGGTGGTAGTGGTTATGTGCCGTGGAGTCAGTTCTGACTCATGGCGACCCTGTACAGGGTTTCCAAGGCTGTAAATCTTTACGGGAGCAGAAAGCCTCATCTTTCTCCCACGGAACAGCTGGTAATTTCAAACTGCTGACCTTGCTGTTCACAGCCTGATTCATAACCACAATGTTACCATAGACCCTTAAAAACACAAGAGTGGGAGAAAAGTCCCTACAGGAGACTATTTAGTAAGGGCAGAGAGAGGTGTCTGTTTTATTTCTACTTCTTAGGCAAACCAAGAGTTCCCAGAAATGGAAATTTGAAGCTGGCAGGAGGCAATAGTGTAGATAGTGTGCATTTAATTAACAAATGAATTGTGTTCCTACAGTGTGACCATTGAACCTGGAACTGATCCATACTGCTTTGTTTTAGCTATTTTGAGATGACTGAGTTCAATGACTGTGTAGGGAAAACTAATCTCTGAATAGTCGATTGAAAGCAGCTAAGAGAAAGAATAACTGGAGGCTCACTATACCTATAAGCCAAACATTCTTAACGTGATCAAATAGTATAATACAAGATTGCAGGTGAACAAGGTCTTTGAGATAGAATAAGCCATTTCTAAGGATGATTTGCACAAGTTAGAATTTATCTGAATATACTGAACACATATTTAAAAAGTAGAACATGTAAGGCAGTATAGCATAACAAAATAACAATTGGTATTTGACAATCATAAAAGTCTATATTGTAATTATGTGTTAATGACACAAACATTTGTTCTTATTTGTACTAGAATATAAGACTTGGTA
>NW_006408752.1:700066-705742 GCF_000296735.1 Chrysochloris asiatica
ACAAATATATAGGGCTTCTTTGTTGTTTGTCCTGTTCATATCATAGTCCAATGAAGCTGGAAAGGAGACACAGTCTTGGAAAACCAGGATACTTGCAACTAGTGACTCTGTCATTCTCTAAGGACTGTTTTGTTTGATTTGTGTTCAGCTGACAGAAAAGGGAAAGAGAGAAGCAAGTATTGTTTAGGACCATGTTAAGTGGTGGTGTATGTCCCTTCTGCTCACATTCTGATGCCAGAAATTACCACATAGCTGCATTTAACTCCAACTGAGGTTGGGAAACAATAGTCTAGTAAGAGTCCAGGAGGAAAATAGTTTGATAAAGAATTAGCCAATTTCTACTACATAAGGTGAGTCCTAACAATATCTCTACAAAAAAGGTTAGTGACCAAACAAAAGTAAGAAGTCTTTTCCAAACTTGGCTAAATTGAGGCACAAACCAAAGTGATAATGTTTGCTAGATATCCTTTAAGGATATCTTATGAAGTTAAGCATGATCTGAATAATAAAGTGTATGTATTTATTGCTATAAATTGCCCTCTCAGCACAGCTTTTTCTGTGTTCCAAAGGTTTTGGTATCTTGTGTTTTTGTTCTCATTTGTTTCAAGGGATTTTTGTTATTTATTGTATTACACAGTGGAGTCCTGGTGTGGTGCTGTGAACTAATGCATGAGACTGCAAAGTCATTTGAACTGCAAGGTCAGTGGTTCAAGCTCATCAGCTACTCCTTGGAAACCCTATACAGTGTCACTATGAGTCGGAACCGACTCAACAGCGCATAATAGTAACAACAACAACAACTGTTATTATTATAGACTTATCTATTTCTTTCTTTAATTTTACTAGAGTTTGATTTACATATTTTGGGGGTCTTTTGTTGGGAGCATAGATATTTATTATGGTCATGTTCTCTTTTTTAATCATGAGATAATATCCTTATTTTTCTCTTATACTGGTTTTTGCCTTAAAGTTTATTTTATCAGAGACTAATACCACCACTCCTGCTCATTATTTATTGCCATTAGCTTGATATATTTTTTCCATCCTTTAATTTTTAATCCATGTTTGTCTTTGTATGTGTATCTCTTGTAGACAGCATTCTGAAGGATCCCATTTTCTTAACAATTCTACTACTCTCTGTCTCTTGACTGGTGCATTTAACCCATTGACATTAAATGTAATTATAGATAGGTATGAACTTATTGCAGTCATTTTACTGTGTGGTTTTTGTGTTGCTGATTTATTTGTTCTGCACATTTTCCTGTGCAGAGTTTTGTTTGTTTTTGGTGCTTTTTCTTGTCAATTTCTTCATAAGTTTGATGTTTACAAAATCCTCATGGATTTTCCTTTTCTTGATTTGATGTGAAGATGTATTAAATTTCTTTGAGATTACTTTGTACTTTACTAATTTCTTCTCTATTTTAAAACAGTCTATTTTATCTTTAAATCTACTTGAATGCCTCACCACCTGGAACTCTGTAAGTATTCTTTTCCCTTCTATCTCTTCGTAGTTGTCCTGATCATCAATTGACAGCTCTGATTCCATATTTTCAGTCCTGTAGTTTTGTTCTACTCGGGGTCCTTTCATATCTAGGCTGAATTCTGGGTGGTGTTGCCATGTATGTCAATCTCTGGTTTGTTGGCTCTCAGTCCAAAGAACTCCCTTTAGTAGTTTTTTGTAAAGTTGGCTTGGTTTTTACAAAGTCCTTTAGTTTCTATTTATTGAGAAATGTTCCAATTTTGCTGTAATATTTGAGGGACGGCTTTTCTGGGGATATGATTCTTGGTTGGCAATTTTTTCTTTCAGAAATTTATATTTGTTATTCCATTGTCTTCTTGCCTGGATGGTTTCTGCTGAGAAATCAGCTTAATCTGATTGGTTTTCCTTTTGTAGATAACATTTTTTTTTTTTCCAATTTGCTCTCAGGATTCTTGTCTTTGATTATGGAGAGTTTGACTATGACATGTTTTGGCAATTTTCATTTGGGGGTCTCTCCTGGCTGGCGTTCATTCAGCTTCTTGAACTCTTCTCATCTTTCATGATGTTAGGGAAATTTTCTTCCAACAGCTCTTCAACTATCTTTTCTGTGATTTTCATTGTTTCTTCCTGTTCTGAAATTCTAATCACCCATAGGTTATTCCTTTTCATGTTGTTCCACATGAATCTTAGGTTTTCTTCAGATTTTTTCATTCTTCTTTTTCTGATCATTCTTCTAGCATTCTAGTATTGGGAGCTTGACCTTCAAGCTCACTAATTCTGGCTTCCATCAATTCAAATCTACTCCTTTACCTTTTCAGTGTATTGTCCATTTCTGATATCTTATTATAAATCTTTTGGATTTCTATTTGCAAGTTTTGTATCCTTTATCTTTTTTGTTTGATTGTTCCTGTAGTACTTTTCTGAATTTTTCCTTATTTTTCTCAATCTTTCTGTCAGTTGCTTGAAGGCACCTTAATATCATTCTCCTGAATGCTTTTTCAGGCAGTTCTAGTACCTCTTTATTTTCTAGCACTGCCTCTTGGTTGTTTGTTTGAGGTACTGTCTTGTTTTTATTTTCATGTAAACAGAGACTGTTGATTTTGCGTCATTGTGGTGTTGTTGTATTTATGTTGATGAATGTATATTGGTGTATTCTTAGGCACTCACCAACTGCCTTCTGGTGTATGTGATCAAGAGATGATCTTGTGCACTGTTTCGACTTGTTCTTTGGGTAGTTCAGTTCAGGGTGAAATTAACTGACATTGGTTTTTGTCATTGCTCTGAGAGCTGGTATTGACTCTAGCCCAATTGATGGGCTGAGGAGGGACTGACTGTTGTTGGCCTGGATGGTCACAGTTGCTGTCACCTGTTAGGTGAGGCAAGAAGGGAAAAAGGCAGAAAAATAAGTGGAATGCTTCTGTGCCACCTACTGGCCTCTTGCCTTCATAGCTGCCTGAGAAATTTCAAGATGGTCTTGCTGTGCCTCTTAGACTTATAACTAGTCTTTTTCTTTTTATTTCTACTTTTTCCTACCCCACATGTCTTTTTAGTCACTTCTCTTAGCTCAGAGCTGACATTGCTAGCCCAAGACTGACTTGGCTAGCCCAGGGCTGACTTTGCAGATTTAGAGCAGGGTCTTGCTGTCTCCTCATCATTTGATTACGTGCATAGCCACAGGTCTTTGTTGTTGCACCTGCCTTGAAAGGGGGACTTTCCGGGGAGTATCTTGCCTCTGATCACCAGGGAAGTCAAGGAACCAGAGAGGAAAAGAGAAGAAAGAAATAAAAATTGTACCTTTTCTCTGTGCGTCACAGACAGGCTTCTGAAATGCAAAAGTTTTCTTGTCTCTTAGTCTGCTCACATATATTCAAAATGGTTGTGGCTGATCCCATTGTTTGCCTCAAATCAGTAGTCACCTCCTTTATAGCCACATCTGTTCAAATCTTTCTACTAGTATGTACTCAATCCACTTATTTATCCCTTTATCTGAAGTTCAGAGTTCCAGAATCATCCTCTGAATCTGTCTTGTCCGATTTTCTGTTTCTTTGCTGCAGAGGGTCTACATTGCCTTCCACTTGCCCCAAGAATAATAATGTTTGCACAAAATAATAAAATAAGAATTCCAGTGAAATGTTCATGTTTATGAAGCTGTGTTTTGTGTCAACCTAATTTCGACAGTTTCTGAGCCCAAATGAAATTTGTATGTGTAGTCATTACATCTGTCTGTATCTCCTTGAGTGGCCCCTACATACACAAATCCTTGCACTGAATCACAATCTAAGTTCTGTCACCAACCACACCTATCTTTCTCTCTTTCTTCCTCTCTCTCTTTTTTTTAGTATAAATGCTTTACAGTTTGGGCATTCTTATGCATCTCCCCTCACTTCATATCAGCTGAATACTTCACTCTCAGCTCTAGCCCTCTGTGGCTATGTCCTTGTTCATGGGCTCAGGAGTCCCGAGGTCTCACCACACTTCAGACCAACCAGCTCTTTCTCTTGCCTCTCTCATCTCCAGGTCAATGGAAGTATATGGAATGTGGTTGAACTCAGTCCATATCTTCATTGCTGCCTTTCCCCCTCTTCTACTCACCAGTAGACCAACGTGGTCACCAGCAAGCTTACATGTCTGCTCATGTGTTCCCTTTGAGTTTCAGTCTTGAAGGGGGCTAATTAGTCTTTAAAGGAGTAAAATCTTTCACAAGCCTGTGACTAATGAGGTTGATTGCTCACAAATCAGAATTCATCTATGCAAAAATTTCCCTCAGTTCAGAAAAATAGGTAGATTTTATTACACAGTAAAATCAGAAGGCAATTATTATTTATGTTTTCATAATAAAATGAACCAGTTGGATTCCTTTGACTGGCAAACTTTACTATTGTAGTCATTGATGTCCAAAAATTATAGGTGCCAATGAAAAGTTGTATGAGTTTTCAGTAATATCTAATGCATAATATAAGGCATGCTAGTAGATAGATGAAAAGATAATTCAAGAGAATCACATTTTACCCATTAAATGCTATTGAAATGATTCATTTCTCTTCTTCTTTGAGAGAGACTTAATTTGACCATAAGAGTAATTTTGGTAGCATTCTATTTCTTGCCATATTTTGAGAATTATTTTCCAAGTATGATGTCTTCATACAAGTTGGTACATTAGAAATCAAGTATAGACAATGAAGGGAGACAATAAGCATCAGAGTAGATATAGACTAGAAAACAGAAAAACAGTAGAGATAATAAAGAACAGAAGTTGATTCTTTAAGAGGACCCATAAAATTGCCGAACCACTAGCCAGGCTGACAAAGGAAAAATAACCAACACAAGTAGTAGGATGGATGGCATTACAACAGAACCAACTGAGATAAAAAGAATCATAACAGAATATTATGAAAATTATACTCTAACAAATTTGAAAAACAAGATGAAATGGACAATTCCTCGAAACACACTATCAAACTAAACTAACACAAACTGATTTTGAAAATTTGAATAGACCCATAGCAAAAGAAGTTAAATATGGTCATTTAAAAAATCCCAACAAAGAAAAATCCCTGAACCAGAAGACTTCATTCAAAGAAGAATTGACACCAATTCTACTCAAACTATTCTAGTACAATACATAGAAAAGGAAACAATACACTGCAATTCATTCTCTGATGACAGCATGATGCTGATATCTAAACCAGGCAGAGACTTTAAAAAGACCATTACAGACTGATATACATCATGAATATAGACACAAAAATTCTCAACAAAATTCTAGCCAACAGCATATAAAAAAATGAATCATGATCAAGTGGGATTCATATCAGGGATGCCAGGATGGTTCAACATCAGAGAATCAATAGTTCACCACATAAATAAAATAAAGGAAATGAAGCACATAATAATTTCAATCAATGCAGGAAAGGCATTTGCTAAAATCCAACACCCTTTCCAGATGAAATGACCAAGATGCAAAGTCAGAGATGTTTCTGAGGAAGAAAGGGTAATAGAACTAATTGAAAAAGAATCCAAAAGGATGATATTTAGGTACCTACAAAGGTTCTGTAGATAGATCAAGTAAAGCAAAGAGAAAACAATAAAAACTTTAGAAGAACTCAGGAAAACACTACAAGAACAAATAGACAAAATAAATGCAAATTTTGAAACAATGCAAAACCTGCCATTAGAAATCTAGAAGATTAATTTTA
>NW_006408752.1:707257-708712 GCF_000296735.1 Chrysochloris asiatica
CAGTGTTGTAAAAAGTTCTTTTAAAAATGTTTTCTTGATAAAAGCAACAATCTATGATGGTTATAGGGTGGGGAGAGGGAAAATTATTCAAGGACTAGAGGGTAGGCACATATTAACATGGGTGATAGGGCAGGCAATATGCAAGAGGGTGGTTAGCAGAGGAAAGATGAAGGTCGCAGTAGATACAGGGAGGAATGCAGTAGTTAAAGTAAATAGTGGTAAATGCTGTACATGGAAGGGATTGCAACCATGTAGTGAAGCAAAGTGTATGGTTTGTTGAATGTAAAACAATGATCTGCTCAGTAAACCTTTACTCAATTTTCAATAAAAATTGCAAAAAATTAAAATAAAATAAAACGGGAATTCCAGAACACTTATTTATGCTCATGTGGAAGCTATACATAGACCAATAGGTAAAAACACAACAAAACAAGATGATACTATGTGATTTAAATTCAGGAAAGATGCGAACCAGGGTTGTGTCCCTTCACTATACCTATTCAACCTGTAGGCTGATTAAATAACCCAAGAAGCTGAGCTATATGAAAAGGAATTTGGAATCAGAATTGAAGGAAAGCTAATTAACAACCTGTGATATGCAGATGACACAACAGGTGAATGCAAAGAGGAACACTAGCTGATGAAGATAAAAAAATACAGCCTTCAGTATGGATTACAACCTAACATAAGAAAACCCAAATCCTCACAAGTGGATCAATAAAAAAACATCATGACAAATAGAGAAGAGACTGAAGTTGTCAAGGATTTCATTTTATTTGGATTCACAATCAATGTCCATGGAAGCAGCAGTCAAGACATCGAACTTCATATTACATTGGGCAAGTCTGCTACTGAAGACCTCATTAAAGTTGTAAAAAGGAAAGATGTCATTTTGAGGACTAAGTTGTACCTGGCCAAAACCATGGTATTTTCAATTGCCTTGCATGCATGCATCTCAAGAGCAGATTTGATGCATTAGACACTGATGACTAAAGACTAGAAGAGTTGTGGCATGACATCAAGAATGTCATATTTGAAGAAAGCAGAAGGTCATTTAAAATACAGGGAAAAGATAAAAGGCAAAATATTATAATGAAATGTTCAAATACCTGGAGTTAGAAAACCAAAAGAGAAGATGCTCAGCATTTCTCAAGCTGAAAGAACTGAAGGAAAAATATGAGCCTGGGGTTTCAATATTGAAGGATTCCAGGGGCAAAATATTGAATGATTCAGGAAGCATCAAAAGAAGAATGAAGGAATACAGAGTCACTGTACCAAAAAGAACTGACTGATGTTCAATCGTTTCAGGTGCAATGAAAGCCCTGGTTAAAAACAAAGAACAAAAAACCCCCAAGTCTCCAGGAATAGATGGAAAACAAATCTTTCAACAAATTGATGCCGCACTGAAGGTGCTCATTTATCTATGCAAAGAAATGTGGAAGACAGCTACCTGAC
>NW_006408752.1:710737-711808 GCF_000296735.1 Chrysochloris asiatica
GACTGCAGAAGAAGAGATGAGCAAAGACAATGACAAGTGTGCTAGCCAGGCTGCCGAGGCCAATACAAACACCCAGAGTAAGAGTTGCCAAATAGCCTCTCCAGGCTCACTGGACAGATGAGAGGTAGAAGTCTCAGAGCCTAGAGCAACTATTCCTGACTGTTGGAGATGTTGTAGCATTTACAGCAGACCATGGAGGAGACATTCCTGCAGCGGAGCCGGCATAAGCAGCAAGACTTGGTGCTGGAAGAGCAGAGGCTGAGCCTGGAGCACCAGTGGATTCAGGCCATTCTGAACAGAAAACACTCGTGGACAGTTTAATGAAGTCAGCTGGCCTGCATCCTGCAGTCTGGGTCCTGGAGTGACCTAAGGCTCCAATTGCCTCCTCTCTCCTTGGACACTAGGTGTAATAACCATTGGTGGGCAGGAGCCCAGACACTCAGGAAACCTGACCAGCTATTTCCCCTGCTGAGCAAGTCCTGAACTGCATTTGTCTATAACCTCTTCAATCATGGGAAAGACTTCTCTGACTTGTACCACTTCAGCTTCCAAGGTGACAATGCCTACCAAGCTTTCATTAACCTTGGCCCCAGGGAGAACAAGCTGTGAATCAACTTGATGATTGCAAGGTTGAGTCAGAACGGCATGAACTACAATGAGGACCCCCTGCTGCAGTACCCTGATGGGTGAAAGCATCCATTCTTATCAGAAGTAAAGGCCAGGCTCCTGATCTCCTACTGTAAGGCACCTGCTCACTTTGATCTAGAAAATGTGATTCTTCTTTTATCTTTTTTCAATGTGATTATTCTTAATGGCTGCTGTTCTGTCTTCTCAGCACTGGCCATGGTTCCGAATGATGTAGGGGAGGCCTTTCTGATGCCCACACCCTTCTGGGGCTGTCGTGTCTTCAGCTCCAGGCTATAGTGAAAGTTGAACTGTTTTTCATCTACCTGGACTGTGAAATCATTGGTGAGAACATTCAGCCTTTCCAACTCACTGTGGAAAATTAGAGCAAGGTCGCACAAAGCTAGGCTTAAGAGAAAAAAGGTCAGAGACCTCGTGTTAACTAAC
>NW_006408752.1:717863-719712 GCF_000296735.1 Chrysochloris asiatica
AAGAACCTCTGCAACAATGGGTTCAAGCATTGCAATTACAAGGATGGTGCAGGATCAGGATTGGGCAGTGTTTCATTCCGTTGTGCATACGGTTGTTATGAATCAGAACTGACTTGATGGCACCACTGCCAACATGCTTATTTAAAGATTTTACCAAAAGGGTAAAAAGAATACCTATGAAGTTAAACAGAAGAAGGCAATATCAAAGAAGAGGAGACAATGCATCAATTTTAGAGTTACAGAAGGCAGCGATTGGAGCAACGGAGCCAGCATCCACCAGACACTGGGAGAGGCAAAGAGTGGATTCTCCTCTAGAACCTCCATAGGGAATGCAGGCCTGCCAACACCTTGATTTCAGTCCAGTGATACAAGCTTCAGACTTCTGGCCTCCAAAACTGTGTGAGGATACATTTCTGTGGTTTTAAGTCAAGAGAAAAAGACATCAAGCATTATGTTTTCAAACTTGAAACTGTATGTTTTAAGTAGAAGTGGTAAGAGAGTTTTATAATGATTGGATGCCTTATTTTCTCACAAACTGAACTATCTTAAATGAACCAGAAAAATGAATAAAAACATTACAGTGTTATCAATTAATATTCAGATAAAAGAAAAATTATTGACTTTCAGCTTGTTTCTACTATGTCAATTAAATTATAATTTTAAATTTTAAAAATGAAGATGAATGAATCTTTTATGAAGTTTCAAACATTAATTTAATTATTCTAAAATGATGTGTACATTGAAAGGAACAGAAAATGACTTAATAGTCCAGCATATATGATTGGAGGCTTTGACAAGGTACACAAATCATTCACAATTACATTTGGCTGCATGTATCATGAGCCTGATGTTTAACAACTGAAATAATTTTTTGGTTTGGTTGGTTGGTTTTGGTGTGTGTGTGTGTGTGTTTTCCCCATTGTTGTAATAATGATTCAAGGGTAGGGGAACCAGGACTTCTTTAGAACCAGGCTTTTTCTGTTTTCATTTGCCATTCCTAACACATGTTTTGCATCCTCCAGTGGTGATGATAACTGTGATTCTAGACATTATGTGTATATTCCAGGTAAGAAGAAAAGAAAAGGTCAAGAGCAAAATGACAAAAAGAGGATGACTGGAAAGTTTGATTCCCTTTAAGAAATTTTCTTGGAAGTCTCTCATTCAGCATTCCTGTTCATACCTCCTTGTTGGGTTTTGTTGTGGGTTATATTGTGTGTACCAGATATATGCAGGTTGTTCCTGACTTATAACATATTCATGTTATGACAAACCACACTTCTGACTGTCATTTCCTGGTTGTTGGGTTTTTTTGTTGTTGTTCCTTTTATCATAAGTAAGTCCTGGTGTGGCGCTGTGGATTCATGTGCTGGACTGTAAAGTCAGTGTGAACCTCAAGGTTGGTGGTTCAAGCTCACCAGCCACTCTTTGGAAACCCCATCCAGGGTCACTATGGTTTGGAACCAATGCGATGGAGCTTAACAACAACAACAGCATCATCAGTAATATATACTACATGCGATGTTTCAGTGTGTCATTTGCTGATGTGAACATTCTCAGGTGTCCACTTGTAGCTGCTCAGCTTTATTTTCTATTTAAAACACTGCTGGATAGATTTCATTTTCTAAATTAAACCAGGAACTTCTGTTGCTGAAAGCATGGATCCAAATGTTGATCAGTTTTATCACATTGGTTGATTCAAGAAACAGTGAGATGTTCCCATGAAATACAAGAAGGAAAAAGAATAGGGTCATACAAGCAACTCTCATGATGTTTCTGATTCGCAACACCATCCCCATTCCCTGGGGAAATCCTGGTGATCAAAAATCTGTCAATAAACCCAAACTCCTTG
>NW_006408752.1:719945-721386 GCF_000296735.1 Chrysochloris asiatica
AACTCTTTTTCATCTTGAGTGAGTGCTTATGACTCATGTACTTTTTATAAATGTATGTTGTTGTTGCTATGTGCCGTGGAGTTGGTTCCTGTACAGGATTTCCGAGGCTGTAAATCTTTATGGGATCAGAAAGCCTCATCTTTCTCCTACGGAACAGCTGGTAGTTTCGAACTGCTGACCTTAAGATTCACAGCTTGATTCGTAACCACTATGCTACCAAAGCTCCTTTTTTATGTATATACATATTAAAATATATTTTTAAGTTTATATGTCATGTTTTCAACCCCCAAAGACAAACAAAAATTGAATTTATAAAGATGCTGATATTAAAAAGCAATAACAATTAAAAAAAAAAAGAAGAAGAAAAATGAGCTATTCAAGTTATAGCAGAACTGACCTATGAAAGAACTGTTGGAATAGAACCCCTTTGTAAGTCGTAGACTCTCTGTATGTGGAAGTCCTAACCCTGAGTACCTGTGAATGTGAACTTATTTGGAAATAGGTTAAGATGAGGTCATATTGAATTTGAAAAAAAAAAACAAAACACCAAAACACTCTTGTGACTTAAAGTCAATTTTGATTCATAGTGAGTGGAACTGCCCCATAAGGTGTCCAAGGCTGCAAGCCTTACGGAAGCAGATTGACACAGCTTTCTTCACTTCTGTGGAGCAGCTGGTGGGTTCAAACTGCTCATCTTTCAGTTAGCAGCTAAGCAGTTTAACCACTGCGCCACCAGGGTTCCTATACTATATTAAAATCAACCCTAAATCCAGTGACTCTATAGGATAGAGACTCAGAGACACACAGAAAAACTACCATGTGAAGATGGAGGCAGAGATTGGAGAGATGTGTTACAATCCAAGGGAAGGCAAAGATTGCTGGCAATCACCAGAATTTAGGAGAGCAGAATGTGACAGATTCTCCTCCAGAGCCTTCAGGAAAAACCAACTCTGTAAATTCCCTAATTTCTGACTTTTGGCTTCCAGAACTGTTAGAGAATAAATTTCGGTTATTTTAATCTCCCTAGTTTGTGATGTTTTGTTACAACACATCTAGGAAATTCAAAACCATCGCCTCCCAGAAATAAAGAGGGAAGGATTCAATGATGCTTCTGTTGTTTATCTTTCTGTTATTTATCTTGTTATTCAGACTAAGTAGAAACCTTCAAAAACAAATGCTCCCCTAAAATTTCAGAGCAAGACCATGCTAGAGTTAACCCCAATTTATACCTTCTTCTTTGCATAGCACAATATGGAAATAAAGAATTAACTGTACAATAATCTGCCTGTTTCCCATCCCTCCATTATTGTTGTTGTTGTTGTCAGGTGCCATCGAGTCAGAACCGACTCATAGTGACCCCATGCACAGCAGAACAAAAAAATGTCCGATCCTGGGCCAACCTCACTACTTCTGCCATGCTTGAGTCCATCAATGCTGCCAC
>NW_006408752.1:721950-765213 GCF_000296735.1 Chrysochloris asiatica
CAAGGTTGTATCATCTGCATATCGCAGGTTGTTAATGAGTCTTCCTCCAATCCTGATGTCACGTTTTTCTTCATAGAACCCAGCTTCTCTTATTATTTGCTCAGCATACAGGTTGAATAAATATGGTGAAAGAATACAACCTTGTCACACACTTTCCCAATTTTAAAACTTTCAGTGTTCCTATGCTCTGTTCAAACAACTGCTTCTTGGTCCAGGTATAGACTCATCAGAAGTATAATTAAGTGTTCTGGAATACTCATACTTCTCAATGTTGTCCATAGCTTGTCATGATCCATCCCTCCATACCATCCCCAAATATATAGGGGTTTCACTATATAGTCAATTGGAGAGAGATTTGTAATATGACGATTGACTACTTGCATTTTCAGCTTGTTGAAAGCAGCACCGATTCTACCTTTTTGTTCTGTATGGTCCCAGAGATTACGTCATTTAGGCTTTATGTGGGAGTGACCCATGAATCGGATCTCTTTTACTTTTTATTTATTGTTTAACTTTCATTGTGAATTGAGTGAAGGTTTACAGAACAGAACACCAGTTTTCATATTCAACAAGATATACACTTGGTGTCATTACAATGATTGCACTCCACTCCACGTACTATCAGGTAACAGTATTTACCTTTATTCACGTTACTGTCCCCCTCCTCCCATACCTCATCCACCTTGTAACCATCATAGAATGTTTCCTTTAGCAAGAAAATCTTTTCTTAACTTTTTACAGCAGTGGTATCAGATCTTTTTTAAATGACAGAAAATGCATTCTTCTACTACCTAAACTTGGTGGGTTTTTTGCCCAACTTGCATTTCCATTCAGGTATGCACAATAGTAGCAAAACAAAACAAAACAAAAAAGTTACAAAAAGTAAAATAGAAGACCACGGTTCCACAGAGCCCTCTGATGCCTCATACACAGTCAAAAGTCATCTAGACTGCAATAGTTAATAATTGTTATCAGGACTGATTGTGATGGTTGGAAATGTAAAGGTGGACATTTTATAGCAAGGAGGGGAGTGATTAACTTTTCAGTCTAGGAGCGGAGAGCCCTGGGACCATCAGTGGAGAAGAGCGGAGGGCGGGACCCTACCCAGAGAAGCAGTGAGGCCTGACATGGAGGCAGAGAAGATGACATGAAGAGATGGAGTGGCTGGGGACTTGAGATCCAGAGAGGGAAAGGGGCTGTGTGCTGATGACCGGAGGGGAGGGGGCAGGCTTGCAGGGTATACCCTTTGGTTGGTTGATGATGCATGGAGGAAATTGTAACTATGGCAATGAAACAATGTATGATAGAATGAATGTAAAACTAATGTTCTCCCATGTAAACTAATACACAATTCACAATAAAACATGTATTTAAAAAAAAAAAAAAAAAAAAGTCATCTAGAAAGAGATGGAGTCCCCATGACTCTAATGGAACCCTGCTGGCACTGTAAGATACGCACTCATCTAAAAGTTCAAACCCACCAGCAGCTCGCGGGGAGAAAGATGAAGCTGCCTGCTCCTGTAAAGATGTATAGTCTTGGAAGCCCTACAGAAAGGCATTAGGAGATGGAATTGACCTAACAGTAATAGTTCAGTTTGGGGGATAAGGCTCCTTGCTTGTAGAAACTCCCTTTATGGGCCTGGTTGGGATTCTAGAAACTTTTGATTTGCAATTTTGTAATTTTTTTCTTAAAATATTTTGTTTGTATAAGCTGAAGGATCCATACTACCAACCATCTTTCAGTTTGTTGTACTGTGGTGGTTTGTGTGTCGCTGTGATACTGGAAGCTATGCCACCACTATTACAAATACCAACAGGGTAATCCATGGTGATTTCTTGATCAGCATACAGATTAAATAACTATGGTGAATCCTGATGCACACCTTTCCTGATTTCAAACCGTACATAGCCCCTTGTTCTGTTTTAATGACTGCCTCTTGGTCTATGTAGAGGTTCCTCATAAGCACAATTAATTGTTCTGGAATACCCATTCTTCAGTGTTGCCCAGCATTTGTGATGATCCACACAACTGAAAGCCTTTGCATACAATGAAGCACAAGTAAACATCTTTCTGGTAATCTCTGCTTTTAGCCAAGATCTACCTGATATCAGCAATAATATCCCTTGTTCGACGTCCTCTTCTGAATCCAGTTTAAATTTCTAGCAGCTCTCTGTTGCCGCCAGTTTTTAAATGATCTTCAATTTTACTTGCTTGTCATATTAATGATATTGTTAAATGATTTCTGCATTCTGTTGGGCCATCTTCTTTTGGAATGGGCACAAATATGGATCTCTTCCAATCAGTGGCTATGTAGCTGTCTACTACATTTCTTGGAATAAGTGAGTGCCTCCAATGCTTCATTAGTTTGTTGAAAGATTCCAATTTAAATTCTGTGAATTCACGAAGCCTTGTTTTTGCCAGTGCTTCCCATGCAGCTTGGAATTCTTCTTTCATTACCATTAGTTCTTGATCATATACAAACTCTTGAAATGGTAGAGTATCAACAATTTCTATTTTATAAAATGACTCTGTGTATTCACTCCATCATCTTTAGATGCTTTCTGCATCATTCTATATTTTGCCCAAAGAGTCCTTCAATATTGCAAGCTGAGGCTTGAATGTTTTCTTCAGCTCTTTCATCTTGAGAAATGTTTTGATTTTCTAACTCCAGATCTTCGCACATTCATTATGCTTTACTTTGTCTTCTTGAGATGTTCTTTGAGATTTTCTGTTCAGCTTTTTTACTTCCTCATGTCTTCCATTCACTTTAGCTTCTCTTCACGTATGATCAAATAATTCAAAAAGTTGAATTATAGGAAGAAGGCAGCATCAGAATTAGAGAAAGAATCATTAGCCAGCCATATGCAGATGACACAACCTTGGAGCTGGCTGGGAGTGAAGAGGACTTAAAACACTTTCTGATGAAGATCAAAGATTATAGCTTTCAGTATGGATTGCACCTCAATGTAAAGAAAATGAAAATCCTCAAAACTGGACCAATAAATAACATCATCATAAATGAAGAAAAGATTGAAGTTGTCAAAGACTTCATTTTGCTTGTATCCACAATCAACACTCATGAAAGCAGCAGTCAAGAAATAAAAAGATGTATTGCATTAGGCAAATCTGTGGTGAAAGACCTCTTTAAAGTGTTCAAGAGCAAATATATCAATCAGTTTGAAGACTAAGGTGCACTTGGCCCAAGCCATGGTATTTTTAGTCTCCTCATATGCATGTAAAAGTTGGACAATGAATACGGAAGACTCAATGCATTTGAATTATGGTATTGGAGAAGAATATTTAAATTAAAATGTAGAAGAACAAACCAATCTGTCTTGGACAAATACTCCTTTGAAGCCAGGATGGCAAGGCTTTATCTCTCATATTTTGAACATGTTATCTATAGGAACCAATCTCTTGAGAAGGATGTTATGCTTAATAAAGTAGAGGGTCAGTGAAAATGAGTAAGACCCCCCAATCAGATAGATTGGCATAGTGGCACCAACAAGGGGCTTAGGTGTACCAACAATTGTGAGGATGGTGCCGAGTTGTGCAGTGTTTCATTGTATCGTACATAGTGTCACTATGAGCTAGAACTGACTCGACAGCAGCCCATGGTGACAGCTTTGAGTGGAACTGCCAGAATAAGAAAAGATTTACTTCTAAAAATTCACCAATGAACACCTTGTGGATCACAGTTGAATGTTATCTGATAACTGTTCTGGAAGATGAGCCCCTTTGTTTGGAAGGTATTCAAAATACACAGTGGCAACAACAAGGGCCTTGAGCATAACAGTGATTTTGAAGATTGCACAGAACTGGAAAACACTACATTCTGTTGTACACATAGTCTCTATCAGTCAGAGCCAACTCCATGGGAATGAACAAGAATCCACAAAACCTGGGTCTGCCTCTGACCTATAACAGGCAAATTCTGGAAGCTGGGCCAGTCTCTGGGTTGTTGTTGTTAGGTGCCATCAAGTTGGTACTGACTCATAGCAACCTTGTGCACAACAGAATGAAACACTGCCCGGTCCTGGGCCAACTTCACAATGATTGCCATGCTTGAGGACATCGATGCTTCCACTTTGCCAATCCATCTCACTGGGGGTCTTACTCTTTTTCTCTGAACCTCCACTTTACTAAACATGATATCCTTCTCCAGTGACTGGTCCCTCCTGACAATATGTCTGAAGTATAAGAGACGAAGTTTGGCCATCCTGGCCGCCAAGGAGCATTCTGGCTGCACTTCTTCCAACATGGATCTGTTTGTTCTTTTGTCAGCCCATGGCACTTTCAATATTCTCTTCCAACACCGTAATTCAAAAGCATCAATTCTTCTACGGTCTTCCTTATTCACTGTCCAGCGTTTGTACCCTAAATTCCAACCTGTGGTTGGAAGAGGCTACATGGGCTTGGGCTGTAGAAATTAAACCAATTGATTTCACCTTACGAATTCTACTGTTACTCCCTTTTTCATCTCCACCAGCTTATATAGAAAGTTCAGTATAGAAAATATGCAATACTAAAATAGGACAAATAATTTTAGTGCTCAATATTTTCCTCGTAGACTTTTTGAAAAGTGTTAAAGTAACTTTTCATGAAGACTAAAATCTAGATTTATCTTCAAAATGGCCAATGCTGGGAAGATTTAGACATTCGGTTTTTCCTCCAAATCAGAATATATGTAGCTGTTCTTCAGGACTGTCTCAATCTCTGCTCTCAGTTCTGACTCTGAGCCAAAAAGCCAAAGAAGGACTTTAATCAGCTCCCCCATCAGCTTAGAATGGTGATTTTAGTGATTTGGACATCTGGCCACTTGGAATTGGATAAAGGCCACCAACTCACTTGACAAAAGCCACTGAACATCTGTCAGTTATGGAAGGAGTGTTAACCCTGAGTCAGATTTCAACATCTAATGTCACAGTAAAAAGGGTATCACATCTCCCTTTTGTTGTCCAGAGTTGGTGCCATCCAGAAATATCATCCCAAGTAATGATACTTCTCTCAAATTTACTTATTTAATATAAGTGTAAATAATTATTGTGGGTAGCAGTCCTGTGCTTAACTTATAGTGTCACACACACACATATATATGATAAGCATATATATGATATGATAAGTCTCTATATGATAAGCAATGGACTGTGAACCACAAAATTGGTGGTTTGAGACCACCAGCAGCTCATGGGAAAAAGATGAGGCTTTTGGCTCTTGCAAAGATTTAAAGCTTCTGGAGTCCTATACAGAGTCTTTATGAATTGGAACTGATTTGACAACACTTAACAACAGCAATGACAATACTTTATTGTCCTTTTGCTTGCACTTCTGTTTTTCCTTAAAACATGTACTAGGGTGATACTAAAAATATTGAACAAACCAAGGAACTGAGATTCTGAAGTGGAATCCTGAAGAGAATCTGAGTGGAACTGTTGAAGAATCTAGAAGGAGAAGATGAGACTGGTAGGTACTCATGGGTTTCAGGACAGTGACTGCTTTCAGTACTTCAACAAGCAGTATGACCATCTATATGAATAAGCAGAATCAGCCTTGGGCATAGGTACAAAATTCCAAAGGTGATGGTCACTTTTTTCAAAATATACCATCAATAGATGGGGGAAGATTTGTGCTATAGTATGGCTCAAATCAAAAAGCTTATAAGGGGAAATTTTTAGTCTATGAGACAATGCTGTTAGTTGGCATGAAAAGATTTGTTAAACTCTTTCTGTATGCACTAAATTCTGAGCTTCACAGAGACCTAGGCAAGAGATAGCTTTGCTCTGAGGCTGCAATCATACACACACACACACACACACACACACACACACGGAGGGAGGGGGATTAAGGGGGAGAGTGAGAGAGAAATTTACTGAGGAACAAGTATTCACCTCTGACACTTGGTATCCTGTGCTCCGTGCAGCTAAAGGGCCCCCAAATCCCCAAACATCAGCTCACATGAGTAACACATTTCAGGCCGCAGAGATACACTTTCCCACATGGTCTGTCCTGTGTCTTCAAAGCAAAAGGTCACTACTTCCAAATGCTGAGAAGGTATCTCAGTTGTGCAACTACCAGCTTCAGAGAGGGACATTATTTTTGAGTGCAGGGGGATTTAAGTGGCTGAAGTGCTGAGGTAAGAGAAAAGACAAATTAATTAACTTGTCAAATCCTTCCTGTCAGCATGAAGGCAATAGATAGACTCTTACATTATGAAGCATTGTTTCCCAGTAGTACTTAGCATCTATTCTCTAACTTCTCTTCATGTTCCAGTTGAGTTCTGATTCATAGTTCAGGGCATAGTATAATCTATACAACAGCTATGCCTGGTAGCTGAGAAATATTTTGCAGTATTAAACAATTAATATTGCTCTTATATACACCCTCAAACCCACTGGCATTGAATTGATTCCACCTCATAGCGACCCTGTACATGGTGTCTGAGAATATAAAGCTTTGTGAGAACAGAAAGATACGTCTTAATCCCATGGAGTGACTGGTGGGTTTGAAAAGCTGGCCTTGTGGGTAGAAGTCCTGTGCTTAACCTATAGTGTCACACACACACACATCCATATATAAATCTAGACCTAAAATGTGGAAGTGTAACAATAGTTCTTTGCATTGGTAAATTAGATGGGCATTCATAATTTGGAAATAGTGTTATCTTTATAAAATACTTAAAATTTCATTACAATGTCAAAATATTAAATAAAAAGTTCAGCATTATCTAAACAAATGGATTAAAAGTTTAATATTTGTTATAATTGTTGTTTTTTAATGTTGAGTAAATGCTTTTGAATATTTCAGAAGAAAAAAATTTTTGAATAGATAGATAAAAAGGCCATTTAAGTTTTTTGTATTTAATTGATACTTTATAAAAATATATTTAAATTTTCATTTGGAATATAATTATACTTCTTTAAATCATGTAGGTATGACTTTATTATAACATCTTCAGTAAATCTGCTGAAATAAAAGCAAGAAAAAGAAATTTTATGGACTAAACTTAATTTTTTTTTCTAAAACATGTATGTGTTTAGGAGCCCTGATGTAGGAGCCCCTTTTAGCACAGTGGTGAAAGCTCTCAGCTGCTAAACAAAAGGCTGCTGATTTAAACTCACCAACAGCTCCACGGGAATAAGACATGAATGTCTGCTTCCAAAAATTTTATAAACTAGGAAACCCTATGGGGCTGTTTACTCTGTCCTATAGGGTCATTACTGATGAAGATCAAAGAAGATCAGTATGGGTTGTACCATAATGTAAAGAAAGCAAAAATCCTTACCACATCAAATAATGGAGAAAATACTGAAATTGTCAAAGATTTTATTTTGCTCAGATCACCATTAACACACCCAGAAGCAGCAGTAAAGAAATCAAATGTTGTATTGCATTAGACAAATCTGCTGCACAAGACCTCTTTAAAATGTTCAAGAGTAAAGGTGTCTGTTTGAGGACTAAAGTGTGCCTGACCCAAACCATGGCATTTTCAATAACCTCATATGCATGTGAAAGCTGGACAGTGAATAAGGAAGACTGCAGAAGAATTGATGCATTTGAGTTACGGTATTACAGGAGAATATTAAAAGTACCATGGGCTGCCAGAAGAACCAACAAGTCTGTGTTGGAAGCAGTATAGCCAAAATGCTAGTAGCAACTGTATGTGCAACAGAATGAAACCCTGCCAGGTCCTGAGCCATCTTCACACTTGTTACGTTTGAGCCCTTATTGCTGCCACCATGTCAATCCATCTCACTGGGGGTTTTCCTCTTTTTTACTGACCCTCCACCTTATCAAGCATGATGTCTTTCTCCAGGGACTGGTCCCTCCTGACAACATGTCCAAAGTAAGAGAGATGAAGTCTTGTCATCCTCACTTCTACCAAGCATTCTGCCTGTACTTCTTCCAAAACAGGTGTGTTTGTTCTTCTGGTAGTACATGGTGCTTTAAGTATTGTTCTTGAATGCTATAATTTAAATGCAATCTTAAATAGATTCTTCTTCAGTTTTCCTTATTCATTGTCCAAATTTCACCTGCATATAAGACTATGGGAAATATCTTCGCTTGCATCAGGCTCACCTTAGTTCTCAAAGTTACAACTTTGTTCATGAACACTTTAACGAGATCTTGTGCAGATTTGCTTGATGTAATACGTCATTGGATTTCTTGACTGTTGTTTCCATGAGTGTTGGTTGTAGATTCAAGCAAAATGAAGTCTTTACCAACTTCAGTCTTTTTCTGTTAATCATGGTATTATCTATTGGTCCAGTTGTGAGGATTTTGGTTTTCTTAACATTGAAGTGCAATCCACACTATAGGATTGATCTTCATCGGTATTTAAAGTCCTCTTTACTTCTAGCAAGTAAGGTTGTGTCATCTGCATATATCAGTGTGTTAACGAACCTTCCTCCAATCCTGATGCCATGTTCTTCTTCATATAATAGAGTTTATTGGATTATCTGCTCAGCATACAGATTGAATGTTGTTGTTGTTAAGTGCCATCGAGTCGGGTACGACCCATAGCGACCCTGTACAGGGTTTCCGAGGGTGTAAATCTTTACGGGAGTAGAAAGCCTCATCTTTCTCCCGCGGAGCGGCTGGTAGTTTCGAACCGCTGACCTTAAGGTTCACAGCCCGATTCGTAACCACTACGCTACCAGAAGTATGGTGAAAGGATACAACCCTGGGACACACCTTTCCTAATTTTAAACCAGTAGGTCTCTGCTTGTTTTGTTAGAACACCATCCTCTTGTTCTATGTATAGGGTCTTCATGAACACAGTTAAGTAACCTGGAATACCCATCATTCTCATTACTATCCACAGTTTGCTATGATCCACACGGTCAAATGCCTTTGCATAATCGATAATGCACGTGTAAACATCCTTCAGGTAGTCTTTGCTTTCAGCCAAGATCCATTTGATGTCAGCAATGATATCCTTTGTTACACATCCTCTTCTAAATCCGGCTTGAATTTCTGGCAGCTCCCTATTGATGTACTGCAGCAATACTTTAAAAATTATCTTCAACAAAATTTTATTTGCATGTAATTTTATGGTATTGTTAGAGGATTTCCACATTCTGTTGGGTCACCTCTCTTTGGAATGGGTACAAATCATTTCTAGGTAGTTGTCTTCAAATTTTCTTGGCATAAATGAGTGAGTGCCTCCAGCACTGCAACAATTTATTAAAAGATTTCAATTTGTATTCATCCTGTCAATTCCTGGAGCATTTTTTTTTCTTTCTCAAATGCCTTCAGTGTAGCTTGGAACTCTTCCCTCAGTATCATCAATTCTTGATTATATGATAACGCTTGAAACATTTGAATGTCGAGCAATTCTTTTTGGTACAGTGACTCTGTGTATTCCTCTGTCTTCTTTTGATACATCCTGCATAATTCAATATTTTGATTATAGAATCCTTCAATATTGCAACCCGAGGCTTGAAATTTTTTCTTCAGTTCCTCCAGCTTGAGAAATGCTGAGCATGTTCTTCCCTTTTGGTTTTCTAACCCCAGGTCTTTGCACATTTCATTATAATACTTGACACTGTCCTCTCAAACTGCCCTTTGAAATTTTTGTAGCCAGTTCTTTTACATCCTCATTTTTTTCCACTTGCTTTAGCTTTTCTATATTCAAGAACAAGTTTCAGAGTATCTTATGACATCCACTTTGGTCTTTTCTTTCTTTACTGTCTTTTCAATGACCTTTTGCTATCTTCATTGATTGCTTTATTGATGTCATCCCACATCTCCTCTGGTCTTCTGTCATTAGTGTCTAATGTATCAAAGCTGTTCTTGAGCTGGTCTCTAAATTAAGGTGTGATATTCTCAAGGTCCTAATTTGGTTCTAGTGGACTATTTTAGTTTTGTTCAGCTTCAGCTTGAAGTTGAATATAGGTAATTGACGGTCCATTCCACAATCTGCCTTGCAGTCTTGATTCCTGTGTATTCCATCTGGTGAGGTCCATGTGTATGTTGTTGTTGTTGTCAGGTGCCATTGAGTCGGTACCAACTCATAGTGACCTTATGTACAGCAGAACGAAACACTGCCAGAACCTGGGCCAACCGTACTATCGTTGCCATGCTTGAGCCCATTGATGCTGCCACTTTGTCAATCCATTTCACTGGGGTCTTCCTCGTTTTCTCTGACCCTCCATCATACCAAACTGGAGAATTGTATCCTTCTCCAGTGACTGGTTCCTCCTGACAATATGTCCAAAGTATGAGAGACAAAGTTTGGTCATCCTGGCCTCCAAGGAACACTCTGACTGCACTTCTTCATCACTATTTATGTTGTTGAAAAAAGGTATTTGCAATGAGTAAGTCACTGGTCTTGCAAAATTCTATCATACAATCTCCAGCATAATTTCTATTACCAGAGCCATATTTCCCAACTATTGGCTCTTTCTCTTTGTTTCCAGCTTTCACATTCCAATCACCAGTGATTATCAATGCATCTTGATTGCATGTTTGATCAATTTCAGACTGAAGAAGGTTGTTAGAACTGTTCATTATCATTGGCTTTAGTGGTTGGTGTGTAAATTTCATTAACAGTGGTACTGACTGGCCTGCCATGTAACAAATGGATATTATCTTATCACAGACAGCCATTGTACTTCAAACTAGTTCTGGAAATGCTCTTTCTGATGGTAGCACCATTTCTTTTCAATTTGCCATTCAAAATGGCCAATACCTGTCCATTTCAGCTCACTTATTGCTGTTGTTGTTAAGTGCCATTGAGTTGGTTCTGACTCATAGCAACCCTGTATAGTGTTTCTGAGGAGCGGCTGGTGAGGTTGAAATGCCAACCTTGCAGTTCAAAGTGACCTTGAAGTCCAGCCCATTAACCTGCAGTACTCACTAATGCCTAGGATATCTATCTATGCATTCCATTTAGGAATTGTCCTAAGATGAAGAAAAAAAAAAAACTTTTTTTGAGGAATCTTTCAATGCTGAGCATTTGGCTTGTGTTTCCTTATATTTTGGGTTTAGATAAACATTTTGACTCTTCTGATTGGGTTTCCCCTCCTGCCACATCAAATGACAGCTCTGCCACAGAAGAGCAGGCTGACACATCAAATGGCGTGAGAGCTTCAAGGAATAGTTGCCATGTGACACTATAAAGGCAGGGAAACTTTTACACTTTTTACCCAAGGGATTATAAATTTGAAGAATAAATTTGAAATACATCCTAAGCAAGTTGTTTCTAAAGATTAAGATTTTATATAACATCATATATGTTTTTGAAATTGTAGTAAAGACACCTGGAATCATAATATTCTTTTAGTGGCAAATGTCGTATTATGTTTTTAGGGCTTTACGTCAATTTAGTATTTCACGTATTATTAATAACGTCTCATTACATAAAATTATTACTAAACTGGCAATTAAGTGGATGTGAAGGATCCATATGCTAAACTGCTCATAACATTTCAATTATGAATTTCACATCAGATATCTTCTAGTGTACATTAACAACATTAACAAACGATTTCTTTGCCAGAACCACCCAAATGAACTCTGCTTTGTAGCATGTGATATTGGCATAGAGTCATTTTGCACATTGCCCTGAATTTAAGGAAATTAGCAATGGAAGCAGTAGATGAAGCAGCTCCTCCCCTCTCCTGGTAGTAGTAAAGCATTTGTTGATGCTGTAATTCGTTTTCTCTTGAATATGTAAAGCCTAGGGAGTGGGGTCATTGGTGCCTCTTGGTTGAATAAATTTGGAGTTGTTTTCTTCTTCTTTGATTTACTTGTTTCCCTCAAGCAAACAAATAACAGTAATTCTACTGTTTCTTGTTGTATGTTCTGTGCCCACATTTGTCCCTAACTGACTCATCACTTTGTTATTTATAAACCCAAGTGATGGAATAGTAACGGCGTTTTTGCCAGGAGCGATCCTCAAACACAAAGCCCAATGAGGCCTTAAAGAAGGGTTGGTACACACCACTCCAAAGTGAGAGTTTATTGACCAAGAAAAACATAATGTGATTTGAATCACAGCAGCATACAAAGTCATCTGGACCTCAAAGACAGTCATTCATAAAGCAAATCTCTCCCTTTTCTTTCCTGCAACAGTGGACAGGACAGCCTCATTTACATCCTGGTTTTAGGTTCTCTTCCAAGAATTGGGGTTGGTGGCACTGGGTATTAACATAGTAGACAGGGATTTGACCTCTGATTTCCTTAGCACACTCCACGGACGTAGAGTTTCATAAGGCAAATACACTGCAAGTCTCTTCCCTTCTCCAGTTGGAATGTATAATAGGAAAAGGCGAAGACTTCTTGGTGCTTAGGCCACATTGTATACTCAAGACACAATGGAGACAGAAGGGGTGTGGTCAGTTCTACTGGGATAAAGGTTTTGTTTGTTGTTGGTAAGTGCTGGTAAGTCAGTTGTGACCCATAGTGACCCTGTATAGGGTTTCCAAGGAGCGGCTGGTGAGCTTGTGATTCCTACTGACCTTGCAGTCCAGCGATTATCCCACAGAACCACACCAGGTGGGGGCTGAAAATTGGCTGCCTTGAGGAGGGGCTTGATCATGAAAATGTAACACCTGAGTGAAGGCCATGACTACATGGGCATTTGACTGGTGAGGGCTAAGAGAGTAACACAAACAAAGACAAGTCCAGAAATAACAACAGAAGACTCTCAGGGATGTACAGATAGTTCAGAATATCTTGAGTAGAAAGAACAAAGAATAAAGCAGTAGGAATTGAGGTTAAAGAGCTATCCCAGCATGCCCTCCGGAGTACAATCTGTGCCTCACTAAGGAAAGGAAACCCAAAACTCACTGCCATAGAGTCAATGCCAACTCAGAGGGTTTTCTAAACTGTGAATCTTTATGGGAACAGTCAGCCTCATCTTTCTCCTGAGGAGCAGCTAGTGGGTTTGAACCACAGACCTTGTGGTTAGCAGTCCAACACCTAACACAAATTGCCACCAGAGCTCCTTAAGAAGAGTATATTTATCCTTAAATGTGAGGGTCTGTGAAAGACTGAATCAGGCACCAATTCTCCACCCCTTTCTGCATTTACACCCGAAGATATAAAGTATGTTTCTTCTTGACTTTGGGTTTATTCGTGTAAGTAGCTTCGGCTAGTATGATACGCTGGTATGACAGTGTACCAGCTTCAATCCTACACTTTAAGAGGTCTGTGTGTTTTTTCCTTCCCCAACTTGCATCTCTGCATAACCATGAAAACTTGACTGGACTAGCAGGATGCAAGAATGTGAACCACAACCAAATCATGGTAACCAAGCCCAGCCTAGGTTAGCTGACCCTTACTGCCCCCCACACACCACCACCACCCACCAGCTGACTTCCAGACTCATAGACCAATAAATGCTCGTTGTTGCATGCCCCTGGGATTTTTGTAGTGGGTTGTTATTCATCTTATGGAATTTCCTAATTGATATAGGAGCCATCTAAGGGCCATCTAAGCGTAGACAGGGACGAGCAACTTGGACATTGGCTACACAAAATGGAGGGGGGATGGCTACAAAGGCAAGAAGTGACTGGCTTTCAAGCTTTCAAGAGGGAGCCTAGATCCAGAGGGCCTGGAGGAAGGTAGAATCTTCACGGAGTAGTATCCAATCTGTCTGGGCGGGGCTGATGAAAGGAGATGGGCTAGGACTCTGGTGGTACAATAGTGAATAATTGCTATCAGGACTGACTGCGAGAGTTGGAAATGTAAAGGTAGACATTTTGTAGCAAAAGGATGAGAATGGTTGACTTTGCAGTCCAGGAGCGGAGGTCCCTGGGACCATCAAGGAAGAAGAGTGGAGTCTGGGACCCTACCCATAAAAACAGTGATGCCAGGGATGGAGGCAGAGATGATGATGGGAAGATATGGAGCAGCTGGGGACTCTAGACCCAGAGAGGGAGAGGGGCTGTGTGCTGATGACCAGGGGGCAGGCTTGTAGGGGATACCTTTTGGTTGGTTGATGATGCATGGAGGGGATTGTAACCATGGCAATGAAATGATATGTGATAGGATGAATGTAAAACTAATATTCTCCCATGTAAACTATCACGTAATTCACAATAAAACATTAAAAAAAGGGGGGGGGGCACAAGCACAGGTATAATATAATCCAATTTTCATTTTAGAAAGCTTATTTCACCTGCATGGGATGTGGAATGGACAGACTTGAGACAGGCAAGAAGCATGAGGATATGGTAATAATCCGAGGAGTATTACCAGGAGTTTGAAATAGGCTCTTTGGCCATGAGCAAGGAGATGAGGAGAGAAGTTCAGACGTAAGGCAATCTCACTTCACTTTAAAACAATATAAGATGTTTAAAAGCAAAGGCATTCATTTTCTAATGAAAAAAGTGGTATTTTCTTGTGATGTAAACATATTACCCACTGCCAAAGAGTTGATTCCAACTCATAGCAACCCTATATAGGGTTTCCTATACTGTAAATCTTTATGGGAACTGACAACCTCATCTTTCTCCTGAGGAGTGACTGGTGGGTTTGAACCAACTACCTTGGAGACCTGGTGTGGCGCTGTGAGATAAAGCACTGGACCGCTAGGTAAGTTGAACCACAAGGTCGGCGGTTCAAACTCACCAGCCACTCCTTGGAAGCCCTATACTGGATCGCTGTGAGTTGGAGCCGACTCGACGTCACTTAACACCAACAACCTTGTGGTTAGCAGCCCAGTGCCTAACCCATTGTGCCATCAGGGCACCTTGTAAATAGATTAGAGAGAGAAATTAGCAATTGAGATGTCTAAAGCAGTTTCTGCTCCCCTTCCATTCGGGAAGTCATTGGCAGTGTTTGGATATAAAGAGTTTTCTTACATTTTCAAAACACACTGTTGCCCATTTTTTACCTATACATTTAGTTCCCCCCAGATGGAAGAGGGAGTCCTGGTGTGGCACTATAGGATAAGCATTGGACCACAAGGTAGGTTTGAAACTCAAGGTAGGCTGCTCAAACCTGCCAGTCACTCCTCTATGAGTCAGAACCGATTTGATGGCACTTAACAACAACAAAGACAGAAGAGAGCAACTCTCTTTCTGACACAAAGATATTCTGAAAGCTCCCAAGTTTCGTTTCTTTTCTTTTTTTAAGTTTTTATTGTGAATTGAGTGAAAGTTTACAAGGCAGATCATCAGTTTTACATTCAACACATCATACACCTTGTTTCATTATAATGATTATAATCCCCTCCATGTACCATCAGATAACAATATTTCTCTCTATTCACGTTAGCTTTTTTGTTTTTCCTTTTTAAACACTTGGGCATATATAATAATTTACACCACCAAATGGTACCTTCCGCACGTCAGCCTCCTGGCCCCCAGCTCTCAGTCCCTCTCTTCCCATGAATCTAGAGTCCTCAGCTGCTCCCTCTCTCCATGTCCCCATCTCTGCCTCCATCTCCGGTATCCCTGCTTCTCTGGATAAGGTCTCCCATTCTGGTTATGCTCTTGTCCCTTGATGGTCCTAGGGTCCTCTGTTTCTGGACTGTAAGATTAACTACTCCCCCATTTTTGTTACAAAACTTCTACCTTTATAGTTGTGACAGTCTCAATTAGTCATGATAACAATTACTCACTATTGAATAATAAGAATCTTATCCCCATCTCTTTTAACCAGACCCATCTAGACAAGATGAAAACTATTCAGTGGAGACTATGTCTTCTCCCACACACTGTTAACTAAACTCCCTCTTGAAACCTTGTAAGCCAGTCACTTTGTGCCTTTATCACCCCCTCATTTTAGGTGTGGCGCTGTGGGTTAATGCACCAGACTGCAAAGCCATTTGAACTGCAAGGTCGGCAGTTCAAGCTCACTAGCTACTCCTTGGAAACTCTATACAGGCTTGCCATGGCTCAGAATCGACTAAATGGCACTTAAAAACAACATTTTAGGTAGCCAATGTCTAAGTTGCCTGTCCCTATCTACCCTGTATATAGAGGGGATAGCATTGATACTTGATGTGAAGACTCCTTCCCCCTCTGTTGGTATTTAGAGCTACTACTCCGGTAGTCCTGGTGTGGCGCTGTGGGTTAATGTGCCAGACCGCAAAGCCGTTTGAACTGCAAGGTTGGTGGTTCAAGCTCACCAGCTGCTCCTAGGACACCCTATACAGAGTCGCTATGGGTCAGATCCGACTCAACAGCACTTAACAACAACAACAACTCTGGTAGTGTAGTGGTTATGAATTGGGCTGTGAAACTTAAGGTCAACAGTTCAAAACTACCAGCTGTTCCGTGGGAGAAATATGAGGTTTTCTGCTCCCATAAAGATTTACAGCCTTGGAAACCCTGTACAGGGTCACTATGAGTTGGAACTGACTCCACGGCACATCACGACGATGACGACCTCCATGAGTATAGGTTAAGTTCATCAAATTGTAGCAATTTCCTTTATTAAAAATTGCTTTCTTTTTATCTTTCTCTAGTGAAGTTCTGATTATGAAGCCATCGAGGCTAGGTCAAGTGGGTACTATCTGCAAATTTGGGTGTTCTTTTGCATCTCCCCTCCCTTCATATCAGTTGGATGCTTCACACTCAGCTCTAGCCCTCTGTGAGTCCCCAGCTTTCAGAAGCTGATTATATACATTAAAGACAGGAGCTGGTTTGGTGGCTGCTTTCTCTAAGATTAAGCACCTTTGCCATTGAAATATTTTTACCCTGCATCCCCATACTTATAGATAAAGTATAAATGACATACTGGTGCAGGAGTCCTGGTGTGGCTCTGTGGGTTAATGCACTGGACTGCAAGGTTGGTTTGAACCGTAAGGTCGGCTGACTATAGGTTGGTGGTTCAAGCTCACCAGCTGCTCCCTGGAAACCCTATACAGGGTAATTATGGATGAAACTACTGGAGTCCCTGGGTGGTACAAACAGTTAATGGGCTTGGCTATTAGCTGAAAGATTGATGGTTCAAGTCCACCCAGCAGTACCTGGGAAAAAATATTTAATGTAGCATCTTCTACTGTTAGAAATATAATTGTTGTTGTTGTTAAGTGCCATTGAATCAGTTCTGATTCATAGTGATCCTGTATAGGGTTTCTGAGGAGTAGCTGGTGAGCTTGAACCACCAACCTGTAGTCAGCAGTCCAGTGCTTATCTTACAGCACCACACTTAGGTGACATGATTTTTTTTTTTAAGTTTTTATTGTGAATTATATGATAGTTTACATGGGAGAACATTAGCTTTACATTCATCCTATCATATTTCATTTCATTGCAATGATTACAGTCCCCTCCATGCATCATCAAACAACCAAAGGGTACACCCTTCAAGCCTGCCTCCCAGCCATCAGCACACAGCCCCTCTCCCTCTCTTAAGTCCAGAGTCCCCAGCCGCTCCATCTCTCCACATCATCGTCTCTGCTTCCATCTCTGGCGTCACTGCTTCTTTAGGTAGGGTCCCACACTCTGCTTTTCTCACTTGATGGTCCCAGGGACCTCCGCTCCTGGACTGCAAAATCAACCAATCCCCTCCTTTTGTTACAAAACATCTGCCTTTACATTTACAACTCTCACAGTCAGCCCTGATAACAATTATTCACTATTGTACCATGAGAGTCAAATCCCCATCTCTTTTCATCAGCCCTGACCCAACAGATTGGAAACTACTCAGTTTAGATTCTACCTCCCCCTGTACCCTCTGGAACTAGGCTCCCTCTTGAAAAGTTGTAAGCCCATCACTTTTTGCCCTTGTATCCCCCAACCCCCATTTGAAGTAGCCAATGTCTCAGGTGCCCATCCCCATCAACCCTGTGTACCGAGAGGTTGGGAATGATCCGCGCTGTAAAGATTTGTTCCCTCTTTTGAGCTACTACATCCATAAGTATAAGTCAAGTTCATCAAATTGTAGTGGATTACTCTTTTTTTTCCCTCTTCTTTCTTCTTCTAGTCAAGTTCTGATCATTCAGTCATTGCAGCCTGGTCAAGTGGGTACTATCTGCAGGTATACATCTTCTTGTGCATTTCCCCTCACTTCATATCAGCTGGACACTTCACACTCCTGTCTAGTCCTCTGTGGCCATGAGGTGACTTGATTTTAATGACTTTTTATTAAATTTCTTAACATTAAATTTGGGCTCTTGGTGTGGTACTGTAGGGTAAACACTGGACTGCTACTGCAAGGTTGGGAGTTCAAACCCACTAACAGCTCCTTGGAAACCCTATACAGGATTACTATGAGTTGGAACAGAGTAGACCACACTTAACAAAAACATGTTAAATTTATTTTTTAAGCAAGCAACTGAAATTCTGGAAATTAAACTTGATACTCTTCAGGAAAAAAAACATCTTAAGTGATAAGGACTCATTGCAGCTAAAATAAAAACCCACAGACCCTCCTTGTCCTAAATTTGATTTTGCATGAAAAGTATCAGTGTCTCTCCTTCTTCCCAGCAGTGAGATGCGTGCAGGTTTCTTTGTAGGCCACTTCCCACAGGCAGGGCCTACAGCTCCATCACCTTCAGTGGCTTGAAATATAAATGATTCAGCTTAGCCTAGAGCCCAAAAAACCTGTTTCTCTCCTGCAAATAGACAAGCATCCTAAGAACCTGTGACAGGGCCTACTAGCATGCCCAAAGAAGAGCAAGTCAGCAAGGAGTGTCCACCATGAAGCCCTTCCAGTCAGCTGGTGCCTGAGCTAACTTCTGAAAAAGTGGAAAGGGGACCTGAGAGCCTGAGCTCAGCAAATCTGTAGCCAAGGAAAGTACATGTTTGCTAAGAGGAGTCCCCACAGAGTTTCCTTCCCACTAGGAGCAAGAGAGCTAAGCAGTGGCCCCAATGGGCTGATTTTCTCTGTGGAAACAATTGTTACTCACTGAAGAGAGAGACATTTTCTATCGCTGGAAAACTAGTTAACTTTTTCCCCAAAGCACAATGTTGTTGTTGTCAGGTGCCTTCGAGTCGGAACTGACTCATAGCGACCCCATGCACAGCAGAACGAAACAATGTCCAGTCCTGGGCCAACCTCACTACCGATGCCACACTTGATGCCATCAATGATGCCACCTGGCCAATCCATCTCGTTAGGGGTCTTCCTCTTTTTCTCTGACTCTCCCCCTTACCCAGCATGACATCCTTCTCCAGTGACTGTTCCCTCCAGACAATATGTCCAAAGTATGAGAGACGAAGCTTAGCCATCCTGGCCTCCAAGGAGCACTTTGGCACAATAGCAATAGGCAAAAACTGACTTCCAGGATGTGTTGTAGTGTTTATTCACTCTGTGTAACTGCAGGACTAGGTGATGGAGAAGTGAATTCAGTTGTACAAACAAAGGAGAATGAAACAATGGCATGCCTGTCTTCAAAGGAGTCAAAGCTTCTAACTCTACAAAAAAGTGTAGGATGTCCTTGAAGTAAATTCTTGCTGACAGATCACAGAAGCCAGGCAGGGGAGGGCTCTGCAGCTACCTCTTCAGAACAGGAACACTTGCTTAGGTGCTCTCCTTTATTACAGACCCACCCCCTGTAAAGGTAAAGAGCTCATGCAGAACCAACGTGTGCAAATTCTCTTCCCTCTGCCCTTGGCCCAAGGACATGTACGCAAAATGGGATTAATTGGGATTATGGGGGCTTTGGCTGCTTGGCTGCTACTCAAGGATGAATGCTTAATTTATGTCTCAGTGATCTTGACTCTGGCCTGATTAAACTGGCTCACTCCCACCATTGTTTGCCAAGGACTTTCTTTTCAAGAGAGTAGCTACAGGTGGTGCCTTTATGTGACACTTTTAGCTTTGATATGGTATGTGGCTTTAATGGATGGCTGCAATGCCACCTTTCTCTCAGAAATAACTAAAAAACCTAAAATATAAGTCATTTCAATGGGTGTTCCTCCCATATTTCAGGGGTTTTCTTGGGATAACAAAGTGTCAACAGGTGGGATTGTTCAAGAATATACAAAAGGATGTGGAATTTGCATTGGACAAAGTGGAAAGAACACTTGTTTGGAAAACATCCATCATGTAGCAATGTTAATATTCAGAAGTACCTCACTTCATCTGGGTAGTTAAGTCCTTAGCAGTGTTACCGTCTTCACCAGTTTCCCTGTGCTGTTCCTGCCAGGGCACGTAAGGGTACTCTCCTATGGTAGACAAGAAGTTCAGGCTCTTTCCTGGCCAGAAAGAAGGCCAAGCCATGTCATTATTTGAAGTGATGGGAATGATGCAGCATCAATTCTATTGGGATCTGAATGAAGACAGAACTGGTTTGCTGGTTTGAGCACACATGATTCATTAAGTTGGTTTACAGATACAGGAGGGCTTCAAAAAACTCATGCAACAAAGAATTAAAATTTAATGAAATTACTGTACCCATTTTTTGAAGCAAGAAAAAATACTGAGCAATATTTTGACTGACTTGATGTTTTCTTATTGACTTGGCCCTTGAGGTTAGTCAAAAGAGCCAAAATAGTTTGTGCAAAATCTGTGTAGCCAGAAAATTCTCATGCTTTTTGCATAGGCCATGTAAACTTTTTCAGGTACAAATAAGCTCTTAGGCTGCATGGACAAAGTGAAATTTTCAATCCAAAAAGGATCTGTTAGGAGAAACTATAGTCCATGTGTTTTGTATCTAATTAAAAATAAGGGTTGTGGTTTTAATCTACTAAACTAACATGACATAGACATACATGTGTTGTTGAGCAAACTATCAGTTCTGGCTCACACCAACCCTATGGACATCAGAATGTAACATGGCTCAGCCCTGCATCATCCTCAAAAACTTTTCTAGGTTTGAGCCCATTGTTGGCAGTCAATGTTAATCCATCTGGCTAGGGGTCTTCCTCTTTTTCACTGACCCTTCACCAATTATGATGACTTTCTCCACGGACTGATCCCTGTCCAATGTACATCAGGAAAAGTCTCATCATCCTTGCTTCTAAGTTGTACTTCTAAAAATTATTCATTCTCCTCACAGACATAGTATAGTCAACATTCTTCACCAATACCATAATTTAAATTGCATCATTACCACTGTACGCTACATGATGTACATGATTTCATTATATCACCTGTATATTATTGTTGTTGTTGTTGTTGTTAGGTGCCATCAAGTCGGTACTGACTCATAGCGACCCTATGCACACAAAAATGAAACATTGCCCAGTCCTGGGTCAACCTCACAATTGTTGCCACGCTTGAGCTCATTGATGCTGCCACTTTGCCAATCCATCTCGCTGGGGGGTCTTCCTTTTTTTCTCTGGCCCTCCACCTTACCAAACATGATATCCCTCTCCAGCAACTAGTCCCTCCTGGCAATATGTCTGCAGTATGAGAGACAAGGTTTGGCCATCCTGGCCTCCAAGACGCTGGTTGCACTTCTTCCAACACAGATCTGTTTGTTCTTTTGGCAGCCCGTGGCACTTTCAATATTCTCCTCCAACACCATTACTCAAAAGCATCGATTCTTCTACAGTCTTCCTGTATATTAGCCATATGATATTAAATTAATGTCACTAACTAATTTAATACTAGAGACTTGTCTTCCAATAGCATGCATTCAGTACAATTTAGTGCAGAGGTTATAAGTGTTCTCATTCTATGCTTGTATAGAGCTATTTAGCAGATACTTGGAAAATAATGTTAAAAATGTATCAATATTATTTTTATAACTTAATATAAAGAAAGCAGCTACATAACATAATTCATTAACCTGAGAAGTCTACTGTATTATATTTTAGAAAAAGTGCTAAGTATTTGAGTTCAAAGTCTGCTTTTGATGAGGCTTCCTAAAGTTTAAAGAACTTTGTGGAAAATGCAATTATGAACATATTACGATGTTAATTAAAAATTACTTGAAATTTTATAACATATTATCTCCCTAAAATACTCTGATGATGAAATTTAGGATTTAATCAAGTGGGGAGGGGATGATAGTAAAATTGATGGAGTAACTCAATCTGAATGAGAGACAGAGAGTGATCCTAGGGAAATAGATAAATGAGACCATATGAGTTTAGAGCAAAAATTAGTCAACTCCATCAAACAACTTAAAAGTTAGAGAGATGGTAAAGATGTTGCTAGGATTAAAAATTAGCAAAAGAGAGGGATGCCATCTGTCTTGAAGTTTGATGAAGCTCCTCAGAGAAAATGCACTAAGGAAAGGCTGTTATAAGCAATATATGAAAATTCACCAGAAACTGGCCTTCTTCAGGGGACAGCTAACCAATACCGTCTCCTTAGAGCAGCAGATCACATACATGTGTGCTACCCGTAGCCTCATCTGCATTGGTGAACTCTTTGTAAAAATCTTGAGAATTGTGTTCTTTACACATTCTCTTCAAAGTCTAGCTACTAAATTTATATCACCCACCATATTTTATTTAATGGATGATTGCATCCCATAAAGATTACAACCTCAGAAACCCTAATGAGCAATTCTTTGTCCTCTGTTGTTATTGTACTTAAGTGCTTTCATGTCTATTCCAACTTACAGTGACCCTGTATAGGGTTTCTGAGGAGCAGCTGGTGGGTTTGAATTGTGACCTTGTGGTTAACAGTCTAGTGCTTTTCCTATGGAATAGCACCAGAACTTCCTTTGTCCTGTAGGGTTGCTGTAAGTCAGAATTGGCTTAACAGTAGTGGGGTTTGGTTTGATTTACCATTGTAGTTAGGTCCTGCTAAGTCAATACCAACTCATAGAGCCCTTATGCACAGCAGAATGAAACCCTGCCTCATCCTGTGCCAACCTCACAATCGTTGCTATGCTTGAAATTATTGTTACTGCCATTGTGCCAACTGACCTCATTGGGGGCCTTTTTCTTTTTCGCTGACCCTCCACTTTACCAAACATGATGTCCTTCTCCAGGGACTGGTCCCTCCTGATAATATGTCTGAAGTATGAGAGATTAAATCTGACCATCCTGGCTTCTAAAGAACATTCTGGCTGTACTTTTTCCAGTACAGATTTGTTTGTTTTTTGGTGGTCCCTGGTACTTTCAATATTCTCCTCCAACACCATAACTCAAATGCATCAATCTTACTAATGTTTATTAATTGAGAAGACGGCCAGAATGAATTAGCAAAACAAACAAAGCTAAATTGTAGCATTCTTTTTGCTGCAAAAGTGATATTCTATTTTCATGAATAGATACGACTCTTCGTAATTAGTACATTGTCTATATGAAATTGAATGATTCATGTATTCTCTCAAGAGTATGAGACAGTTTTCTTATTAAAAAAAAATTTGAACAGCATAGATATATTGAAATACAATTCACATGCCATGCAATTTCCATTTGAAATGTACAAGTCAATGGTTTTAAGTATGTCCACAGAGTTTGGCCGTTATCAACGCAACCAATTTTAGAAGATTTTCTTTATCCCCAAAATAAATGAGGTACTTATTAGTAGTCACTCCCCACTTTCCCCAATATCACTGTTACCATTAATCTACTTTCTGTTCAACCATTAATCTACTTTCTCTATATAGTTTTGTTTAATCTGGATATTTCATATAAATGGAATCATAGAATATGAGAACTTTATGACTGGATGCTTTCATCTAGCATGCTTTTTTCAAGGTTCACCCATGTTGTAGTATAAATCAGTACTTCATTCCTTGGTATGGCCTAATAATGTTTCATTGGATGGAAATACCACCTTTTATTTATCTATTCATGTGTTGATGGACATTTGAGCTGTTTCTACCTTTTAACTGAATGATACTGTTATGAACATTCATATACAAGTTTTGTGTGGACATATGCTCTTATTTCTCTTGGGAAATACTTCAAAATCGAATTGCTGTATCATATAGTAACTTCACATTTAAAGTTTTGAGGAAATGCTTGATTTTTTTCCACAGTGACTGCATCATTTCACGTTTTTACCACTCATGGTAAGTGGATCCAGTTCTCCGCATCCTTGTTAACACTTGGTATTTTCTTTCTTGTTTTAGCCATCCTACTTGACCCATCTTTCAGTTACCATGTGCCATGCCACTAGGTTCCTTTAGGATATGAAAGGAGCCTGGTGGCATGACACATGGTAACTGAAGGATTGCTTATTCAAACCCATACAGAAACTCTTCAGGAGTTTTCTTGGCTGTAATCTATCTGCTCCAATCAAGATTACTACTGCACAGATCCACAATGGAAGCAGTGCTGTGTCTTAGTCAACATGAGCCTGAACTCTGGATATAAATTCACACTATGGCCAACTGATCAGGGCCTCAGTTTTGTCATCTGTTAAACCATTTACTGTTGAGAAAATTCCACCTTGTTTTGACATGGGTATTTTCAATGGGTTTGACATGTTTCAATTGTTTGACATGGGTTCCACAGGGTTTTCAATGGCTGATTTTTCAGAAAGAGATCACCACACCTTTCTTCCAAGGTTCTGGGTGAACTGTAACCTCCACTCTTTCTGTTAGTAGTCAAGTGAGTTAACTGTTTGCACCCTCCAGAGATTCCTATCTAACCATTGTTGTTTGCTAACCATGTGTTATCAAGTGGGTTCTGACTCATATCGACCCTGAATTCAGAGGAGTGTTTGGTGAGCTTGAAGCACTAACCTTGCATTCAGCAGTCCAGTGCTTATTCTACAGCACCAGTTACAATTGTATTGTCTTATTGTAATGATAAAACTAACGCATTTAGAATAGTGAGTACAACATCCAATAAGCTCTCAACAAACATTAGGAAAATAAATGTCATAATTTTGATATTTGAGACGTGTTGTGAGAATGATCAGGTGGCTATGTTGATGCCAGTCTGTGGGAGTAAGGCAATCTGAAAAATAAGATTGGGTTTTCCTTTTGGTAACACTTAGATACTAATTTTTCAAGCTAAAACACAATTATAGACCTTGAACATTAACCTAATATACCAAGAAATAAAGACACTAGTCGAAATAGTAGAAGCAACATAAAACACAGATATTATCTTTAGTGTAATTTTAAAAATGGTTACAACACAATTGGTTATGTTCATTATACTTTTATTTTGTAACTATCCTGGTTTCATGTAACGATGCTGATTTTAATGTCTTTTGAGTATTTGCAAAATGTGTAGTAATCTTTGATATGAACTGTGACTTCTAAGTTGCTGTCTTAACTTAGCATAGAGAAAAATATATATATTCTCATTTTTTGTTACACTCTGACAAGGCACTTGGCCTCTGACAAGTAGAGCGTTTCTGCTGGTGATACAACTCAAAAGTCTAGTGAGTTGATGGAGGTAGGTTAAGCCTTTACATTGTGAGATTCTATTGACTTTTCCTTCAGCTCTGCCCTTTATCCTCCTCTCTATTTAGTCTGTGAGAGGCCTTCAAAAAACCAGACTACTCATTAGTGATTCCATAGAAGATGATTAAGTTCAGTTGTTAATTCATTCTATGCCACTATTGTCTAGCTTATATTATGCAAGTGACAAGTGCTCTATAGAGCAAATGAAAGATGACGTTTTGGCACAAGAAAAGCTTTTTTACAAAGGAGAGGGTTTTGAAATGGCCTTATGAGAGGGCAAAAGTGCCCATGCCAGGTGTAGTGGAGCAACCATACGAGAAACCACCGTAACAACAAGCACAGAAGCACCTGGGAGAGAGCTGGAGGAGAGCAGAGGGAACATACGCTTCAAAAGTGGCTTCTTGTCAACAATTTAAAAGATATTATGTTGAATAATGGTTTTTAAGACTATGACAGATGCTAGAAGAGGCAGCGTGAGGGTGGGCTGTTTAATTTCCAGAGAAGAAAGTCAAGGAGTAACTTCTGCTTTTAAATTCTAGATTCTCCACTAGCAAACAATGTCAGCTATTTCCTCCAAGCACCACCCCCCCACACACCCCAGAAATTAGAAAAAAATCTTATGCTTTAACAACAGACTTGAATGGGGCTCACAAACTTGGTACTTTTCTTTGGGATTTACTGGTACATATGGGAAAGGGCAAGAAAATACTCGTATATGTTTCTGTAGAGCATGAAATCAGAAGGTTTTCTGAGTTCCTTCTGCCTGTTGTTGTTAAGTGCCGTTGAGTCGGTTCTAACTCATAGCTAGCCTGTATTGGGTTTTTGAGGAACAGCTGGTTGTTTTGAACCACCGACCTTGAAGTTAGCAGTCCAGTGCTTATTCTACAGTGCCATAACAGAGCTCCAGCCTAGCAGAGCTTAATTCCATCTTGTGCATAGGTTAAAGTGTGCAGATACAAAGTTTTCTTGCATATTCATGAACCTCTAACAGCTGAATTGACAGAATTAGAAACAGTATATTTAAAAATAGGTTCTGGGTGGCTAACTAAAAGGGGTGGGGGAGCAGTAGAGGCATGAAGTGACTGGATTACAAGTTTTCAAGAGATGGTTTAGTTTCAGAGTGTGAGGGGGAAGATAGAATCCCCATTAAATAGTTTTCATCTTGTCTAGGTGGGTCTGGTGAAAGGAGATGGGGATAAGATTCTTATGATTCAATAGTGAGTAATTGTTATCATAACCAATTTTGAGATTGTCACAGCTGTAAAGGAAGACGTTTTGTAATAAAAAAGGGGTGTAGTTAATCTAACAGTCCAGAAACAGAGGATCCTAGGGCCATCAAGGGAGAAGAGCAATGTGGGACCCTATCCAGAGAAGCAAAGTCCTGGTGTGGCATTTTGGGTTAATGCACCAGACTGCAAAGCCATTTGAACTAGAAGGTCAGCAGTTCAAGCTCACCAGCTGCTCCACAGAAACCCTATACAGGGTTGCTATGGCACTTAACAAATAACAACAACATCCAGAGAAGCAGCAACACCAGACAAGGAGGTAGAGATGATGACATGGATAAATAGAGCAGCAGAGGACTCTAAACTCATTGAAAGAGAAAGGCTGTGTACTGGAAGCCAGGAGGCAGGCTTGCAGAATGTGCCCTTGGGTTGTTTAAATGATTATATATTCCTGAGGGTTTTTGTGTACATATAAAAAACAAACAAACAACAACAACAACAAAAATACAAGTAATAGAAGCAAATACTGTTGAATGATGATGCACGGAAGGGATTGTAATCATTGCAATGAAATGAAATATGATAGGATGAGTGTGAAACCAAGGTTCTCCCATGTAAACTATCACTCAATTCACAATAAAATAATAATATATTCTGGGGCCACGTTCCCAAGCCTGCCTTCACAAGAACATTCCAAAGGAACATAATGGTCACCTTTATGTGATGTCAGGCCCCAAGAGACACAAACTGTAAGCTTTCCTATCTGCAATAGTCCCTTCCCAATTTCCATAGGCCCAGCGTGTGTGTGATACCTGGCTACTACCACCAGTCATGTGTGTGGAAGGAGATGCCTTTGTTCTCTGTGCACTATAAAATGTCACGTGGAGATAGAACTTTGTAAACGCATTATGCTGCCTATGGTTTTCCTCACCATGTGATCTCTGTCTTTCTCTTGTGTTAACTTGTTATTATTATTATTATTATTATTAATCAATAGCTTTTATTTCCCAGATAGAGATTGTGGATTCATTTTTTTCTTCTTCTTCTTTTATTTTTAAATGTTTTATTGTGAATTATGTGATAGTTTACATGGGAGAACATCAGCTTTACATTCATCCTGTTGTATATTATTTCATTGCCATGGTTACAATCCCCTCCAAGCATCATCAACCAACCAAAGGGTAAACACTACAAGCCTGCACCATGGTCATCAGCACACAGCCCCTCTCCCTCTCTCGGTCTAGAGTCCCCAGCCGTTCCATCTCTCCACATCATTGTCTCTGCCTCCATGTTGTTGTTGTTGTTGTTAAGTGCCGTTGAGTCGGTTCCGACCCATAGCGACCCTGTACAGGGTTTCCGAGGGTGTAAATCTTTACGGGAGTAGAAAGCCTCATCTTTCTCCCGCGGAGCAGCTGGTAGTTTCGAACCACTGACCTTAAGGTTCACAGCCTGATTCGTAACCACTGCGCTACCAGAGAGCTCAGTAAATAGTAGTTTCAAAAAGACTACTATTTCAGTGGTGTCACTGTTTCTCTGAGTAGGGTCCCATGCTCCACTCTTCTCCCTTAAGGGTCCCAGGGACCTCCACTCCTGGACTGCAAAGTCAACCACTCCCCTCCTTTTGCTACAAAATGTCTGCATTTCCATTTCCAGCCCTCACAGTAAATCCTGATAGCAATTATTCACTATTGTGCCACATGAGTGCTATCCCCATCTCCTTTCATCAGCCCTACCCAGACAGATTGGATACTACTCAGCTGAGATTCTACCTACCTCCACACCCTCTGTATCTAGGTTCCCTCTTGAAAGCTTGTAAGCCAGTCAGTTCTTGCCTTTGTAGCCTCCTATTTAGGGTAGCCCATCCCTGTCTACCCTGTGTATTGAGAGGGTGGAAATGACTCTTGCTGTAAAGATTTGTTCCCTCTTTTGAGCTATTGCATCCATGGGTGTAGGCCATGTTAATCAAATTGTATCAGATTACACATTTTTCCCTCTTCATTCTTCTTCTAGTTGAGTTCTGATCATCCAGCCATTGAAGCCAGATCAAGTGGGTGTTATCTGCAAGTGTGGGTGTTCTTGTGCATATGCCCTCACTTCTTATCATCTGGATGCTTCACTCTCCACTCTAATCCTCTGTGGCTATGTCATTGACTCTGGGCCCAGGAGTCTCCAGGTCTTGTCACACTGCTGGCGAACCAAGTCTCCACCTGGGTTCACAGGAGTCTATTGAACGTGGTAGGGGTTAGCTTGCAGCTTCATTGCAGTTTTTCCCACACTTCCCCTTATCAGTGACCAATATGGTCATCAGTCAGAGCTCATGTCTGCTTGTTTATTCCCATTGAGTCTTAGTCTTGGAAGGGGGTCTGCCCTGAGGGGACCCAACCACTTGACTTGATGTCTCCTGGACAAGCAACTTGCTTGTTATTGCAGTAGTCAATCGGACTGCCATTATTTTTATTTTTCCTGTTGGTCTTTCTTTCAAGAAGTATCTTCTGTTCTTCTAGCCACTTCAGGCTGGTCTGCTTATCCTTTCAAGTAGAAATTTTCCACACAGAAGACTCTGGATGGGGTTCAGGATTCCATCTATGGTCTTATGCAATGCAGAGATTCTGCAGGAAGCCTCCTTCACTGAGCATGTTGTAGTCCCATTTTAGGTATTCCAATCAGTTATAGGCAGAAGACAGACTTACAAGCTTTCTATAGTGACATTTCTGGCTATTCCTTTCTCTCCCCTTCAAGTGTCTATTTTATAATGGTATGCAAGGGAAATCAAGATTCCAAAGACAGCCAAGCATCTTAACGTTGTTTCACCCTTTTTGCCCATTCCAACTGTACCTCAATCCCTGTATGCCAGAGCCCTGTTGTCCCAAGGTTGTGCATGCATCATTATTTACCTCTGTCCCACTTAGCCCATGCAAACCTACCTAATTGTTTTCCCATCTGTTTTGTTCTTCCATTCCCCTCCCCCTTTATTGTGTATTGCCTCCTCCCCAGCAACCAAACTATACTGTATTCCCTGCACTGTGCTCCACCGTCCGTTCCCTCCCTCCCGTCACCCCACCCCCCACATCCCAATAACCAGAAAGAACACACCCCATTTAGTATGGGTTCTTTTTCTTAGTCTTTTACAACAGTGGTCCTATGCACTATTTCTCCTTTTGTGACTGACTAATTTCACTCAACATAATGTGCTCAAGGTTCATCCATGGTGTGCGGTGGCTTGCAGCTTCCTTGTTATTCTTCAAGTTAGTATTATATTCCATTGTGTGTATGTACCACAGTTTGTTTATCGATCCTTCAGCTGATGGGAACTTAGGCTGTCTACATTATTTTGCTGTTGCAAATATTGATTCTCTGAATATTGGTGTGCATATATCAACTTGTGTTATGGCTTGTATTTCTTGTGAGTAAATACCAAGTAGAGGAATTGCTGGATCATAAGATATTTCTATTTATAACCTTTTGAGGAAGTGCCATATTGCTTTCCAGAGAGGTTGGACCATTTTGCAGTCCCACCAGCAATGCAGGAGTGTCCCAGTCTCTCCACATCCCCGTCACCATTTATTGTCCTCTACTTTTTTGATCTTTGCTATTATTGCAGGTGTGAGATGATATCTCATTGTTTGATTTGCATCTCTCACTTAATTGTGCTCATGAGGAATCTGCACATGGACAAAGAAGTAGTTGTTCGAACAGAACATGGGAACACTGAATGTTTTAAAATTTAAAAAGGTGTGTGACAAAGTTGTATTCTTTTACCATACTTATTCAACCTGTATGCTGAGCAAATAATCTGAGAAGCTGGATTATATGAAGAAAAACGTGGCATCAGAATTGGAGGAAGACTCATTAACAAGCTTTGATAAACAGATGATACAACCTTGCTTGCTGAAAGTGAAGAGGCCTTAAGACATTTACTGATGAAGATCAAAGAGCACAGCCTTCGGTATGGATTACATCTAAATTAAAAGAAAACAAAAATCCTCACCACTGGACCAATAAACAACATTCTTATCAACAGAGAAAAGATTGAAGTTGTCAAGGACTTCATTCTTCTTGGATCAACTATCAACACTCATGGAAGCAGTAGTCAAGAAATCAAATGATGTATTGCATTAGGCAAATCTACTGCACAAGACCTTTTAAAGAGTTGAAGAGCAACGATGTCAGCTTGAGGACTAAGGTGCGCCTGACCCAAGCCATGGTATTTTCAATAACCTCATGTGTATGCGAAAGCCGGACAGTGAATAAACAAGACTGTAGAAGAATTGATGGTTTTGAGTTATGGTGTTGGAGAAAAATATTGAAAGTGCCATGGGTTGCCAAAAGAACCAATAGATCCGTTTTGGAAGAAGTGCAGCCAGAGTGCTCCCTGTAGGCCAGGATGGCCAAACTTCGTCTATCATACTTTGGACATATTGTCACGAGGGAGCAGTCACTGGAGAAGGATATCACGTTGGGTAAGGTAGAGGGTCAGAGAAAAAGAGGAACATCCCCAACAAGATGGATTGGCCAAGTGACAGCATCGATGGACTCAAGCATGGCAACAGTAGTGAGGTTGGCCCAAAATCCGGCAGTATTTCCGTACCAACTCAATAGCACCTAACAACAACAACAAATGACTAGTGATCGTGAACATTTCTTCATATGTTTGTTGGCTGACTAGATCTCCTCCTTGATGAAGTGTCTATTCATGTCCTGTGTCCATTTTTTAATTGGGTTATTTGTCTTTTTCTTGTAGAGGTGTTGTAGTTTCCTATATATTTTAGAAATGAATCCCTTGTCTGATGTGTCATTGCAAAAGATTTTTCCCCTTCTATGGGTTCACTTTTTACTCTTTTGGTTAAGTCTTTCACTGCACTAAGTTTTTAATCTTTAGTTTGTCCCAATCATCTATTTTGTCTACTTTTTGTGTAGTTTTCAAGATGTTTGGTAGTCTGTGTATTCCCTGAATTAGAGCCCTCACATTTGTCCCTATTTTTTCATAGATAGCCTTCATAATTCTGGGATTCACATTTAGGTCTTTAATCCATACTGAGTTAGTTTTTGTATAAGTTGTGAGCTAAAGGTCTTGTTTCAATATTTTGCATATCCCTTTCCAGTTCTGCCAGCACTATCTGTTCAAAAGACTACCACCTCCCCATACGATATATTTAGGCACTTTGTCAAAAATCATTTGGCTGTATGTAGATGGGTAAATTTCTGGATTCTCGATTCTGTTCCATTGATCTATGTATCGTTCATTGTACCAGTACCAAGCTGTTTTGACCACTGTAGCCATATAATAAATTTTGAAATCGGGGATTGAGAGGTTTCCAACCTTATTCTTCTCCTTAAGCAGTGCTTTGCTTATCCTGAGTCTCTTTCCTTTCCACATAAAGTTTGTAATTGCTTTTTCCATCACTTTAAAGAATGTCGTTGGAATCTGGATTGGGATTGCATTATATGTGTAAATTGCTTTGGGTAGTATTGACATTTTCACAATGTTAAGTCTTCCTATCCAGGAGCATGGTACATTCTTCCATTTTTGTAGGTCTCTTTTGGTTTCTTATAGTAGTGTTTTGTAATTTTTTGTATAGGTCATTTGTGTCTCTGATTACATTTATTTACAGATATTTCATTCTTTGGGTGACAGTGTAAATGGTATTGCTTTCCTAATGTCCTTTTCAGTGCTGTTGTTGTTGTTATAGAAGACCCCAACTGATTTTTGTATGTTGATCTTATACCCTGCCACTTTGCTGAATCTTCCAATGATGTTTAGTAACTTTTTTACTGAGTCTTTGGGGGTTTCTATGCATAGAATCATATTGTCTGCAAATAGAGTTTTACTTCCTCTTTGACAATTTGGATGCCTTTAATTTCCCTGTCTTGCCATATAGCTCTGGCTAAGACTTCCAGCACAATATTGAATAGGAGTGGTGACAAAGGGCATCCTTGTCTGGTTCCTTTTCGCAGAGGGAAAGCTTTCAGTTTCTCTCCATTGAGAGTAATGTAGGCTGTTGGTTTTGTATATATGCTCTTGATTATATTGAAGAATTTCCCTTAAATTCCTACTTTATTGAGTGTTTTTATCAGGAATGGATGCTGGATTTTGTCAAATGCCTTTTCTGCATCAATCGATATGATCATGTGGTTCTTTTCTTTTTTCTTATTTATATGGTGGATTATGTTGATTGTTTTCTAATGTTGAACCATCCTTGCATCCCTAATATGAATCCCACTTGATCATGATGTATTATCTTTTTGATGTGCTGCTTGATTCTGTTGGCTAGGACTTTGTTGAGAATTTTTGCATCTATGTTCATGAGGGATATTGGTTTATAATTTTCTTTGTTAATGATGTCCTTCCCTGGTTATCATATGAGGGTTATGCTTGCTTCATAAAATTTATTAGAAAGTTTTCCATTCTCCTCTATATTCTGGAATAATTTGAGTACAATTGGTGACAGCTTTTCCCTGAATGTTTGGTAGAACTCAGCAGTGAAGCCATCTGGGCCTGGAATTCTTTTGGTTGGGAGTTATTTATGACCTGATCAATTTCTTCTTTTGTTATGGGTCTTTTCTGGTTTTCTACTTCACTCTGTTTAAGTTTAGGTAGGTCATGTTTTTCTAAAAATGTATCTATTTCTTCTAAGTTTTCAAATTTATTAGAGTACAGCTTTTCATAGTATTCTGTTATTATCCCTTTGATTTCCTTTGGTTCCGTCGTGACATTGCCCATGTGGTTTCTAATGCATGTTTTTGTGTCTTCTTCCTCTTTTCTTTTGTTAGGTTTGCCAATGTCTGTCAATATTTTTAATCCTTTCAGAGAACCAGCTTCTTGTCCTATTGATTCTTTCTATAGTTTTTCATCTCATTTATTTCTGCTCTAATCTTTATCATTTCTTTTCTTTTGGTGGCTGTATGTTCCCTCTGTTGGTCTGTTTCTAATTGTTGCAGATACTGTGTTAATATGTTAATTTTGGTTCTTTCTTCTTTTTGGATGTGTGCATTTATTGCAATAAATTGCCCTCTCAGCACTGCTTTTGCCGTGTCCCAAAGATTTTGGTATGTTGTGTTTTCATTCTCGTTTGTTTCTAGGAACTTTGTGAGTTCACGTTTTATCTCTTCTACTATCCAGTCACTTTTCAGCAAGGTGTTATTCAGTCTCTATCTGTTTGACTTTATTTCCTTGGTCTTCCTATTGTTGATTTCTAACTGATAGCATTGTGGTCTGAGAAGATGCTTTGTAGGATTTTGATATTTGTAAATTTATGGAGGTTCAGTTTGTGGCCTAATACATGGTGTATTCTGGGGAATGTTCCATGTGCACTGGAAAAGAATGTGTATTGTGCTGTTGTTGGGTTGAATGCTCTGTACACATCTATGGGGTCTAGATGGCTGATGGTGTTGTTTAGTTCCTCTGTGTCTTTGTCAAATTTCTTTCTGGTTGTTCTATTTATTTTTGAAAGTGGTGTATTAAAATCTCCCACAATTATTGCAGATTTGTCTATTTCTTCAAATCTATTAGAGTTTTCTTTATATATTTTGGAGCTCTTTCATTGGGAGCATAGAGATTTATTATGGCTATGTCATCTTGTTCAGTTGTCCTTTCATTCATAACATAATGTGCATCTTTATCTATTATGCTGTTTTTTTTTCCTTAAAGTTTATTTTATCAGAGATTAGTATTGCCCCTCGTGTATGTTTTTTATTGCAATTAGCTTGGTATATTTTTTTGCATCCTTTGACTTTTAAATCTGTTTTTGTCTCTGTGTGTGAGATGTGTCTCTTGCAGACAGCATATTGAAGGATCTTGTTTTCTTATCCATTCGATGGGTATGGATTAATTGTTGCTATTATGATTTTTGTGTGTGTGGTGTTTCAACTTTCTTTGTTCTGCATGTCTTCCTGTTCTGAGTTCATGGTGTTTGTATTCTTTCTTGAGTTTCCTCATAGTTTTAATGTTTGTATGTTCTTCTTGGATTTTCAGTCTCTTGGTATGTTGTGAAGTGTTAATTTTCTTATAGCCCATTAACTTTTCCCTCCATTTAGTGCAGTCTATTTTATCCTGTGATCTACCTGACCTTCTCACCATCTGGATAAATGTTCCTACATGTTTACCTTCGTTCACATTGTAATTGTTTTGATCATAGACTGACCTCCCAGATTCTCTGAGTTTGTTCTTATAGTTTTGTTCTGTTCTTGACTCTTTAGTTCTGGGAGGTGCTGCCACATGTCAGTCTCTGGTTGTTGTCTGTTCTTGTTGGTTCTCAGTCTACAGAACTCCCTTTAGGATGTTTTGTAGCACAGAGTTGGTTTTAGCAAAGTCCCTTAGCTTCTGTTTATCTTGGAATGTTTTGATTACACCTTCATATTTGATTGATAGCTTTGCTGGATAAAGGATTCTTGGTTGGCAGTTTTTTTTCCTTCAGGGTTTTTATATGTCTCCCCATTGCCTTCTTGCCTGCACGGTTTCTGCTGAGAGAGCTGAGATTAATCTGACTTGCTTGTCTTTGTATGTAATATTTCTCTTTTCCCTAGCTGCTTTCAGGAGTGTCTCCTTATCTTTGATTTTGGAAAGCCTGATAATGATGTGTCTCAGTGATTTTCTTTTGGGGTTTATCCTTCCTGGGGTTCAGTGATCTTCTTGAATGCTTATCTTTTCACTTTTCAGGATGTTAGAGAAATTTTCTTCCAGAATCTCTTCAACTATCTCTTCTGTGGACTTGTTTGATTTTTCCTGTTCCAGAATGCCGATACTTCTTAAGTAATTCCTCTTCATGTTGTCCAACATGAATCTTAGACCTTCTTTGGATTTTTTTATCCTTTTTTCTGCTCGCTCTTCTATCTTAGTGGTATTGAGAGATTTGTCCTCCAGTTCATTAGTTCTGGCTTCCATCTCTTCAATTCTTCTCCTTTGCCCTTTCACTGTATTTTCTTTTTCTGATATTCTATTATTAATCATTTGAAGCTTTTTCTGTAGGTTTTGAATTTTTTCCAATGCTGTATCTGTCTTATTTGATTGTTCCTATAGCACTTTCCTGACTTCTTCCTTATTTTTCTCAACTCCATTATAAAGTATTTTGAAACATTTTATAATCATTTTTCTGAATCCCTCCTCAGGCATATCCAAGGCCTGCCTTCCTTCCAGAATGGAGTCCAGGCCTACCTCTAGGTCATTTGTCTCAGACATTTTATCTTGTTTCTGAACATGTGCTGATATGGTCATCTGTTTTTGCTTCTTGGACATGTTTAGTTGTGGCCTTACTACTTAATTGAGTGTATGTTTTCGTATTTTTTGTTTTCTGATTGCCTCCAGGTAGATGTAATCAGGAGGTGGGCTTCCCTTTTCACGCTTATTGCTTAACTCAGAGTAACTTTCACAGATGTTATCTGCCTCCCTGGTGTATGGCAGTTGGTATTGGTTCTTGCCTGGATGTGGGGCTTTATTTAGATTGCATCTTGACTATATGGCAGCAATTGCTGTCTCTTCTTGGGTAGTATAGGGAGAGAAAGAGCCCCCTATACATTAAAGGGGAAACCAAAGCAAAATACAAGAGAACAAACACAACAGCAACAGCAAAAAAGCAAGGGGAAAAAACCAGATTGGATATTGTAGTCTATAATGGCGGATAAAGGAGAGGAGAGAAAGAAAGGAAAAAAAGTCTGTAGCCTAATATGAGTATGACTTTAATGTCCTCTTTCAGCTTCTTGCTTTCAAGACCATCTGATAAATTTCAAGATGCCACTGTTGGTTGTTATGCTGTACCTCAGGACTTAATTTTTGGCTTGTTTTGTTTTTAAACTCTCTCTCTCTCACACACCCTCTTCTGGCCTTTTGCCTATTAATAAACAGTTCAGGGCTGGGTGTTGCCATTTTGGGCTTACTGCCCCTTTAAATGCTGAGGGTATCTGTGTGCAAGTGTGGCAGAAGAACCCACCAGTGGTGGGGGCGGGGGTCTCCAATCACTCAGGTACCCCCTCTAGTTACCAGAATGGAGGTGAACAGACAGTGAGGGGCCAATGAACGTTAACAATAACAAAAATCAGAACAAAGCAAAACCAACAAGTATATTGTCCAGCTTTGCCTCAAGGTTCCCACAGAATTATTCCATGGTGAGTCTGTTTGCTCCCCCTCTTGGTCTTGCCGTTTGGTCTTGCCCAAGTTAGCTCCAGGACGCGGAGCCCGGCAGATTCTAAACTATGAGATTTCTTACTTCTGCTACAAGTTCCACTAGCTATAAGCCTTCAAACTTTAAAAAATATTCCTACCTATGTGGTTCAGAGTTTTGGAGCTCTCCCCTGAACCCGCTTTGTCTGGTATTCTGTGGTATTGCTGATGGAGATCTTCACTGCACCTCTACCTTATCTGCCATCAAGACCTGCCTCTGCTCTTGTGTTAACTCTTGCTTAAGACTTAATAAAGAATATATATAATATTTATATCTTTGAAGAAGGGATCTTTTTTTGCCCCTAGAATAATGTAAGGTAAGAAGTTTATTAACTGGTAATACATTTTTCTTTCTCTCTCTCTCTCTTTTTTTTTTATAATTAAGCTTTTAAAAACTTTTTTTAAAGCTTTTATTGTGAATCAAGTGACAGTTTACATGGGAGAACACTGGTTTTGCACTCATCCTATCATATTTCATTTCATTGCGATGATTAAAATCCCCTCCATGCATAATCATTTAACAACATTTGCTTCTATTCCCTCTGTTGTTGTTTTTTTTAACTTATTTATTTATTTATTATGTACACACAAAAACTCAGAAATATATAATCACTTAAACAACCCAAGGGCACATGCTGCAAGCCTGCCTCCTGGCTGCCAGCACATAGCTCTTTCCATGAGTATAGAGTTCTCAGCTGCTCTATCTCAGCATGCTGCATCTATGTTTCCATCTCTGGTGTCATTGCTTCTCTGGCTAGGGTCCTATATTCTACTTATGTTCTTCTCCCTTCATGGTCCCAGGGTCCTCTGTTCCTGAAATGTGATATTAGCTATGCCCTGCTTTATGGGCAAAACCTCAACTTTTACAGTTGTGGCAATCACAATTAGTCATGATAAAAATTACTCACTATTGAATCAAAAGAATCCTAACCCCATCCCCTTTCACCAGATCCATTTTAACAAGAAGAAAACTATGCAATGGAGATTCTACCTTCCTCCACACACTCAGAAATGAAACTCCCTCTTGAAAACTTGTAAGCCAGCCACTTTGTACCTTTATAATTCCCACACCCCATTTTAGGTTGTTGTTGTTAAGAGCCATCAACTTGGCTCTGACCCATAGCAACCCTGTATAGGGTTTCCGAGGAGCCACTGGTCAACGTGAACTACTAGCCATGCAGCTCAAACCAACTTTACAGTCCAGTGCATTAACCCACAGTGCCACACCAAGACTCCAGTTTAGGTTATTATCATTGTTGTTGTTGTTAGGTGCCATCAAGTCAGTACCGACTCATAGGAACCCTATGCACAACAGAACAAAACACTGCCTGGTCCTGGGTCAACCTCACAATTTTTGCCATGCTGGAGCCCATTGATGCTGCCACTTTGCCAATCTATCTCCTTGGAGTCTTCCTCTTTTTCTCTGACCCTCCACCTTACCAAACATGATATCCTTCTCCAGAGACTGGTCTTTCCTGACAATATGTCCAAAGTAGGAGAGACATATTGAGTGTGGATCATGACAAGCTATAGACAACATTGTGACATATGAGTATTTCTGGCTACTTAATTGTGCTCATGAGGAATCTGTACATAGACCAAGAGGCAGTGGTTTGAACAGAACATGGGAACACTGAATGGTTTAAAATGAAGAAAGGTGTATGGCAGGGTTGTATTCTTTCACCATACTTATTCAACCTGTATACTCAGAAAATAATCCAAGAAGCTGGGTTACATGAACAAAAACATGGCATCAGGATTGGAGGAAGACTCATTAACAACCTGCAATATGCAGATGATACAACCTTGCTTGCTGAAAGTGAAGAGGACTTAAAATACTGATGAAGATCAAAGAACACAACCTTCAGTATGGATTGCATCTCAATGTAAAGAAACCAAAACCCCTCATCAATGGACCAATAAACAACATTCTAATCAACAGAGAAAAGATTTAAGTTGTCAAGGACTTCATTCTTCTTGGATCAACCATCAACTCTCATGGAAGCAGCAGTCAAGAAATCAAATGACATATTGCATTAGGCAAATCTGCTGCACAAGAACTTTTTAAAGTGTTGAAGAGCAAAGATGTCAGCTTGAGGACTAAGGTGAGCTTGACCCAAGCCATAGTATTTTTCAATAACCTCATATGCATGTGGAAGCTGAACAGTGAATAAGGAAGACCATAGAAGAATTGATGCCTTTGTGTTATGGTGTTGGCATATTGAAAGTACCATGGGTTGCCAAAAGAACCAACAGATCTGTGTTATAAGAAGTGCAGCCAGAGTGCTCCTTGGAAGCTATGATAGCCAATCACTGTCTCTCCTACTTTGGACATATTGTCAGGAAAGACCAGTCTCTGGAGAAGGATATCATGTTTGGTAAGGTGGAGGGTCAGAGAAAAAGAGGAAGACTCCAAGGAGATAGATTGGCAAAGTGGCAGCATCAATGGGCTCCAGCATGGCAAAAATTGTGACCCAGGACCAGGCAGTGTTTTGTTCTGTTGTGCATAGGGTTCCTATGAGTCGGTACTGACTTGATGGCACCTAACAACAACAACAACCTTTGAGTAATCAATACAGCACAAGTGAACATCTTTCTGGTATTATCTGCTTTCAGCCGAGATCCATCAGATAACAGCAATGATATCCCTCGTTCCACAGCTTCTTCTGAATCCAGCTTGAACCTCTGGAAATTCTCTGTCAATGTATGATTGCAGCCGCTTCTGTATTACGTTTAGTACAACTATACTCGCATGGGATATCAAAGAGATTGTCTGATGATTTCTGCATTCCATTGGATCACCTCTCTTTGGAATGGGCACAAATATGGATCTCTTCCAATCAGTCGACCAGATAGTTGTCTTCCAACTTTCTTGGCAGAGATGAGTGAGTGCCTCCTGTGCCACCTCACTTTCTTGAAAGATTTCAATTTTTATTCCATTAATTCCTGTGTCTTGTTCTTTGGCAATGCCTTCAATGCACCTTGGACTTCTTCCTTCAGTATCATTGGCTCTTGATCAGATGGTTGCATATCAACCATTTCCTTTTGGTATAGTGACTCTGTTTATTCCTTCCATATTCTTTTGATGCTTTCTGCATCATTCAGTAATTTTCCCAGAGAATCCTTCAATAATGAAAGTCGAAGCTTGATTTTTTCTTCAGTTCCCCCAGCTTGAGAAATGCTGAGCATATGCTTCCCTTTTGGTTTTCTGACTCCAGATCTATGCACATTTTGTTGTAATATTTGGCTTTGCCTTCTCAAGTTGATCTTTGAAATTTTCTGTTCAGCTCTTGTACCTCCTCATTTCTTCCATTTACTTTAGCATCTCTATGCTGGAAAGCATGTTTCAATGTCTCTTCTGACATCCATTTTGATCTTTTCCTTCTTTCTTGTCTTTTTAATGACTTTTTGCTTTCTTCCTGTATGATATTTTTGATGTCATCCCACAACTCTTCTGGTCTTCGGTCTTTAGTTTCTAATGCATTTAATCTGTTCTTGAGATGATCTCTAAATTCAGGTGAGATATATGCAAGGTTATATTTTGGCTCTTGTGGACTTGTTTTCATTTTCTTCAGATTCAGTTTGAATTTGCATATGAGCAATTGATGGTCTGTTCCACAATCTGCCACTGGCCTTGTTTTGACCAATGATATAGAGCTTTTCCATCTCCTCTTTCCGCAGACATAGTCAATTTGATTTCTGTGTATTCCATCTGGTGAGGTCCATGTGCATAATTGTCTCTTATGCTGTCTAAAGAAGGTATTTGAAATGAACAAATCATTGATTTTGTAGAATTCTATCATGCGTTCTCCAGCATCATTTCTATCACCAAGGCCATATTTTCCAACTACTGATCCTTCCTCTTTGTTCCCAAACTTTGCATTCAAGTCACCTGTAATGATCACTACATCTTGATTGCATGTTTGATCAATTTCAGTTTGAAGAAGTTGGTAGAAATCTATTTCATCCTCACTGGCTTTAGTGGTTGGTGTATGAATTTGAATAGTTGTGGTATTAACTGGTTTTCTCTGTAGGTGCATGGGTATTTCCCTATCACAGTTACTTCATGTTGTACTTCATGACTGATCTGAATATGTTCTTTTTGACAATGAATGCAACACCATTCCTCTTCAATTTGTCATTCCTGGCATAGTAAACTGTGTGATTGTCAGATTCAAAATGGTCAATACCAGTCCATCTCAGCTCACTAATGTCTAAGATATTGATATTTATGCATTCCATTTGATTTTTGACAATTTCTAATTTTCCTAAAATTCCATGTTGCAATTATTAATGGATGTTTACAGCTGTTTCTTTTCATTTTGAGTTGTGCCCCATCAGCAAATGAAGGTCCCATGGGCTTTACTCCATTCATGTCATCACAGTCAACTCTACTTTGAGGAGGTAGCTCTTCCCCAGTCCCACTTTGACTGCCTTCCAACCTGAGGGGCTCATTTTCTGGCACTATATCTGACAGTGTTTCTCTGCTATTCATAAGGTTTTCAGTGACTAACTATTCGGAAGTAGTTCGTCACTCCTTCTTCCTAGTCTGTCTTTGTCTGGAAGCTCATCTGAAGCCTGTTTACTATGGGTTACCCTGCTGGTATTTACCCATGGCATACCTTCCAGAATCACAGCAACTCACAAGCCACCACAGTACGACAAACTGACAAATGAGTGGTGGAATATTGTGTATGGAAAGGCATAATATGAAAGGCCTCTACCAACAGGCTGAAGTACAGTTAAAATTGGAAAGAAGTAATGTGCAGCATAAATACTTTTAAATTGGTCATCTTCCCTAATCCACAAGCAATCTTCTTTACCTGAAGAGGTAAAGAAGATTGGGAGCAGCATCATTAATACCAATCAAAATGCTTAATAGGTGAATACAATGGTGTATAGTGGGTAGACAGCGTCATGAGTATAGACCAGTGCACTAATGTAATCTGGACCTGGGTTGTAAAGCTTTGTGTTCCTATCAAACCGCATCAATATTCGGCAGGAATGGTTATGAAGAACACTGACTGGATCATTCACAAGTAAGGTGATAAAAGCTGCCATGCTGCATTCAGATAATGCAGTGATATGCTATTAAAGTACACTGGAACTCTTTTTCCTGAGTACCGTTCAAAGAAGAACTAATGCAAACCAAGAGGAATCATAGCTATAAATACAAAATATAGCAAGTCATAAAGTTCTGGAGACTTCTGTGCAAGGCTGGTTATTTTTCTGTGCATTTGTTCTCTGTCCCTTTGAGCATAACCCACATTCTCCATATATTTTAGTTAAACCATTTAAAAATAATATGGTCTTCCCACAATAAAGACCAAGGTATACTGGTTGAATATTGACAGCAATCAGCCACTCAAAAGCTTCCCTCAAGAACAAGGAAGCTCCGAGATCAACCTACCCAGTCACAGTGTCTGGACATCCAGGCCCCCTGTTGCTTTCTTTTTTAATGTCCTTTTAGAAGCAATGACGTAAGAGTGCCAATCATACCAAAAAAGACATCTCATGTGCCAAAATTAACTGAAGGTTTAAGTGGGAGATTGAAGAATCATTTTTCACTGGTTGTTTATAAAATAAGCAGGTGCTTCAATGAACTGTCATATTGCCTCTGAGAAATCACCTACAACTTATATATCAAGAAAGGGTTTCATTTCGATAGAGGAGGCAGCAGCATTAAGTGGCGTGAAGTCAGCCTGTGGCTTTCCCTACCTCTATGGTCAAAGAGCCTAACATCATAGATGAATTTGAAAGGGGGCCAGATATTCCTATGGCAAATATTAACGTTTGCTGTCATGCATGTTAAAAGAATGGTAATCAAATCTCATGCCTCAAAGAGTGAGTGAATCCTGCCGGGGATGAGCCTTCTTCCTTCTGCTTTTTCCTTGCCCACACTCATGGCTTCACCACAGGAAATATGACCAGTTTGGTGGGAAGAGAGAAAGTTCTAGTCATGGTAACAGATCATTAAAGTGAAAATGATCTGGACTAAAAAATAAATCTTCACAATCCACTGGGGTTCAGGATTTAAGTGAGGAGTTAAGTGTTACAGAGAGGGAAATTAAGTCTCTCAGCTTTGGAAGAGTGTTTGGAGCCCTGGAAGTTTCTCCAGATTTACAAGATTTTAAATTTTTGCAGGAAAGACAAGGTGTGGCAACTAGTTTCCTGTGTCTGAGTATCCAATTTTCGAATGCTGCTATAACAGAAATCTCACAAAAGGATGGCTTTAAAAAATAGACATTGATGTTCTAACAATTCAGGAAGCTATAAGTCTGAATTCAAGCCTCTCTTCTCCTTTCCTCTCCCCTCCCCTCACCTAATCTTCCCTTCCCTTCTCTCTTCTTCCTTTCCTTCTCCTCTTTCCTCTTTCTCTGTTGGACCAAGAGAATGGTCCTTGTCTCTGCTTCTTGTAACCCCAGTGTTCCTTGGCTGTCCTCACATATGTTTCTGTCTACCCTGTTCTGTGTCTGTGTTGCTCCGATAGGATCCTCGGTGGCCTAAAGGGACCTAAACTATTAAACTACTATACTAAAGATTGGCACTTCAAACCTACCCAACAGCATCACAAATGAAAGGCCTGCTTCCATAAAGATTGTTGTTGTTGTTAGGTACCATCGAGTCGGTACCAACTCATAGCGACCCTATGCACAACAGAACGAAACATTTCCTGGTCCTGGGCCAACCTCACAATTGTTGCCATGCTTGA
>NW_006408752.1:765418-773076 GCF_000296735.1 Chrysochloris asiatica
TTGGTTCTTTTGGCAGCCCATGGCACTTTCAAAATTTTCCTCCAACACCATAACTCAAAGGCATCAATTCTTCTACAGTCTTCCTTATTCATAGATTACAACCAGAGAAATAGCAAAGTAGCATACAAAATAAAGAGCATTACCTGTCAGATTATCCTACTTGAGAAACATCAATATGAGCCCAAAAAGGCAACAAAAATTACTCGAAAGTGAAGATGAGAACATAAGGGGACAAGGAAAGATACTGGAAAGAGAACAAACTGAACACAAACAAAGAGAGTGCTAACACATTGTGATAAATGTAACTTACATCACTGAAAATGTTGTGTGGAAATGATCAAATTTGAATCTAATTTGATGTATAAACTTCCATCAGAACTCAATAAAATAGTATTAAAAAAAAAAAAGATCTCTAAGGAGCACTTCTACTCTGTAACACATGGGATCCTCGTAGGTTGGAATTGCAACAGGTTTGGTTTTGGTTTATGCTTCTCTTTAAATTGCTCAAAAAAGATTGAGGTTTAGGACATGCCCTACATTCATATGGTATCATCAATATAATAGAGAAATCCCTACTAACAAGTGTGAGGACATCCATAGGTATGGTATTATTGTTAGGTACTGTTAAGTTGGTTCTGACTCATAGTGACCCTCTGCACAATCCAATGAAACACTGCCCTGTCTTGCACCATCCTCCCAATTGTTAAATTTGAACCCATTGTTGCAAACACCATGCCAATCCAATCTTGCTGGGGTTCTTCCTCTTTTTTACTGACCCTCCACTCTACCAAAGCATGATTTCCTTCTCCTGATCCCTACTGATAACATGTCTGAAGTATGAGAGGTAAAGTCTTGCCATCCGGGTTTCCAAGGAGCATCCTGGCTTGATTTGTTCTTCTGGTAATATTCTCAATATTTTCCAGCATCATAATTCCAATGCATCAATTCTTCTCTAGTCTTCCTTATTCATTGTCCAACTTTCACATGCATATGAGGCAATTGAAAATACCATGGTTTGGGTCAGACCCACCTTAGTCCTCAAACTGACATCTTTGCTCTTTAATACTAAAGAGTTTTTATGTGGCAGATTTGCCCAAAGCAATATGCTATTTGATTTCATGACTGCTGCTACCATGAGTGTTGATTGTAAATCTAAGCAAAATGAAGTCTTTGACAACTTCAATGTCTTCTCCTTTTAAGATGATATTATTTATCGGTTGAGTTATGAGGATTTTTGTTGTCTTCACACTGAGGTGCAATCTATATTGAAGGCTATAGTCTTTTATCTTCATCCATATTTTAAGTACTCTTAGCTTTCAGCAAGCAAGGCATGTCATCTGCATATTGTTGTTATATGCCCTCAAGTTGGTTTTGACCCATAATGACCCTGTATCGGGTTTCCAAGGAATGGCTGGTGAGTTTTAAACACCAACTTTGAGATTCAAACCAATTTGCAGTCCAGTGCATTAACTGGCAGCACCACACATAGTCGTTAATGACTATCCAATCCTGATGCCGTGTTTGTCTTTATATATTCCAGATTCTCGGGTTACTTGTTTATTACATAGATTGAATAACTGTGGTGAAAGGACACAACCCTGTCACACATCTTTCCTGATTTTAAACCATTCAGTAACTCCTTATTTTGTTTAAACAACTGCCTCTTGGTCTGTGTACATGTTCTTCATGAGCTAAATGAAGTATTCTTGAATATTCATTCTTTGCAGTGCTATCCATTGTTTGTCATGACCTTCATAGTTGAAAGACTTTGCGTGGTCAATAAAGCACAAGTAAGCATCTTTTATGGTGTTGGAGGAGAATATTGAAAGTGACACGCGCTGCCAAAAGAACAAACAGATCTGTGTTGGAAGAAGTACAGCCAGAGTGCTCCAGGATGGCCAAACTTCGTCTCTCATACTTCAGACATATTGTCAGGAGGGACAAGTCGCTGGTAAAGGATATTATGTTTGGTATGGTGGAGGTTCAGAGAAAAAGAGGAAGACCCCCTAGTGAGATGGATTGGCAAAATGGCAACATCAATGGGCTCAAGTGTGGCATCAATTGTGAGGTTGGCCCAGGACCAGGAAATGTTTCATTCTGTTGTGCATAGGGTAGCTATGAGTTGGTACCGACTCGATGACACCTAACAACAACAACAAATGTCTCTTTGGTATTCTCTGCTTTCTGCCAAGATGTATCTGATGTCAGAAATGATATCCTTAGTTCCATGTCCTCTTCTGAATCTGGTTTGAATCTCTAGAAGTTCTCTGTCAATGTATTGTTGCAACTATACATCCACAGGTATAGTGGTTAAGATTACAAAACATATTTTAGGACAACACAATTCAATCCCTAACACTTGGAAAACTATTTTTCGGGCTCCCACTTGGAGAGATTGCCCTCCTCAGAGGACAGATCCCCAAGATTATCTGGAGTTCAGCCTTACTGCTGTCTTGACAACCAGAAGAGGGACTAGAACTGACTACCTCCATCTTCTATGTCTTCCTTTCTTCCTTCTCTCTCTTTCTCTCTTCTCTCTTCCCCAATGGGAACAGAATATCTGATTCTCTCTCTGTCAGGTGATTTCCCCTTTAGAATCTCCACATGACCCCAGTTTCAAGATGTCACTGGAGAACTCACACCACTCAGCGCCTCAGTCTAAAGACAGGATGTGGCTTCTAGAGGACACTTCCCCCAACTCCTGTAGTGGATCTCTTGCCCTTCCTACTGTTTTTTTTGCTCATTGTATGCATGTTTATTTGGACTGCACAAACGCTAATCGAACAATGTTTCAAACTTTTGATGATTACATCTTTATTTTTCACACACTATGGTCTTGCAAACCAATGATTATTATATGTTCCTGAGTGTTTTTGTATACATCAAAAAAAAAAAAAGAAGAAGAAGGAATAGAGGAAAATACTGTTAGCTGATGGTGCATGGAGGGGGTTGTAATCATTGTAATGAAACAAAATATGATTGGTTGTGCGCAAAACTGATTTTCTATGATATAAACTATCAATAATAAAAATTTTAAATAATAATAATGACAATTAGCCTAAACTTTTGGCAATGTGGTGTGAGCAATGCCTATTGCTTTGCCAATCTGTAAGAGACCATTTAGCAGTGATAGGATTAGGCACCTTAGCCAGCTCTTGAGGCATTTTTCTTGGCACCAGTTAGTCACCTCTAGGGTGATCACTTGATGATACTTTTTTTTTTTTTTTTTTTTATTGTGAATTGAGTAAATGTTTCCAGGGCAGGTTATCAGTTCAACAAATCATGCTTCATTTCATTGCAATGATTACAATCCCCTCCATGTATCATCAGTTAATGGTATTTACTACCTCTATCCCTCACCCCCACCTTTTTTTTAATGTACACATACAAAACAAAAAATATATATTCATTTCAATGTCCACAGAGTACATTTTGCAAGCCAGCCTCCTGCCTGCAGACAGACAACTTTTCTCAATCCATGTTGCCTTTTCTACTTGACCCTTCTTCTCAGCATACAAATGTGCTATAAGATTTCTCAACTCCAAAATTAGTAAGAAATCTCCCTTGTCCTCTGCTATGGATTGAATATGTGTTGTAAATCCTAACTTTTATGTCTGGTTGGAGTCTTGGTGTGGTGCTGTAGGATAAAGCACTAGACCACAAGGTTGGTTTGAACTGCAAGGTTGGCAGTTACTTGGAAACTCTATGCAGAGTTGCTATGAGTCAGAACCGACTCAATGGCACTTAGCAACAACAACAACAAGCCTGTGGTCATACAAAAAAGGTGTTTGACCTGCTCTGACTTCACAAGGGGGAAAGAGGAGAATCACCATCAGCCTCAGACCTTGGCCAGTTCCTATGAGGTGTACATAGGTCAGACATGTCTCCACACTTTTTCTTCTTTTAACAATTTTTAACACCAACCACTTTCTGCTGGGCTCAACAGTCTGTTGCACACTAGTTCCTTATTCCCAGTCTATTTTAGTCTAGAAGCTCTGCTGAAACCTGTTCACCATGGGTGACTCTGATGGTATTTGAAATACCAGTGGCATATCATCCACCATCACAGCAACACTTAAGCCACTACTGACAATAAATGGACAGACAAATTGACCTTACAACTGAACTGTGAACAGCATTATGATAAATAGGGGGTGGGTGGGAATAGAAGTTGTTAAGGATTTCATTTTACTTGGCTCCACAATCAACACCCATGGGAGCAGCAGTCAAGAAACCAACTGATGTATTATTGCATTGGGCAAATCTGCAAAAGAACTCTTGAAATTATTAAAAAGCAAAGATATTACTTTGAAGACTAACATATGCCTGACCCAAGTCAGGGTATTTTCAGTCACCTCATATGTATGTGAAAGTTGGAAAATGAATGAGGAAGACAAGAAAAATTGATGCCTTTGCATTACAGTGTTGGCAAAGAATGCTAAATATACCATGAACTGCCAGAAGAATGAACAAATCGGTCTTGGAAGATGAATAGCCAGAGTGCTCCTTAGAAGCAAGGATGGTGAGACCTCCTCTCATGCACATTGGACTTGCTATCAGGAGAATAGAGGGTCAATGAAAAAGATGGATTGACACAGTGCCTACAGTAATGGGCTCAAACATAGCCATGATGGTGAGGCTGACTCAGGACTGAGCAGCATTGCATTCTGTTGAACATAGGGTCACTAAGACTTGAAACCAACTGACAGGCACCTAACAGCAACAACATGACTGTCAGTATAATGCAATTTGGAAATGGGTTGTCTTTGTTATGTTAATGAGACAGAAATTATGGAGAGTATGTCTTGAATCAATGTCTTATGAGGTATAAAAGAACTTAAGCAAACAAGATAGATGTCAAACCACCTAAAGCTCACCAGGAGCAGAAACACAAAAGAGACAAGGACTGTCCTTCAGAGCAGACGCAGAGAGAAAGCCATCCTCTAGAACTGGTGTCCTGAGTTCAAACTTCTAGCCTCTTAAACGGAATTTTTGTTTGGTAAATCCACCCACTGGTGGTATTTCTCTTACAGTTGTTGTTAAGTGCTGTCGAGTCAGTTCTGACTCAGTGATGTTATGTAGGATTCCTGAGGAGCAGCTGGTGAGCTTAAGCCACCAACCTTTCAGTCCAAACAAACCTTACAGTCCAGCTCATTAACCTAGTAGCATTAGATAACTAAGACACCCCCATAAACCACACTCTCAAAGGGGCTGGTCAGGTATTCCACCTCATCTCTTCATCTCCTATCCTCAGCTCCATTGGCTCCTTTTCTGCTCTGTCCTCCACCATCTGCTGGACCTGCTCGTTTGGTGTTAACATGACCTCCAGTTGGTCTAGTGAACACTTTCCAGGCTTTATCCTACCCAATGTCTCAGAAAGAGACAGGCCACTCCTAAACACTCAATTTTTCTTTGTTTCAGCATCTCTCAGTTTTCTCCCCAACTTTTTTTCAGATACTTTTTCTCTCTACACTGTTCAGAGGTCTGAGTCTCTCCCTTGGTACTTCTCTCAGCCTCTTCTACCCTCTCATCAGCCCACTGATTTAATATCACACATGCAAAAGCTGCACAGTGAATAAGGAAGACCATAGAAGAATTGATGTTTTTGAGTTATAGTGTTGGAGGAGAATACCAAAAGTGCCATGGGCTGCCAAAAGAACCAACAGATCTGTGTTGGAAGAAGTGCAGCCAGAGTGCTCCTTGGAGGCCAGGATGGCCAAACTTTGTCTCTCATACTCTGGACAAATTGTCAGGTGGGACCAATCATTGGAGAAGGATATCATGTTTGGTATGTCTTGAAAAAATAATAGTAAGTAATATAAAAAAATAGTAAGTAATACAGAAAACTAGTAAGGTGGAATGTCATTCATGTAGTAGTGAGGTGTTAAAACAAAAATCCAACCATATGATGCTTTGCTTAAAAATTTCCAATTACAACTTGATATGGCCTTTAAGAATTTGGTCCCCATCTCCTAGCTCCACCCCAATCTTCTCTCACCTCTCTCATGCTCACTATGCTTAGGACCCCTGAATTCCTTTCAAATCCAAGTTCTAAGGCCTTCCCAATATTGATCATTCGGCCTGGAGTGCTCTTGCTCCCACTATTTGTCTGGCTAATTTCTATTCATTTTTCTCACATTTCAGTGTAAATATCACTTCTTCAGGGAGACCTTCTTCAATCTCCTAAATTGTAGTTGTTGTTAAATGTCATCGTGTCAGTTCTAAGATTGACACTGTATAGGGCTTCCAAGGAGTAGCTGGTGGGTTTGAACCGCCAACCTTTCAGTTAACAGTCCAGTGCTTACCCACAGTGCTATACCAGGACTCCTAATCTAAATTAGGTCCTCCAATTAGGCTCTTTCTTAGTACTCCTTTGACTTCCTAGAATTTATTATAACTTTCAGTTACAAATATTCGGTGTATTTACTAGTTGTAGTCTTATCTGCACATGAATTGCATGAATTTAGAGATTATGTCTGTTTCACATTATAGCCCAGTGTCTCAAACCATGCCTGCCCCCTCATAGGTGCTCAGGTAGGTGCCTAGGTTACATCTACTAAAGGGTGCACACCAGTCCGGCCATAAATGACTACCAAATACCACATGAAAGGGCAGGGCTGTTGTCTCCAACAGTAAGAACACTTAATCAATCATCTCAGGATTTTAGATAGTTATTATTTTCTTCTTATAATGTTAAACTGAATTATTGTTGTTGTTAAATGCTATCAAGTCAGTTTCAACTCATAGTGACCCCCTGTGACAAAGCAGAACTGCCTCATAGGATTGTCTAAGCTGTAATCTTTATGGGAGCAAATCTCCAGGTTTTTCTCCTGCAGAGCCTCAGAGTGGGTTTGAACCACCAACCACTGTGTCACCAGGGCACATTCAAATGAATTATTATGTGCTCTATAATGGACAATCTTGGATGACAACATTCCTCAAAACCAAGTTCTTGATCGTTAAAGGTGTTATTGTGCCCTGATGAAATACTCTTGTAAGAACGTGAGTATCAACTAGTGGGTCAATGCTCCTTAAGCACCTACAGGCAGATGCCATGGTAACATAAAACCTAGCCGCAGCTCTTAGGGCATGATGAGCCCAGGAGAAAAGGAAAGTTAGCCACATGAAACAAAATACACAAGACAATGCCTATTAGCCCTAAATCATATGATAAATATGTTCTACACAAATATCTTCATTGCACCATCATCCCCTCCCCATGAAGGGCAGTGACGTGTTATGCTAGTGAGAGCTGGGTGGCAAGTTGGGGCTTCAGTCTTGTATTTGTGAGACTTTGGGGAAATCACTTTATGTCTCTGGGCAGCACAATCTCTTCTGTGAAATGGGGATAAAAAGGCCTCTCATTCCTGAGTCACAAGTAGAGTGATGAGAATATCACCTCCTGTTAAGCATCTTCTCCATGCCATATCCTGTAATAGACATGTTAACATCCAGATTACATTATTCCTTTTCATCCTGAGAATCCATATCTTTCATTTCACAATGGAGTCACTGAGAAGTGCAATAATGCATCCAAGCTCATTAGTACAAATAAACAAAACTGTGATCCGTAGTCCACGCTGTTTCTATTTTTCTATGTATAAGCATTTATAACTGGAAAATGCTATACACATGGAAGATATCATTATTATTTTATA
>NW_006408752.1:773216-786746 GCF_000296735.1 Chrysochloris asiatica
AATAAAACTAAGGATGATCTTTTTATCCTTTATCGAAAGACTTTTGTCACTGAATTCCTTTGACTGGTAAGCTTTTCTCACAAACTCAAGCAGTGATTGTATGTATTTTTAATTTGGATTTTACACCACTTATCTATTTATTTTTAGGAGCACATCTATTATATAAAGTAGGAAACCCCCTTATGTGAGACACTTTCATGAGTAAATTGTGAGCTGCTGTCTCAATCAGTTAAAACTAAAATGCCTTTGTCAAAGCAAGTTAACAAAGTATATTTTATGACATGGCATCCTTGACACATTCATCATGCTTGTGTGGACTGTCTCAAAATTCTAAGAAGTGACTGACTCTAGCCAGCTTCCCCATCGTGTGCACAAATGAGTCTATTTCCACAGTGCCCTGCAGGAGCCTCCCTGCTCTGTGCACTCTAGTTGGAGACGACCCCAATGACCTGCTCCCAAGCACATGGGCTCTGGTAATAGATTTGTTCTGGTACAAAATCAGAGAGGTGACTATCTATCCCAAACCCTCATTTACAGAGGAGGACATGGAGGACCAGTGGAGTTAAGAGATGCACACAGGTTACCTCTTAAGGTCACAGAGCTTATCAAATGGCAGAGTTAGTATTAAGATGAAGGCCCATGACTCTCAGTCTAGTACCTCTTCCTCCTTGGGACCAAGATTACTGTCATAGATAACGTTGTTGTTGTTGTTAAGTACTGTGGAGTCGGTTCCAACTCATAATGACCCTGCACAGGGTTTCCAAGGCTGTAAATCTTTACGGGAGCAGAACGCCTCATCTTTCTCCTGTGGAACAGCTGGTAGTTTCGAACTGCTGACCTTGAGGCTAGCAGCCCGATTCGTAACCACTACACTACCAGAGCTAACATTGGAGCTCACTAATACTTCTGGTCCCCTTCTTCTTCCAGGCATGCAGGAGGATTAGTTTCCCCAACTCCTTGAAATTAGGTGTAGCCCTGTGATTTGAAATGTGGATGGAACTATGTCACTTAGGGAGACTAACATTCAGAACCACTTTGTAATTTTCCATGTGCTCCTCCCTTGCAGTGATGAATGCTGATGCATTGTATTGAGATGTTGACTTAATGTTGTTGTTGTTGTTAAGTGCCCTCGAGTTGGTCCCGACCCATAGCGACCCTGTACAGGGTTTCTGAGGCTGTAAATCTTTATGGGAGCAGAATGTCTCATCTTTCTCCCGCGGAGCGGCTGGTAGTTTCGAACTGCTGGCCTTAATAGGACTGTAGAAACTCAGTCTGAGTTCTTGAGTGACCAGGTTAAGCACAGCCTCCCAGCCAATCTGCTTTGGGATCCATAGTATGAACAAGATGTAAACCTTCATTGCATTAAATCTTTGAGTCTTATAGCATAACTAGCCAATTCTGACTATGACAAGTACACATCATATGAGATGGAACAGTGTACAGGACCAAGATTTGTGGCAATGACAACAGATGGAGCAAATTGTCTCATTTAATAAGAAACCATGATTTCTTTTCTGTTCCGAAGGGCCGCCAGTAGAGTGGTATTGGGGTCAGAGAGACTCGGGTTCCAATCATGATTCTCTGAACTGGCTATGTGACCCTACACACACCACAGAATACTCCTGAGCTTTGGTTTCTCTGCTTGTAAAGTGGGGATCTGTTGCTGTTCATAAAGTCTTCAGTGGCGAAACATTCAGAAGTAGTCCACCTCTCCTTCTTCCTAGTCTGTCTTTGTGGTTCGCAGTCCAGTGCTGATCCAACAACACCACACTATATTTGTTGTAGTTAAGTGCCGTTCCGACCCAAAGTGACCCTGCATAGGATTTCCAAGGAGCGACTGTGAGCTTAAACTGCCAATTTTACAGTTCAAACTGACTTTGCAGTCCAGTGCATTAACCCACAGTGTCACACTAGAACACTATATTTAGGGATCTTTAAAACTCAAAATCTCTTAATAGATGTGAAAGGGTGTTAGAGTTGAACATTCTACGTTCACTTTCTCAATTCCCACTGGACACACTGAAACTGTTATACTGAAAACAAAATGTTTTTAGTATACTAAACTGTTATACTAAAAACATTATTTTTTTGCCTGGTTAGATTGATAGTAACCTTGTAAACAAGGTTTTTTTTTGTTTAAAGGTGTTCCATTTGAAGTCTTAGTTTTAGAGGTAGACTTCTTTAATTCAGAACATAGCTAATGATACACTCAACTACAATACTGATTTCTATCGCAAGAATCCTCTGATCTAGATAGGAGTCTATGTCCACCTTCTTGTCCACGGTGAACCTCTGAAACACAGTCAATACTTATGAGAAACACTCTCTATTAATCCCACTGAAAATGCAGAAATAGTTTCCCTGAAATCTCTGGCTGTATGCTCATCTATACCAAGCTGCAGCATAGATATTTTCTCTCTTTGATTAAGTTCTTACACATTTAGATTAATTTCTTTGTGACCATATATCATTGAAGCTAACTAATATCCTTGGAAACCCTATGGGGACATTCTAATAGGTTCTGCTGGTCACGCTGAGTCAGAATTGACTTCAGAGCAGTGAGTTTGGGTTGGTTTTGGTTTTAATATAGTCCATTTAAACATTTTAATTAATTTAATGACTTTGAAGTAGAATCTTTAAGGTCAAAAGAAATTTGAGCACCCAAATATTGTTGAAGTCATAGTAGTGTGTGTGAGTATGTGTTTGTGGTGTGTGCGTGTGTGTGTGCACGTGTGTGTGTAAATCATTATACTTTACAAAATAGACAGACAAGACTTGTGGAGGATTTCAGGATTCTGAAATGGCATTTCTAGCTTCTAGTTTAATCTTAAGCAAGGGAAAATGCCACAGATTTTAATCTCAAATTAAATTTGGAATTAATTCATGAAAAATTCTAACTTTATGGGGAAAAAAATCTTTAATCATGAAAAAAAAAAAAATCAGGTATTTTTTTTCTAAGGAGAAAGCTTCCCAAATATTTTCCTGGCTCTCTCGTAGTTGATTCTTCCTTACCTCCTTCTTTTTCTGTAGTTGTATACGTTAAATGGTATGGCACCATAAGAAAAGTACTTGACCTCAATGCTAGTTTAAACAGCAAGGTTGGCGGTTCAAATTCACCAGCTGTTCCTTGAAAACCCTATACACGGTCGCTATGAGTTAGAACCGACTTGATAACACTTAGCAGTAACAAAAACAATATATTAAATGGAGTCCCGATATGGTGTTGTAGGATAAGCGCTCAACTGAAAGGTCAGTTTGAACCACAAGGTCAGTGGTTCAAACTCACCAGCCATTCCTTAAAAAACCCTATACAGGATCACTATGGTTTAGAACTGATGCTATAGCACTTAACAACAACACCACACATTAAATTAAGACCTGGTGTTACACTGTAGGATAAGCAGTGGACTGCTAGTCACAAGGTCAGCAGTTCAAATCCATCAGATGATCCTCAGAAATCCTGTACAGGATTGCTATGATTCAAAACCGACTAGATGGCTCTCAACCATAAAATATATTAAATAGCAGGCAGCATTAGAGTAGTTTTCAAGAAAAGCATTTTTTCGAGAATCGGATGTCCCAATATGGAAATGCCTACATTGTTAGTTTGAGTGTTTGATACCAAACAGCCTTTGTTCCTGCTTAGATAAAGATACTGACAAAATTACATGACCAAGATTTTAGAAATATGTCAGCAATAGTGCTGAAGTCTTTTTCTTCCTGAATCTTGAAGTCTTCATTTTAGGCCTGGGGGTAAAAAAATGGCTACAATTTAAAAATTCATACTTGTTATTTTTCTCTGCTGCCAAGTTGATTCCAACTCATAGTGACCCTATGCACAACTGAATGAAAGAAACACCACCCTCACAACGTTGTTGCACTTGAGTCCCCATTGCTACTGCCACTGTGCTAATCCATCTCATTGGAGGGTCTTTCCTCATATGCTGAGTCTCCACTTTACCAAGCATGATGGCCTTCTCAGGAACTGGTCCCTCATGATAATATGTCCAAAGAAAAAATTGTACTTACAACTATTTAAATAATTTCCTAATTTGGGAAAACCAATGGTTTTACATATTTTATAACAATTCAAGGAGGAGGAGGCTAAAATCTGGCTGATAAATCCTGAAATGTTGATTCAGGATTTATGTTGTTAAAGTGCCATCAAGTTGGTTCCAACTCACAGAGACCCTGGTAGGGTTTCCCAGGAGCAGTTGGTAGGTTTGCACTGCCGACCCTGTGGTTCACAGTTCAGTGCTGTTCTAATAGAGCCACACTAGGAGTTGAAATTTACATAACAAGACATACACCAATTTAACAATTACTAAGGAGTCCTGATAGTGTAGTGGTTACGAATCGGGCTGCCAACCTCAAGGTCAGCAGTTCAAAACTCCCAGCTGTTCCACGGGAGAAAGATGAGGCTTTCTGCTTCTGTAAAGATTTACAGCCTCGAAAACTCTGTGCAGGGTCACTATGAGTTGGAACTGACACCACGGTACTTAACAACAACAATAAGAGTCCTGGTATGGCGCTGGAGGTTAAAGCACCAGAATGCAAAGCCAGAATGCAAAGCTCGCCAGCTGCTCCTCAGAAACCCTATACAGGGTCGCTATGGGTCGTAACTGACTCAACGACACTTAACAATAACAACAACAACTGTAGGATACTGTAGGGAGTTCAGTTATGGCACTGTAAGATCAGTACTGGACTACTGACCACAAGGTCAGTGATTTAAACTCACCAGACACTCCTTGAAAACCTTATATAGGGTTGCTATGAGTGAGAACCAACTCAAGGGCACTTAACAACAACAACACTATAAAATAAGCACTGGTTCGCTAACGACTAGGTCAGTGGTTCAAATACCAGCCACTCCTCAGAAACCCTATACAGATTTGCCATGAGTTAGAACCAACTGGACAGTACTTAATAACAACAATACAATGTATAATACAGTGACATTAATTACATTCTTAAATTTACATCCACTGTCACCCTCCTTTTTCTATTTGTTCTGCCCCTATTGACATCAACTCACTGTCTCTTAAGTTTCTTGTCTATCTAGCTTTTTGTGTTACTTATCAATTTGATTCCATATGGAAAGTTCTTTAAAAGAGCACAATAGTACTTATGGCAAACATTCTTGCCTAGATTGGTTTCAGGTTTGGCTGTTGTTTGACTTAAAGAAGGCTTCAGGGGTTATTTCTGATTTAACATTTTAGGTTTAAGGATTTTTCTCGGGGCAACAATTCTGTGGCTTCAACCAGCCTCAATAATGCCAGAAAATTTGGATACCATGAGAAATGAAATTCTATTCCCCTTTTACCCCCTTTTGATTAGAATTCTTACTTAAGAGTCTTTGATCAAAATGTTCAATCATGGTAGCCAGGTACCATCTAGTTCTTCTGGGGGGGGGGGCGGGTGGTGGTGGTGGAATCTGAAGCTTTTAAGCTCTTCTTGGGCCTGATTCTTAATAGGAGCTTGTTGACACACTCCCAGCACTTCATATAAAAACACCATTGAATAGAATGTGTTCACTGGTCTGTTATGCCCAAGAAAAGTACTCACACCTACTCTGCAGAGGTCCCAACAAGGCAAGACATGGAGATGTTGAGAGACAGAGGCAAAGAGGTTCAGGGATGCAACAGATGGCAGCCTGCTGGTCCTGCTCCCAGGCAGAGTGTAAAACATGGATCAGAGACATCTGCCTCCAAGAAGCTACTGTAAGACACTGTGCAAACCTGTGATGTGTGGCTGTCACCATGTCATGATGCATATTAGAACGCAATCCCTGTGAAAGAGAAAATGATCCAAATGCCCAAACTAACCCTTTACCCGGCACAGTATAGACATATAGTCTGTAAAGACTAGCCTAACAAAACAAGACTGCCTTCTTTGCCATTATAGAAACAAACCCAAGACTGGCCAAAATGTTACTCCCTCCATGTCTCTCTAAAGTACCAACAAAGCCTAGTTGATTGCCTATGTTTGAATGGTTGAAAAATATTTTCACTTTCAGATACTGCCCACTAAGTCCATTAACAGAACAGATTAGGTTGGACTTGAGTGATCAAGCAAAATTGCTGATCCACCTTTAGCACTCAATTAGCCAGGGGTTATAGTTCCAAGAATACCCAGACATATGGGTCAGACATGGGGACTTAAACCTGAATTAGGAGCTCAAAAGGATTTAAAATTAACCTTATATTTCCCCTAAATGCCTGAGGTAGGTCATGTGGCCAGACGGAGAATAATGCTTACAGTATCAGGTATTTGGTCAAAACCTTCTTGTGAGGTCATGACTTAGTTCTCTGGAGGAAGAGAGACACAGAAGCATGCTAGCTACTAGGGAAAGCCCCTGGAATCACAGCTAGTTATCCAGTGCTGATTGCATGCAATCTGACGTCCTAATGAGCACTCTCATCCCCCATAACAATAGTAATAATCTCCAGATTTTTGTACAAAAATGCTTTCAGGTAACTTGTTTCTCCTAGGCTGTGCAGGAAATAAAATAATACAGACATTTATGAATTGAATTGTGTCTCCCACAAAAAATATGTGTCACCTTGACTGAGGCATGATTCTCAATATTATGTAATCATCCTCTAACTTGTAAACTGATATGGTTATCCTATGTGTTGTAATTTCTCACTTGTATGATGTTAACATGACAGGATTAGAGACAACATGTGCATGGGGCCGTAGTAGATTGCATTTTGAGTCAATCCCTTTTGAGATATAAAAAGAATTAAGCTAGCAGCAATGAGAAGGAACTTTGACCACCAAGAAAGAAGAACTGCGAGCAGACCATGTCCTTTGGATCCAGTGTCCCTACACTGAGAAACTCCTAGACCCAGGAAAATACCGATAGCAAGGACCTTCCTCCATAGCAAAAAAAAAAAAAAAAGAGAGAGAAAATCTTCCCTAATATCTAGTACCTTGAATTCAGACTTGTAGACTTGTCAACTGTGCGATAATTCATTCTTGTGTGTTAAAGCGATTCATTCGTGATATTTCTATCATTAGATAACTAAGACGCAGACCAAAACATATGATGTACAGAGAGAAGAAGAACTGATATCCTAGAGACCAAGGTGACAACAAATGTCCCAGCTGGTTCTCTAACTTCAGAGCTCGTGCTCACTCCCAGGCCAACTTGACTCTTTCATGCCTTCATCAAGCAATGCCTTTATAAGATCATTCTAGTCCAAAGAGGTGCTATGATAGTAACATTTCTCCATGCTCTTGCATTATTCTTTATTAACAAATATTTTTGTCAACTTTTCACCATTATTTTTTATTGTATTTCAACCTAGAAGTTTGCACAAACCTCTTGTTAGATAATAAAGTGAGTGGTGATGTGGTTGATAGGTTTTCACAGCATTTATTTTGGGGACAGACATATTAGCCGCTGAATAGCTTCCAATTCATGTGGCTAGCTCTTTTGTTATCAGTGAATATACTTGAAGGCTAGCCTGTGGTGAGTGAGGATAGTTTGGGTTGGAAAATGACTAGATGGTCACACACATGAGCAAAGGCCCACCTTAATATGTAAAGTAATGCTATGGTGGTTTGAAGTTTTTGCTCTCTTTTTTTTAAAGTTTTTATTGTGAATTGACTGATAGTTTACATGCAAGAACATTGGTTTTACACTCATCCTATGGTATTTCATTTCATTGCAATGATTACAATCTCCTCCGTGCATCATCATTCAACAGTATCTGCATCTATTCCCTCTGGTTTGTTGTTGGTGTTGGTGGTGTTGTTTTGGATGTACACAAACACACTCAGGAATACATAATCAATTAAACAACCAAAGGGCACATTCTGCAAGCCTATCTCCTGGCCACCAGCTTTTCTCTTTCCATGAGTCTAGAGTCCTCCGCTGCTCTATCTCCCCATGTCCTTCCTCATCTCTGCCTCCATCTCTGGTGTCACTGCTTCTCTGGATAGGGTCCCACATTCTGCTTGTGTTTTTCTCCCTTGATGGTCCTAGGATTTGCTGTTCCTGGAATGTAAGATTAACTATTCCCCCCTTTATGTTACAAAATGAAGTGGTTTTTTCTCTTATTGTAATATTTTAAATCATTTACAATTGTTCTTATCCATCTATCTATTACTGGGCTATATTTGGTACCCTCCCTGGACTGAAGTGTCTATATCTTTTTAAATAGCCTATTGCTGTCTAATCTATTTCAACTCCTGAAGGCCCCATGTGTTACATGGTTTTCATGGCTGTGATCTTTTGAAAGTAGATGGCCAGGTCTTTCTTTTGAGATGCTTCTGGGTAGGTTCAAACTGCCAGCCTTTTTAGCAGCCAAGCACATTAACCATTTGTACCACTCAGGTACTCTGTATTCTTTTAAAGGAAGAATTAAAGTAGAAAGCAGTGCACCCCATGTTGCACTCTCCAACCCCCTGGGTCTCTTCTACTATAATCTCCTTGGCTTTGCCCATGAGACCAGATATGGGAGAAGCTCCCAGGTTGGCCTTCCCTTTTGTCTCACACCTGTTTACAGTGAGTGCCCTTCACACAAGCAACTCAAACTTACTGAGGCATCATTGTTGCCTTGTTGTTGTTGTTATTAAGTGTCGTCGAGTAGGTTCCCACCCATAGTGACCCTGTATAAGGTTTCTGAGGAGTAGCTGGTGAACTTGAACCACCGACCTTGCAGTTCAAACGGCTTTGCAGTCTGGTGCATTAACCCACAGCACCACACCAGGACTCCTTCTAGAAATGGGTTAATGCTGAACCCGGTGTGAGGAGACAGAGCCATTTCTCTGGACTTCCCTATATACGTTTCCTTGCCACCACCACCACCATCAAGCCCCTTCCTCCCGCAGTTTGTCATCATCTGTTACCATAAATATCACATCTCAGTTTGGGCTGCAGGGCTCAGATAACACACAAGCACCATGTTAAATGTTATGATGTGCAACATCATTTATTTCTTCAGCAATTCACTCCAGAGCCTGGACCACGGCTTTGCAAAAAAATAAAAAATGTTCTGCCTCTTTCTCCCTCACTCTTTTCTCCTCCCAAATCCTTTTCTCTTGCTCTCTTTCTCCTATTGACCACTTGTTAAATCTTTTTGTTTGTTTCCCCCCTTTCTCCTGGGACCCTCCGACAGGCAGGCTTGCCAGATTCATTTTCTGATCAAAGCTGTTTGATTTGGTCAATTTTGCCACATTGGAGACGTTCTCTATTACAGAGATAAATAGCTTTGGGCTAACTGTCAACGAAAACTTGTAAGCTAATAAATTATTCCAATTTCTTCCCGCGGATTTCTCTGGAGACAGCCCTAGGAAATACACTTTTTGATTAGTAAATTTCTCTGTGTGTGTGTCTGGACATTCAAATGTGTCGGCTTTGATTAGCACCATTGCTTTTCAAGTCGACGTTGGCTGAGGGGCTGTCAGTTGCAGGCAGCCCTGATGCATAATGCATCAACTGGGCCCGGAAACAGGAGCCTCTTCCAAGGCTGGAAAGGCGGGAAAATTGCCCTAACAACCCCGCTGGCTTACTCTGTACCAAAGGGAGCTCAACTTGAAAGTCTTGACAAGACTTGCTACGGCTTCAGTGGAAGCCACCCACACAGGGCTGAGAGGGTTTGAAGAGACCACAACCATGGGCCTGCCAAGAAGCAAAGTCATGGCTCCATCTGCTCAGGCCACCACCTCCTCCTCCCACAGTCTCGCCCCTGAGTCCTTACCATGTCATCCATTCCATCATCCTGGAGTCTCCGAGCAAAGGGCAGCCCCTTCTGGGCAGGCCCAGATTTCCCTTCGCTTCCCCTTGGATTCCAGTTTGCCGTTTGTCTAGTTAAGGACCCTTGGGTTGTTATAGAAACAATATTTTGGCTATAACAAATCAATCGGTGCGTGTGAACACAAACATACAGATCATTTATCAACTGCAAAATACCCTAAATTATGACCTTTCTAAAACCTATCAGAAGGGCGAGCAAATGCATAACGTAAATTAAAGTTTGAAGGGTCAGCGGTTTTTACTTTCACTATTCATCTTTCTTTCACCTTATAGGTTTAAGAACAAGAGGGCTGTGTAATTACATTTCAATGGGGTGCAGCGGTTCATTATTCCCGGCTATACCAATCTGCTGCAACATTTCCAATGCGGTCAGGTACATTTTAGCAGATATTAGTTGGTATAAGACCATACTTGCTCTTTGGGACTGATAACATCTCTTAATGCAGAACAGTGCTATCTTCTCAATTTACAAAAGGCGAAAAGGGTGAGGGTTTTTTCCTCAGATCAATACAGTTGTTCATATTTTATAAAGGTGCTAAAGCCTGTCTGGAAATTCCTCCCAGATAGTACTTGCCCTTTGCTTCCCAGTTGCTCTTTTTCTCTCATTACCAGATCTCTAAGTCCCCATCACCCCATGTGGTAGAAGATGACATTTTGTACAAGTGCCCACTGCACTGATGGAAATGGGTAGCTTCCAAGAGAAAACCCTTCCACTGCCAATTATAGGGTGGCAATGGTGCCTCACTGCCGAGTGCACAGACTACAAAGTTTCAGCTCAGCCACTGGGTTCTTTCTACCTGTGGGGTCATAAGTGCCTTCAGAAAACATTGGTATGTTCTGCTTATGAATGTACAGGTGGAGGAGAGTCCACAGTATAAGGTGAAAGGACCTCTTCAGCTACAAGAAATACTGGAGGGTAGAAGTAGCTTCAAAACTCCTCTTTAAGCAAAGAAGCAAGACCCAGAGCAGTGGGTATAATAAAAAAACAAAAACAAAAAAACACATTTGCCATTGAGCTGACTCCACCTCATGGTTACCCCATGTATATCAGAGTAGAACTGTATTGCACAGTGCTTTCTCTGGCTGAGTTTTCAGAAGAACACTTCCAAGTCTTTCTTCAAAACCTTCAGCCTTTCAGTTAGCAGCTTTAACCTTTTGTACCACCCAGGGTGAAGTGTGTTTTGTTGTTAAAGTGTTATCAAGTCGCTACTGGCTCATAGCAACCCTGTATAGAGTTTCAGAGGAGACTGTAAAGAGTTTGACTACCTACCTGGCCATTAGAAGTCCAGTGTTTCTCCTACAGCACCACATTAGGACCCGGGGTAAAGTATGTTCTTGTTGTTAAGTGCCATCCAGTCAGTTCTGACTCATAGTGACTTTATATAGGGTTCCTGAGGAGCGGCTGGTGGATTTGAACTTCCAATCTTACAGTTAAACCAATCTTATGGTCCAGTGTAAAGTATGTTGTTGTTCTTGTTAAGTGCTCTTGAGTTGGTTCCAACTCACAGCAACTCTACAGGATTTCTGAGGAGCAGCTGGTGAATTTGAACCGTTGATCTTGAGGATTAAACCGATCTTGAGGTCCAGTGCATTATCCCATAGTGCCACACCAGGATTCCTAGGTATTGTTCCATTTAAATTTAAAAATGTATTTATATATGTGGACTCCTGGTGTGGTCTTATAGGATTAGAACTGAACAGCAAACCACAAGGTCGGCAGTTCAAGCCCACCAGCTGCTCCACAGAAACCCTATACAGGGTCACTATGAGTTGGAACCAACTCAGCAGCACTTAATAATAATAACAACTAATGTATGTAAGAATGAAAGTGTGTGTGCATGTGCATGTGTACCTAAATAAGTATATATGCAAATCCACAGATAGAGGTCTGGAAAAACTAGTATCAAACAGTGAAGCAGCTATTCCTGGGGTGGGGAATGAAAGAGACCTAAAGAAAATTTTAAAATGTCTGCAACATTATACTGACAGGGAACTGTCAGGTTCAAGGCGAGTCTAGTTGAGGATGTGGAACAAGGGAATCATTGCTGATGCTGGATGGATCTTGGCTTAAAGCAGAGAAGATCAGAAAGATGTTTACCTGTGCTTTGTTGACTATGCAAAGGCGTTCAACTATGTGGATCATGATAGGCTATCGACAACATTGCAAATAATGAGTATTCTGGAAGACATAATTGTGCTCATGAGTAATCTGTACATAGACCAAGAAGCAGTTGTTTGAACAGAATAAGAAAACACTAAAGATTTAAAATCAGGAAAGGTGATACTTATTTTAATCTGTTTGCTAAACAAATAATACGAGAAGCTGGGTTATATGTAGAAAAATGTGGTATCAGGATTGAAGGAAGACTCATTATCAACCTACGATATACAGATAATACAACTGTGCTTGCTGAAAATGAAGAGGACTTAAAATACTTGCTGATGAAGATCAAAGACCACAGCATTCAGTATGGGTTGCACCTCAATATAAAGAAAACAAAAATCCTCATCACTGAACCAATAACATCACAATGGATGAAGAAAAGATTGAAGTTATCAAAGACTTAATTTTGCTCAGATCAACGCTTATGGAAGTAGCAGTCACTCAGTCCAAGGACGTAGTGCATTAGGCAAATCTGCTAAACAAGACCTCTTTAAAGTGTTCAAAAGAAAAGATGGCATTTTGAGGACTAAGGTACATCTGACCCAAGTTATGGTATTTTCAGTAGCCTCATATGCATATGAAAGTTGGACAACCAAAAAGGAAGACCATAGGAGAATTGATGCATTTGAGTTATGGTGTTTGAGTTTTGGTGTTGGAAGATACCATGGTCTGCCAGAAGATCAAACCAATCTGTGTTGGAATTAGTACAACCAGAATGCTCCTTATAAGCCAAGATGACCAGACTTTGTCTCTCATACTTCGGCTATATTATCAGAAGGGACCAATCCCTGGAGAAGACCATCTTTCTTGGTAAAAATGGAGGATCAGCAAAATAGAGGAAGACCTTCAACAAGATGGATTGGTACAGGGGCAGCAGCAATAGGCTTAAGCATAGCAACAATTGTGAGGATGACCCCGGCCTGGGCGGTGTTTTGTTCTGTTGTACATAGGATCACTATGAGTCAGAACTGACTCAACAGCACCTAACAACAACAATTTGACTTACATCTTGTTTAAATCTTTTCCCCACAAGAATGCATTCCTAATAAAAATGTTTAAAAAGGAAAAATAAACAAACTCTAAATACCAACAGAGAGGGAAGGAGTCTTCACATTAAGTACCAATGCTATCCCCACTGTACACAAGGTAGACAGGGACGGGCAACTTAGACATTGGCTACCTAAAATGAGGGGACAATAAAGGCATGAAGTGACTGGCTTACAAGGTTTCAAGAGGGAGTTTTGTTTAAGAGGGGGGCAGAAAGAGTCCCCACTGAATAGTTTTCATCTTGTCTAGATAAGTCTGGTGAAAAGAGATGGGGATAAAATTTGTATGCTTCAATAGTGTATAATTGTTATTGTGACTAATTGCGACTGTCACAATTGTAAAGGTAGAAGTTTTGTAGCAAAAACAGGAAAGTGGTTAATCTTCCAGTCCAGAACAGAGGACCGTAGGACCATCAAGGGAGAAGAGCACAAGCAGAATGCGGGAACTTATCCAGAGAAGCAGCAATGGCAGAGATGGAGGCAGAGATGAGGGCATGTAGAGATTCATGGGAAGAGAGAGTCTAAGAGCTGGTAGCCAGGAGGCAGACTTG
>NW_006408752.1:787031-789250 GCF_000296735.1 Chrysochloris asiatica
AAAAAAAAGAATGTATTCATATTACATTTGTGTAATAATGAGTGAACGGATGTCTTGCTTAAAACAAAACAGAAACTTTACTACCACTAGTATTATACTAGTAGTATATTCACCTAGTATTTAGGAACTTTAAATAGCAGGTCACTGCCTAAGCTTCTTCAGGTTAAAATCATACTTCTTAGTGAACTTACTGTTTGGGCTCCCTACATTCCTACAAAGCAGATAGGTAATGTTACCCCTGCTTTACTACAAGGAAGGGAGCTGAGAGAGCAATTAGAAGACTCTGCAGTGGGTATCAGAGCTCAACTTGATCCAGGGTGCAGACCCCTAGATCACACTGCTTCTGGCCCACTGAGGAGGCTACTAGGAATGCAAGGGGGCTGGCTGGCTGGCGATTTTCTAAATAGTGGTGTTGGCCTAACCTTTCTCAATCCTATAAGATTGTGCAGGTAGATAAAAGTAAAAGGACTTCTTGGGATGCTGACACGAATTTTATTTTTAAGAATGGGTCAGCCTTACATCTGACTGTTCAGAAATGCTGTTTTCCAAAGTAATGTCTGTGTTTAGCATGAGCCTTGAACTTACTCCTATGGTCTCCCTTCACAAGAAGCTGTTTCAGAAAGATTGTAAAATATGTTGAAAACTGGCAATGCTTAGGTACTGAAAGTCTGTTTTTTATACTCAATTCTGAATATTCTCTTCATACAACTTATAGAGCTAAGTGGTGCTCACTTCCTAAGCAGTTTCCAGCTATCAGAAAAACAAGTAAAATTTCTTACTTTCCAGTTGGATTCTCTGGTTATTTCCAAATGCATGGTCCTTGGACCACTTGTATCGAAATATCCAGGAGGAGGAAGGGACAGAAGTTTTTAGGATGAAAGTTTTTAGGCACCTGATTCCTGAATCAGAATCTCTGAGGTAGGGGCCAACGCCTATGCATTTTTAATAATCGTTGTCCTGAAGTCCTGGTGTAACACTGTAGGATAAGCACTCTACTATCAGGTCAGTTTGAACCATGAAGTCGGTGGTTCAAACTTACCAGCAGCTCCTCAGAAACCCTATTCAGGATCCCTATGAGTCAAAACCGACTCAATGGCACTTAACAACAACATTGTTGTCCTGGTGTGGCACTGCTGTCGGATAAGCATTGGATTGCTAACCACAATGTACAATGGTCCAATCCCATCAGATCTCCCTTGGAAACTACATACAGGGACACTATGAGTTAGAACCAACTCAACAGCACTTAACAACAACAACTGTCATAAGAGACCTGGTGTGGCACTGTAGGATAAGCACTGGATTGCTAGCCGAAAGGTCAGTAGTTCAAACCCACCAGTCACTCTACAGGAAAAAGATGAGACTTTCTGGTCCCGTAAGCATTTATAGCCTCTGAAACTCTATACAGGGTTTCTATGAGTCAGAATTGACTTCAGGGCAGTGAGTGAGTGAGTGATTGTTGTTATAAAGGAATCCTGGTGGCTCTGTGAGTTAGGTGTTGGGCTGCTAACAACATGGTCAGCAGTTCAAACTCACCAGTCACCCAGAGGGAAAGCCATGAGACAGTCTGCTCCCATAAAGATTTACAGTCCTGGAAACTCGATGTAGGCTCACTACCGCCGGAATCTACTCGATTGCAGTAGGTTTTGTTTGGTTATTATAATCATGCACCTTAAGGTTTAAGAACCACTGCAATTAATCCAAAGGTGAAAGTTACATACAGCTTGACACTGAATAGTATAGGTGAGCAAATCTGCTAGAATTTTAACTGAATTCTATTAACAATGTATTATAGGCATAACCCTCTCCTGACAATGGCAAATCCCACTCCTGACAGTGTAACTTTGAACTCCTTCTGTGGCACTGTAGGATAAGTATAGGACTGCTAACCACAAAGTTGATGGTTCAAACCTACCAGTCAGTCACTCCTTGGAAACACTATGCTGTTGTTGTTAAGTGCTGTAGAATCGTTTCTAACTCATAGCAACCCTGTATAGGGTTTCAGAGGAGCGGCTGGTGAATTTGAACTGCCAACCTTGCGATTCAAACTGACTTTTAGGTCTAGTGCTTATCCAGGATTTCTGGAAATGCGATAGAGAGTCACTGTTACTGGAAACTGACTCAAAAGCACTTAACAACAAAATAGGCATATAAACCTATGTATGAAATCAAATAGACTACATCTGTGGAAAGAGAAGATGGAAAAGCTCCATATCATC
>NW_006408752.1:797360-810609 GCF_000296735.1 Chrysochloris asiatica
ACAGTCCACATACTTCATACACTCTGGACAGTACTGCATCCTCATCTGCTTTCTCCAAAGCACATAGACTTCTTACTGTCAAATTATTTAATATAGAGTTCTGAAAAATATCTGGTAATTCTAGAAACAAGTCAAGTCAAAGTTTTATCATCATCATCATCATCATTATTAAAAGTATAAATAGAACATCTGCAACAGAGCTTGTTGAGAGAGGAAACAACCTAACAGGATCCTTCTGCCAATCTTCCTGATGTCCTAGTACCCACCACCACCACCATGTCCACCAATGGAAAAAGAGGATAAGGGAGAGAAGAGGCTGCAAAACCACCAGGTCATTGACTGCTGCTTGCCTCATAATAGGAAGATAGGATGCCTTCCTAATCAAGGCTATTCAGAAAAGCTTGAAGACGGCATACGGTGGAAGAGTAAGGAAAGTGAAAATCTCCAAAGAAGTTTGTGTATGCTTGGATAGAAGAGAAGGGCTTATAGAAGAACCCAGAGGACTATGTCCACCGCAGGCCCAAAATACAACAAGGTATTTACACTTCCCATCAGAATGAGATTGCTGAGGTTTGCATCTTTCATTTAGATTATTATTCTTGTTAGATGCTGTCTTAGGCCAGGTTTTCTAGAGAAGCAAAACCAATGAAACATATATATGTATATATATATATAAGTTTATTACCTTACAATCGTAGAGTCCTAGGTCCCAAGCAGAAGAAAGAGAGGGTCCCTCCCACGTGTCCATTATATTGGGAACAGACGATACCCCCACGGAAGCATTCCTTTAATTGATTTGCTGCTTATAGCTGCTCATCATAGAGCTAACTATGCCTGTATTAGGTTTCATCACCATAGGAATAAGCACATCCAAACAGTGAGATCTCTGGAAATCCTGGTCCAGGTGAGTTGACACGGAATCCTATAATCATTACATGTGCCAATGAGTCAGTTCTAACTCATAGTGACCCTGCGTAGGGTTTCCAACGCTGTCAGTCTTTACAAGAGCAGAAAGCCTTCTCTCTCTCTCCCACTTCTCACAGTTTAGGAGGCTAGAAGTCTGAATTCAGGGTGTGGTTTCTAGAGGAAGGCTTTCTGTCATTTAGATTTGTTGTTAGGTGCTATGGAGTCAGATCAGAACCACATCTTCAGAACTGTTATGCTTAAGCCCATTGCTGCTGCCACTCAATCCATCTCATTGGGGACCTTACTCTTTTTTACTGCATTTAGATTAGGGACTGTTTATTGGGGAAAAGCCTAAAATTGATACATACTTGACCAGCTTGTTAGAAGAAGTATCCCTGCTTGTGACACTTGCCCTCAAAGTGTGCCAAAAGCCCACGAGAGCCCCATCAGAGACTCATGAGGCTGGGCTTTCCAGACTACCTATCCTTACAATGGTTTCCTGGAACAGAATTTACTTTAACTCCCTCCAGGCCAGCAGAGCCTCGTTCCACCAATTGCTTCAACCCTAACAGTACCTTTCCTGCTTTCAACCAAGAACTGTTTCGTGGCCCAGATGTTAGAAGAGTAATAGTGAATCTTCCTTCACAAAGTTGATGAAAGAATTCTTTAGAAGCTACAAGAGCAATGTGTAGTGGATTAGTGGTTGCTGGAGTAGCTAATGCAAAGCAGGAAGTCTCACTTTTTTGCTCTTCAAGTCCTATATTCTTTTTTAAAAAGCTTTTATTGTGAATTGAGTGATAGTTTATAGGGCAGATCATCAGTTTTACACTCAACTAATCATATTTGGTATCATTGCAATGATTACAATCCCCTCCATGAACCATCATTTAACAGTATTTACCTCTATTCCTACCCCCCCCCCTTTTTTTTTTTTTTTTTTTGATGTACAGAAAACGTATATTCATTTAAATGACCAAAGGGCACATTTTGCAAGCCAGCCTCCTGCCCACAGGCACACAGACTTTCTTGTTCCATGGGTTTAGAGTCCTCAGCTGCTCTATCTCTCTATGACATTGGCTCTGCTGTCACCTCTGTTCTGGTTAGGAACCCACCCACCAATCATGTTTTTCCCTCTTAATGGTCCTATGGTCCTCTGTTCCTGGAACAAGTCCTAGATTCTTATATGACCAGTATAGGTGGTACCTGCTGTCCCTGCCTCAGTAGAGGCCCCCAGCCCACCTGGGATCTGGAAACTTACCTGCTGGCAGCAGTTTACAACTGGAAGAGACCAAAGCTTCAGCATATCTCACAGAGCAAGGGAGTCAATGGGAAGAGCTACAGGCTCATGGGGCTGGGGTTGTAGCCCTGACCCTGCTACTTGCTATGTGTCTTTGAAAAAAATCCTGAGTTTGAATGTTTTCTCCTTAAACTGAAGAGTTTGGCCACATGATGTTTCTTATTAACATCGGGAACCCTAAGAAAACAGAAAGTGTGGGTTCTCCGCTATCCGGGCAAGTTCCAGCAATCAGCAAAAAACTTTCTACCGTGCCAGAGAGCTCTCTTCTAACAAGATTTCTAGCATAATGGACTCTTTAACAAGACTAATGTAATGAGCAAAGTGTTCATGAATCTGAAATAAAGTATTAAATTTCATATGGCCTTTTAAAATTAAGGGAAAGGAGAAGTTGAACAAAATGAACAGTGGACATTATAAACTTAAAAGGCTTAAGAAATTGCTCCATTAGGTATAGTAAATATTTGCTGAACCCTTGCTCCACGTCAGGCACAAATGCTAGGCACTGGGGACATCAGGATGAAAAAGATCAAGGTCTAGTGTGGACAGACTGACATGTAAAATGGTCATTTCCAAATGTTGTAGTAGGGCAACGGCAAAGGTATGACCAGTTTATTAAGGAGCCCAGCCTAGCCTGGGAGGACTCAGGAAAGTTTTCTTATTGGAAAGATGTCTGAACTGACTCAGAAAGAAGTATTCCAGGCATTTTTGCTGAGCCCAAAGTGCTATGAGGTTTTCCAGTTTGGGCACATTCCCCTGTCTTGACCTCCACTGATGTGGTTGTAATTTTCCAGGATAGAGAATATCATTGATTAAAACACCTATTGGGGCTTTTTCTAGAGCAGAGAAGGATCAAACTCTCATAACAAATTCCTTTCCAATTATTGTATACATTAGCATAGTTTTAGGTTTGATTTAGGATCTTCAGGCTCAGAGTTTAAATATCCTAGAATACATTGCACTGACTGAAAAGCTGAAAAGCCATCTTAGATCATTGATTAGGATCAATCTGGTTTAAGCCCTACTTCCTAAATTAGACTAGCCTTGTCACCAACGTGCTCAATAACCTCTTCAAAGCTCATGATTATTGTAGGTAGGAATGTAAGGAAGACGAGAAATGCCTAAGGATTGGTAGGATTAGAGAGTTAGGCTGAGATCTTCAGGGAATGATATTCAATGTCTTCAGTCTACACTCACTTGGTCCCCATGAAGTGACTTACGTTTATAACATTCCCAGATGAAATGTGACTTTGATTTTAGAAACAAAACAAAAGCTTTAGGAAAATGACACTGCAGAGCTATTACTTATAGATATCCATTGTTGTGTTGTCATAAGGTGCTACTGAATTGAACTCACCACAACCCCATGACACAGAGTAGAATTGCCCCATTGGGTTTTATGGTAGTAGGTCACTCTAGGTCTTTCTCCCCTAGAGCCACTGGGTGAGCTTGAACTGCCAACCTTTTGGTAAACAGCCAAGTGATTAACCACTGCACCACTAAAGTTCCTTAGCTATTCATTCAAAACCAAACAAGAAACCTGTTGCCCTCCTATAGGATGGAGTAGAAATGTCTCATAGGGTTTCAATTAGCAGCTAAGAACTTTAGCCACGGAGCCATCAGGCCTCATTAGATATTAATTGTCATTGCAGTTGCTCTTGTTAAGTGCCCTTGAGTCTGTTCTGACTCATAGTGACCCTGTGCAGGGTTTCTGGGGAGTGGCTGGTGAGCTTGAACCTCCAACCTTGCGGTTCAAACTGAATTTGCAGTCCATCACATTAACCTGCAGCGTCACTCCAGGACTCCATATATTCATTAGGCACTAATATATTTGTTTCTGTTTTAGAAGACCGGAAATGCATTAAATGTCATTGGGGCTGTAAAAAAGGCACAAGAAGGTGGCCTTGTTTGTTCCTAACAAGACCTTAGAACAGAACACTGAAGGGATGAAGTATGAGTTCCTAGGAAAGGAAATGCTTCAATGTTCCCAGTACAAGTCACAACAAAGGACAGAAATGTTAATAGGCCTTCTAAGCTGGAATCAGGGAGGGATTTAGTAAGACTTGGGAGTCCCTGGGTGGTGCAAATTGTTAACGTGCCTCCCTGCTAACTGGAAGGTTAGAGATTCAAGCCCACCCAAAGTTGTGTCGGAACGAAGGCCTAGTGATGTGCTTCGAAAAAATCAGTCATTAAAAACCCTGTGAAGTGTAGTTCCACTCTGATACACATGGGGTCGCCATGAGTCAATCAGTTCAGTGGCAACTGGAATGGATACCAAAGCCTGTCTCTTATTTTGTGGCTAGAAATGGGTACAAACCAGGACCATTATGGCTAATAGTAACAAATTGAACGACTATTCGGAAAAAATGTACATCAACTAGGAAATAGTTTTGCAGTATTAAACTCCAGAGAGCTGCTTTGCATCTTTTTGGAGCAAGAATGGGAGAGAAAAGACAAGACAGGAAATAAGAAAGGAAAATGAGTGAGGGATAGTTAACTTTTCTGTCCTTAACCCAGTCCTGATTAGTTAGCATTTATAACAAGTTGGGAGATGGTATAGAGGACAATCATCAAAATTGCAGATAATGCCAATCAGGAAGAGAACTGGGATGCAACAAGTCATTGCCAAGAATAAGTTAATGGGCTAAACATAACAAGATGGAATGTAACTGGGATGGATGCAAGCTTCTACCCATGGGTCCAAAAAAATCAATTGTGCAAGTTAAGATGAGAGAGACATGAATTAGCTGTAACACTTACAAAACAGATAAAAATCCCAAAAGACTAAGTGTTTGAATTGACTGTAAACTCAGTGGCAATGGGGCCAAATTATCTAATGAGATCTTGGGCTAGTATGAGGGAACTGATGGTTCTCCTTTACTCTGAACTACTCAGACCACATCTGGAAAATTCTATCCAGTTTGGGCTTTGTGTTTTAACAAGAATGTGTTCAGAGGCATCGTTAGGATAGTTCAGATGTCTTGCTGGAAAAGACAAGACAGGAAGGACATGAGTGCTTTCTTCAAATGCTTAAAAGAATTAGATCTGGTACAGAGACAGATATGGGATTAATATAAGGAAGAACTTTCTAACAAACCTGTTGAAAGGTAAAATGGCTACTTTGGAAGGGAGTACCTTTCTTATGTACCAGAACTGTTTTAACACGGCCTGCGGGGTACCTCTGCAGAACAAAGTAAAGGGGAGCCTCCCTGTATATGTTGTTGTTAGGTGCTATCCAGTAGATTCCAATGCTTAGAGACCCTGTATACCATTTCTGAAGCTGTAAATATTTGCAGGAATAGAGAGCTCCTTCTTTCTCCTGCAGAGTGTCTGGTAGATTTGAATTACTGGCCTCGTGGTTAGAAGTCCAGTGCTTATCCTACAATACTCTTTCTTTAAATAGTCTTGGATTAATTATTAGCTGCCAGGCACTATGCTCCACCACTCAAATTGTCAATTTGTTACACATTGGTGACTTCTGTGTACTCTGAGGCTGGAAGCTATGCCTTCTAAGTACCAGCAGGGTCACCACTGGTGGACAAGTTTCAGTGGAGTGTCCAGACTAAGAAAGACTGGGAAGGAGAGGCAGACCACTTCTAAATGGCTAGCCACTAAAAGCCTTATGAACAGCAGGAGAACACTGTCAGATATAGTGATGGAAGATGAGCCACTCATGTTGGGAGGCACTTAAGTTACAACAGGAAGAGTTGCCTCCTCAAAGTAGAGTTGACCTTAGTGACATGGATGGAGATTGGCCTTCAGGAGTTCATTTGCTGATGTGGCACACCTCAAAATGAGAAGAAACAGCTGCAAACATCCATTAATAATCAGAACATGAAATGAATGAAGTATGATTCTAGAAAAATTAGGAGTTGTAAAAAATTAAATGGAACACGTAAAAGTTGATACCATAGATAAGGAGCTCTGGTAGTGTAGTGGTTACAAATCGTGCTGTGAAACTTAAGGTCAGCAGTTCGAAACTACCAGGTGTTCTGCAGGAGAAAGATGAGGCTTTCTGCTCCTGTAAAGATTTACAGCCTTGGAAACCCTGTACAGGGTCGCTATGAGTTGGAACCGACTCCACGGCACATAACAACAACAACAGTGAGCTAAAATGGAATAGTATTGGCCATTTTGATAAGGTTTACTATGCCAGGAATGTCAAATTGAAGATGAATGGCATCATATTGATTGTCAAAAACAAAATTTCAAGATCTATCTTGAAGTACAACGTTGTTGTCTGTGATAGGATAATCTCCACATGTGTACAAGGAAGACCAGTCACTACCACTGTTATTCAAATCTGTGCACCACCCACTAAAGCCAATGATGATGAAATTGAAGAATTCTACCAACGTCTTTAATCAGAAATTCATCAAACATGCAATCAAGCTGCCTTGATAATTTCTGGGGATTGGAATGTAAAAGTTAGAAAACATGGCCATGATGATAGAAATGATGCTGGAAATTGCATGCAAGAATTTTGTGAAACTACTGACTATTCGTTGCAAATACATTTTTCAAATAAAAGGCAACTGTATACCTGGACCTATCCAGATGAACACAGAAATCAAATCAACTATATCTGTGGGCAGAAATGGTAGAGAAGCTCAATATCACCAGCCAAAAAAAGGCCAGGAGCAGACAGTGAAAAAGACGATCAATTGCTCATAGGCAAATTCAGGCTAAACTGAAAAAAAAAATTAAAACAAGTCCACATAAGCCAAAATATGGCCTTGAGTATATTCCACCTGAATTAAGAGATCATTTCAAAAACAGATTTGATGCTTTAGACACTAATGACTAAAAACCAGAAGAGATGTGGGATGATATCCAGAACATCATATATGAGGAAATCAAAAAGTCATTAAAAAGACAATAAAGAGAGGGAGGAGGGGCTTAATGGTAGAGTAGGGAGAAGTACAGTAAGGACCTCTGGCAGCAATAACACAGAATACTGGGTGAAGCAGTTTCAGGGGATGGTCCCAGAACTCTGAACTACATATAAAGGAATATTTAGAAAGTTTGAAGGCCAGTGGAATTTGTAGCAGAAGCAAGAAAGGTAGTGTTTTCCTATCAGTGGCTCTCAGTAGGCTCCCAAAGCAGCCATCTTGGGCATGACAGAGTGGGTGAAGGATCAGAGGAATGTTCCCAATGCAGACGTTGGACCCATCCTTGGAGATAAAGGTGTGGACATTCTTTTTTATTCTCTGTTTATTGGTCTCTTGTTGTTTGCATACCACCTCTCTGGTGACTAGAGAGGTGCCTGAGTGAGAGGACACCCCCACCCCCACCCCCAGAGGGTTCTACTATGCATGTGCATGGATCTGCTCAGCAGAATCTAAGAAGGGGAGCGGCACTGCTTAAAACCAAACAGCCACTCAAAATGGCTACAGCCAGTCCTAATCTGTCTACCACTAGGGGAAAGACCTGAACAGGGATTGTGGAGTGGGAGAGAGACAGACTAAAAAGAAAAAAGGTAAAAAATTAACTATTGAGTTACATCATAAGGACCAACAGTGACATCTTGAAATTTCTCAGGTGGCCTTGAAGGCAAGAAGCCAGGAGAGGGATGTTAAAGTCATCTCATGTTTTGCTACAGAATTGTTTGTTTGTTTTTACCTCTTTTCTGCTTTTATAGACTATAGTGCCCAATCTGGGTTTGGGGGTTGTTTTTTTTTTGTTTTTTTTGGGGTGGAGGGGGGAGGAGTTTCTGTTGTTATTTTGTTTTGTGGTCCCCTTTTTACCTTCAGGGGCTCTTTCTCTCCCTACATTATCCAAGACAGCAATTACAGTCATATAGTCAAGCTACAGTCACACCCTACAAAATCCCACCATCCAGGCAAGAGTCAATACTAGCTGCTATACTCCAGATAGGCAGTCAATACCTACTACAGTTACTCTGAGTTGAGTAATTAAAACAGTGAAAAAGGAAGCCCATCTCCTGATCACATCTACGTGGAGGCAATCAGAAAACATAATATAATATCAACATACATTCCTGTAATTATTGAAATCACACCTAACTATTGAAGATGCCCAAGAAACAGCTGACCATATCAGCACATGTTCAGAAACAAGATAGAGAGACTGAGACAAATGAGCTGGAGGTAGACTTCACATTGTAATGAGGAAAGGCTTTGGAAATGCCTGAGAAGGAATTCAGGAGAGTGATGCATCCAAACACTCCAGAGAGGGGTTGAGAAAAATAAGGAAGAAGTGAGGCAAGGGCTACAGGAACAATCCAATAACATAGATACAACATTAGCAATAATTCAAACCCTGCAAAAAGAGATCCAAATGATTAATAACAAAAAATCAGAAATGGACAATACACTGAAAAGGCAAAGGAGTAGAACTGAAGAGATGGAAGCCAGAACCAGTGATCTGGAAGAAAATCTCTCAATACTGCTAAGATAGAAGAACAAACAGTAAAAAGGATTTAAAAATCTGAAGAAAGTCATGTGGGACAACATAATGAGGAATAACTTAAGAAATATTGGCATTCTGGAACAGGAAGAATGACAGAAGTCCACAGAGTTGAAGAGTTGCTGGAAGAAAATTTCTCTAACATCCTGGAAAATGAAAAGCATTTAAGAAGCTGAATGAGCCCCAGAAAGGACAGACCCCAAAAGAAAATCACCAAAAAATCAGTAAAGAAAGGAAAGACCAAACTAGATGTCTGAAGAGACTCTAAAAGTTGCTCTTGTGTCTAGAAAAAATGTTGAAGTAAAAGAGCTGAACAGAAAATTTCAAAGGCAGCTCAAGAAAACAAAGTCAAATATTGTCATAAAATGAGCAAACACCTGGAGTTAGAAAGCCAAAAGGGAAGAACATGCTCAACATTTCTCAAGCTGAAAGAACTAAAGAAAAAATTCAATCCTGGGTTGCAATATTGAAGGATTCTATGGGTAAAATAATGAATGCCCTTAAAGTAACAAAAGAATATAGAAGAAATACATAATCACTGTACCAAAAATAATTGGTTACTGTTTAGTCATTTCAAGAGGTGCTATATGATCAAGAACCAATGATATTGAAGGAAGACAACCAAGCAGCACTGAAGCATTGGAATAAAACAAGGTTCCAGGAATTTACAGAACACAAATTGATGCCATGCTGGTGGTCTTCACACATCTATGCCAAGAGATGTGGAAAACAGTTAGCTGGCCAGGCAATCCATATTTGTGCACAACCCAAAGAAAGGTGACCCAATGGAATGCAGAAATTATTGGGCAATGTCATTACTATCACATGCAAGTTAAATTTTGCTGAAGATAATTCAAAAATTATTGCAGCAGTACATTGACATGGAATGTCCAGAAATTCAAACCAGATTGAGAAGAGGATGTGGAACAAGGAATATCATTGCTGACATCAGATGGATCTTGGCTGAAAGCAGTGAATACCACAAAGGTATTTAATTGTGCTTTATTGACTATGCAAAGGCTTTTGACTGTGTGGATTATAACAAACTAAGGATAACGTTGTAAAGAATCGATATTCTAGAATACGTAATAGTACTCATAAGGAACCTGTACATAGACCAAGAGGCAGTTGTTAGAACAGAGCAAAGGGATGTTGAATAGTTTAAAATCAGGAGAGGTGTACACCAGGGTTGTATCCTTTCACTGTACTTATTTTAATCTATATACTGAGCAAATAATCTGAGAAGCTTGATTATATGAAGAAGAATGTGGCATCAGGATTGGAGGAAGACTCATTATCAGCCAGAGTTGTACAGATGATACAATCTTGCCTGCTGAAGGCAAAGATAACTTGAAATACTAATGAAGATCAAAGACTAGAGCCTTCAATATGGATTACACCTCAGTGTAACAAAGCCAAAAATTCCACAACTGGCCAATAAATAATATCATGATAAATGGAGAAAACATTGAAGTTATCAAAGACTACAATTTGCTTGATTCCACAATCAATGCTCATAGAAGCAACAGTCAAAAAATCAAAAGATGTATTTCATCAGGCAAAATTGCTTCAAAAGAACTCTTCAAAGTGTTCAAGAACAAAGATCACAATTTAAGGACTAAGATGTGCCTGCCCCAAGCCACGGTATTTTCAGTCACCTCATATGCATGTGAAAGTTGGTCAGTGAATAAGGAAGACCAGAGAAGAATCAATGCATTTAAACAATGGTGTTGGAGAAAAATATTGAGAATACCACGGACTACCAGAAGAATAAATAAATCTGTGTTTGAAGAAGTACAGCCAGAATGCTCCTTTAGAAGATTTACTTATCAGGCTAACACGAGTGACTGCTGTTTTGTTTGTTTGTTTGTTTTTTAACTAATTGAGTGACTGCTGTGTCTTTACCTCTTACAGTTTTAACCTCACCTCATTCTTCTCATCTTCTAGATAATATTTAAGATACCAAGTCAAAGATTTACCCAACTTCCTATACAAAGCAAACCCCAATTTCTTCAAACCCTGTCTAAAATCATCTAATACAAGCCCAAATCCTGTAAGTCCTTTTCTAGCACCCTCTTACTGAGGTGGTTCAACATAGTGTGTGTTCTCTTTCATTCCACTATGTCAACAAATCCATTTGTGCCCAGTGGGCTTTGAGTGGAAATAGTGCCACATCACTGCATTATAGTGTTTAATTTTACTTGGATTCACAGTGATTGCTCATGGAAGCAGCAGTCAAGAAATCAAATGACATATTGCGTTGTGTGAATCTGTGACAAAAGACCTCTTTAAAGTGTCCAAGAGCGAAGATGTCACTTTGAGGACTAAGGTGCTCCTGAACTAAGCCATGATATTTTCAATTGCTTCATATCCATGTGGAAGCTAGTCAAAGGATGAGGGAGACTCAAGACGATGCATTTGAATTACGGCGTTGAAAGTATCACGGACTGCCAGAAGAACAAACCATTTTTTCTTGAAAGAAATACAACCAGAATGCTCCTACAGATGGTACTGACTATGAATTGGAACCCACTCAATGGCACCTAACAATAATAGCTTGGTTCTTAAGGGTTTTAAGTGTCTCTGAGGTTTTTAAGTAGAATGTTATACACCACTAGAAACAGTGGTCTAAGACCTGTGCTTATCCCCTGTGTCAACCTAGTGCATTCCAAGAACCAGCTCAAAAGCCAGCAACCTCTGTGAAGATTCCTAATATCTCTCCCTTATAATGATCCATCTTCTGATGCTCTCCTGCACAGCATTCTGATTTCTTTTAACAAATATGTCACAGTGCTATAAGTATTTTTAAGCACCTAGAGCAGGTTGTAAACTCACTTAGGTTGAGGACTCTGTCATATTCATTTTTGCATTTTCAGTGTCTAATGTAGTACCATGTAGAATGTTCAATAAAAGTTAATTAAAGGAATAAATGATCAAATGAAATATTAGACTTGAAAGGACACTAAACCATTATTTAACCAGGGTTCTCAAACTCAAATGCAGAGTGAGGCTCAGCAGGTGATAGGCAGAGAGAGAGGCCTGTTGCCATCTGGAGAATGCATGCTCCATCAGTCCCAGTGGGTTGTTGCCAGGATGGAATATGGATACACTTTGACAAGAGCTTCTCAGTTTTAAGGAAAAGCTAGATATCTACCAATTTTCAAGTAGTTTAAAACAATGAGAGGGTCTAATAAATATGTTTGTGAGTCATATTTATCTTCTGCACTGCCAATTTGTAGTATTTTATTTTGACCAACCCCTAATTAAAACACTACGACACTTTGGAGCCCTGGTGTGGTGCTGTAAGAATAAGAACTGGACTGCTAACCACAAAGCTGGTGGTTCAAACTCACCAGCAGCTCATTGGAAACCCTATACAGGGTACACTACCAGTTGGAGGTGACTTTACGACACATAAACTCTACAACATACTTACTGGTGAAATCAAAGGCCATAGCCTTTGGTATGGATTGCATCTCAATGGAAAGAAAACAAAAATCCTCACCACTGATCCAATAAACAACATTCTTATCAATGGAGAAAAGAATGAAGTTGTCAAGGACTTCATTCTTCTTGGATCAACTATCAACATTCATGGAAGCAGCAGTCAAGAAATCAAACTGCATATTGCATTAGGCAAATCTGCTGCACAAGACATTTTTAAAGTGTTGAAGAGCAAACATGTCAGCTTGAGGACTAAGGTGCACCTGACCCAAGCCATGGTATTTTCAATAACCTCATATGCATGTGCAAGCTGGACAGTGAATAAGGAAGACCGTAGAAGAATTGATGCATTTGAGTTATGGTGTTGGAGGAGAATATTAAAAGTACTCTGAGCTGCCAAAAGAATGAACAGATCTGTGTTGGAAGAAGTACAGCCAGAGTGCTCCTTGGAGACCAGGACAACTAAACTTCGTCTCTCATACTTTGGACATATTGTCAGGAGGGAACAGTCGCTGGAGAAGGATGTCATGCTGGGTAAGATGGAGGGTCAGAGAAAAAGAGGAAGACCCCCAACGAGATGGATTGGCAAAATGGCAGCATCAGTGGGCTCAAGCATGGCAAAAATTGTAAGGTTAGCCCAGGACCAGGCAGTGTTTCGTTCTGTTGTGCATAGGGTCACTATGAGTCAGTACTGACTTGGTGGCACCTAACAACAACAACAACCACTACAACAAGAGTGATACAGAGAGGTGATGATGCGTGGAAGGGATTGTAACCATGGCAATGAAATGATATACAATAGGATGAATGTAAAACTAATGTTCGCCCATGAAAACTATCACATAATTCACAATAAAACATTAAAAATAAAAAAGTGATATAGAAAGATTAGAGGTTACTCAGTCATCAGTGATAGATAAGATTCAAACCCAAATCTTAAGAATCACAATCCAAATTAGTATCTACTGATCATGTGCTGAGGATGGGGCACTCAAATCTTAAACATCTACTCAAGCAAAAATACAGGTATGTGGCATGAGGGAATACATGAATAAAAATCTTAGGTGGGAAGAGGAAGGGAAAAAAAAAAGTATTCTCATACAATTTGATGAACTTGACCTACACCTATGGAAGCAGTAGCTCAAAAGACGGAACAAGTCCTTACAGCAAGAATCA
>NW_006408752.1:810949-837069 GCF_000296735.1 Chrysochloris asiatica
AGAGGTCCCTAGGACCATCAAGGGAGAAGAGCAGAGAGCGGGACCCTACCCAGAGAAGCAGTGATGCCTGAAATGGAGCCAGAGATGATGACGTGGAGCGATGTGGAACAGCTGGAGACTTTAGATCCAGAGAGGTAGAGTGACTGTGTGCTGAAGACCTGAAAGAAAAGAAAAGAAAAAAAAAATCTTAGGTGGGATCTAGACTTTATCATTCCATGTGCCTGATAATAATATTTCTGAGCAAGTCCTAAGTATTTGCTTCCCTTTTCCAATACTACATCTATGTTTCCGTCTTACTAGAAAATGTACATTGATGGAGCTTTATTTTTATCAATGTGATCTATGCAACTGTATAAAATTTAAAATTATATCCAATGTAATACTTGTAACTGTATAAAATTTAAAATTATGCTGAAAGGCTTATAATGAAATGAGCAGTACCTAGTCCCACATCTCGTCATTCCTCAGTCTTGTTCCTTTGATGTAACTGCCAGCTGTTCCACGTGAGAAAGATGAGGCTTTCCACTCTCATAAAGATTTACAGCCTTGGAAACCCTGTACAGCGTCGCTATGGGTCGGAACCAACTCCACGGCACTTAACCACTACCACCAATCCCACATCTTGTCATTCCTCAGTCTTGCTCCTTTGATGCAACTACTTCCAACTCTTTTAGCTGATTCTTCGTCCATATTTTTAAATAGAATGCTATACTTTTATATCTTAGTTTCTCCATTTTAGGTATTATCTGTTGATTTCATACAATGGACAATGAGGATTTAGTTCTCTTTTATCTATCGCCCTCCAGTGCCCCCTTTCCTGGCATTACTTTTGTTTTCCCAAACTTAATAATTTTCTTGTCTATTATCTACTGTTTATAACACATGGCTCCAAAGCTTATTAATTGTATAAAATACTAATAAACAATTATTCTCTCATGGTGTCAAAAAATTGGGAGAAGCTTAATTGGGTGGGTCAGGCTTAGGGTCTTTCATGAAGTCACAATCAAGATGTCAGCTGGGGCAATAGTCATCTGAAAGCTTGACTGAGGTTGGAAGATCAGCTTTCAACATGGTTCCCATGATGCTAGTTGTTGGTGGGAGATTCACATGGACATGCCCATGTAACTCTTCAGTGTCCTCACTCCCAGAGAGGGCAAGAACAAAGATCAAGGCAAAAGCACTGTTTGCTGACCTGGTCTCAGAAGTCACACACCATCATTTCTGTAATATCCTATTCCGTGGGGAAGGGTATATTTGCATGAATATAAGAGACCAGGATCATTTATGGCTACCTTAGAGGTCAGTTACTATACTTTGTCCTTTTCTATACTTGGTTTTATTTCTATAAAACTATAAATATGCTCTTATTACATTTAGTCACATGGTAATAATCTCTGCATTTAATTTAAAAAAAGATTATTCCTATAGGCATTGGTCATGCTCCTGATTCAATCTGGTTACTCTATAACCCTAACACATAGCTATAGTCCTAGGACTTTCTGGTGACTCCCTTCTCTTCCTCCCTTTGTTGTTGTTGTTGTTGTTATGTGCTGTGGAGTCAGGTTCGACTCAACCCTGTATAGGGTTTCCGAGGCCGTAAATCTTTACAGGAGCAGAAAGCCTCATCTTTCTCCCACAGAACAGCTGGTAGTTTCGAACTGCTGACCTTGCAGTTTGCAACCTGATTCGTAACCACTACACTACCAGAGCTCCTTTCTTAGAGCCCCTATTTTCTGGATTCCATGTTCTCTTTCCTGATGTTTTCTTATACTTTTATTGAAGCATAACTTCTAGCAGCTTTCTGGAAAAGGGTACATGAGAGAGAAACAGATTGAGACTTTCTGTGTTTTGACTCAAAACATTGATAAGTTTGGTTGGGTATAGAATTCAAGTTTAAAGATAATTTTACTTCAGAATTTTGAAGATTTTGCTTGCTAAATTGTCTTCTAGCTTCCCATGCTATTGATATTCTGTGACCTAATTTTTACTGCCGCTGAAGATCTTAGAGTCTTTTTTTTTCCCCCTCTGGTCTTAGAAAAGGACTTCATTCTTCTTGGATCAACCATCAACATACTTGGAAGCAGCAGTCAAGAAAACCAGGGGCTTCTTGAGTGTTAATCTTTACTGTGTGGCAATCAGGTAGGAACCTGCTATTGTTCTTGCTGAAAGTATTTTTAAATTCATGTTTCTGCTGTTTCCGTTTGGCAACATATGTCTTTTTGCACTAGGAAATTTTCTTGTATTATTTATTTCATAATTTTCTCCCCTTCATTGTTTCTGTTATCTACATCTAAGATTTCTAATCGTTGGATTTTCTAATTTCCTTTCTTTTTTCCATCTCTTTTCAATTGATTTTCTTGGGGGATTTAATCAACTTTATATATATATATATAGCCTTTCTGTTGAGGCAGAAGCTTTCATACTTTTTAATTTCCAGAGGTTTTTTTTTTTTTTCCCTCATTATCTGAATTTTCTTTTTAAAAATTTATCCAGTTTTTGTTTTAAGACTTTAACATAATCTACTATATCCTATTAATTATTTTCAAATTTACTTTTGCTCTCTGCTGTTTTCTCTGAGTTCCTTTTTCATTCAGTGTGTTTGTTTCAATTTGTGTTTTTCCCACCAAAACTTTCAACATATACTCCTTAACTGTCTGATCATATTTAAAAGTGAGATACTAAAATAAATTAAATCAGCAAAGCACTAGGGCCTTCTTGAGTGTTAATCTTCACTATGTGGCAATCTGGTTGTTGTTGTTGTTGTTGTGTGCCGTCGAGTAGGTTCCGACCCATAGCAACCCTGTACAGGGTTTCCGAGGGTGTAAATCCTTACGGGAGTAGAAAGCCTCATCTTTCTCCCGCGGAGCAATCTGGTAGGAAGCAGCTATTGTTCTTGTTCTTGGAAGATCTCTGCTGTTCAATGTCTATGGTCAGTTTTATGAGAGATGGCTTACTGATAGGTAAAAACCTAGATTCCGGTGTTCTGAGTATTGGAAAGTTTGCTATTTAGTGTGTAGATTTTACTTCTTTCCCTGTTCCTAACACTGTGCCTCTCCTACCCCCAACTGTGACCTGGTGTTTCATAATGCTTTCTGGTTTTACATCTCCAAACAAGAGAGCTCTAATCTTCTTCTAAGGAGATAGGGCTTAAAGATAATTCATTTATCTTTAAAATATTCTCAACCAAGCCTCCTGTTTGTAATCTCTCCCATACCATTACCTCCAGAGGTGCCTATGGTAACCTCTCCAGGTTTCTGTGACATGAACTGCATTGTTACTTATTGATTTCCCCCGCTGCAGGCTCTAGTCTCAGTTCTTTTGTTGTTGTTGTTTTTGTTAGGTACTATTGAGTCGGTCTCCACTCATAGCGACCTTATGCACAGCAGAACGAAACACTACCCAATCCTGGACCAACCTCAAAATTGTTGCCATGCCTGAGCCCACTGATGCTGCCACTTTGCCAATCCATCTCTCTGGGGGTCTTCCTCTTTTCTCTGACCCTCCACCTTACCAAACATGATATCCTTCTCCAGAGACTGGTCCCTCCTGACAATATGTCCAAAGTATGAGAGACGAAGTTTGACCATCTTGGCTTCCAAGGAGCACTCTGGCTGCACTTCTTCCAACACAGATCTTTTGGCAGCCCACGGCACTTTCAATATTCTTCTCCAACACCATAATTCAAATGCATCAATTCTTCTATGGGGTCTTCCTTATTCACTGTGAAGATTTCACATGCATATGAAGTGATTGAAAATACCATGGCTTGGGTCAGGCACACCTTATACCTCAAGCTGACATCTTTGCTCCTCGACACTTTAAAAAAGTCTTGTGCAGCAGATTTGCCTAATGCAATACGTCGTTTGATTTCTTGACTGCTGCTTCCATGCGTGTTGATAGTTGATCCCAAAAGAATGAAGTCCTTGACAACTTTAGTCTTTTCTCTGTTGATAAAAATGTTGTTTATTGGTCCAGTGATGAGGATTTTTGTTTTCTTTACATTGAGATGCAATCCATACCGAAGGCTGTGCTCTTTGATCTTCATCAGTAAGTATTTTAAGTCCTCTTCACTTTCAGTAAGCAAGGTGGTATCATCTGCATATCACAGGTTGTTAATGAGTCTTCCTCCGATCCTGATGCCACGTTTTTCTTCATATAACTCAGCTTATTGGCTTATTTGCTTAGCCATACTAGTTGAATAAGTATGGTGAAAGAATACAACCCTGTCTAACACCTTTCTTAATTTTAAACCATTCAGTGCTCCCATGTTCTGTTCGAAAACTGCCTCTTGGTTCATGTACAGATTCCTCATGAGCACAATGAACTGTTCCAGAATACTCATACTTTGCATATGTTGTCCATAGCTTGTCATGATCCACACAATCAAAAGCCTTTGCATAGTCAATAAAGAACAGATAAATATCTTTCTGGTATTCTCTGCTTTCAGCCAAGATCCATTGGACATCAGCAATGATATCCCTTGTTCCACGGCCTCCTCTGAATCCAGTTTGAACCTCTGGAAGTTGTCTGTCAATGTATGCTTGCAGCCATTTCTGTATTGCCTTTAGTAAAACTTTATTAGCATGGGATATCAAAGATAGATTTCCATAATGTCAGTTCTTTGAGGTCTGCTAATTCAGTTACCCCTTGTCCTTTTTATTCTAACTTTCAAAATTTTTGTTTACATTTCTCCTCTTCTGTTATCTCCTCTTTTGTTCACTGCCTTTTTTGGTTGATGCCTTCTTTACTCCTTTAACATCTTTGTATAGGGTCTTCAATGAAAAGCAAAGATAAATGTATATGTTTAATCTACCAGGTGTAACTGAAAGTCTCCCTAGGAAATTTACATTTGATTTTTCATGACTGTTAATCTAATCCTTGGAGTCCTGATGTGGCACTGTGAGATAAAGCACTGGACCTCAAGGTTGGTTTGAACCACAAGGTTGGCAGTTCAAACTCACCAGCCACTCCTTGGAAACCCTATACAGGGTCACAATGAGTTGGAACCAACTTGACGGCACTTAACAACAACAACAATCCAATCCTCATCTTGACTAGACAGGACCTTGGATAGTGATCAATCTGACTCATTCCATGTTCTTAACAAGCAGTCTTACTGATGTGTTCATAGTCTCTAAAACAGGAAAGAAAAAATCAAGAGTTTCGTCTTGATTAATGTTATTTGTATGGAAATATATCTGATTTAACTGTGACTGCTCCAGTATTGAACAAGTGATGTTTTAATACTTCTCATTATATTTCCCAATTTTGTGAAAAGACTCTTGTGTCAACAGTCTGAATATTTTAAGCCTGGTCTAATTTCTTTTCAATTGTGTGCCTATTCACACAGCTGAGCTGCTCTTACTAATCTGTGCAATTATATCTACATGAGCATAATGCTACTTTGGGTTGAATCAAAGGGGAATCTTATAATGTTCTTTATGAAATCAATGTCTAGTCTTGTCAGAAATAATAGGTGTGTAGTATATACCAGATTGTGCCCCAGCTAAAGATTTTCTGTGACTGAAATTATGGTAGTGGCCGTGGGGATGTGTGGATTTGGTAATGACAGTGACCAGGATGACAGTGTTAAAACAGCATCAATTGAGAAGGATTTTTAAAATTAATACCCTTTATTTTCATATTATAATCTTTCTCCCTATTAATATCCTTTGTTTTCATATTATAATCTTGCTCCTCATTATACAATCTACAACATTGGATAAACCCACCACCAATAAAGGTATGTCCACAATTCTGGGGGATCACTTGTGGTCCTGCTTGTAGTTCTTAGAGTTCATTTGGAGTCAGACATTAATAAAATCAGGTCATCTACATGATGTCACTGAAAGAAGCCACAGCTACTTTTTTGTGGTAGTCCCTCCACTCTACAGAGAGATCAGGCCTGACTGACTCATTCAACTGAAAGTGACGAGTATACAACTGCAGCCATATTCCTTTATCAATGGATTCCTGTCTATGCTATATGGTATGGTACTAGAATGTCTGAGGGACACAAAAGTCCTGTTGTCTCAAGAAACTTACCAACAGTACTAAACAGCTCAAAGCAAGCTTGTTGTTGTTGTTAAGTGCTGTTGAGTCGATTCCAACACATAGCAACCCTGTATAGGGTTTTCCGAGGAGCAGCTGGGGAGCTTGAACTGCCAACCTTGCAGTTCAAATGACTTTGCAGCCTGGTGCATTAACCCACAACACCACTCACAGTGGGCATAATGGGTTTAAAAGAGGAAGGAATTAGAATAGGGAGCAATAACTCTGCTGGGACTTTCTCATTATACCTTGCCTTTATATTAGTCATGGGATTTGGAGTCATTTTTTTTTTCCCTACTACATGGCTATCTTCCAGATTGAGTATATGGGACCTGGTTTTAGCTCTTCTACAAATTGCATAATGCCTGGCTCTTTGTGCTTATTGACTGAAAGAATGAATGAGTGAATTAATTCATGTAGAGGTAGCAGGCTGAATCTCAAATAACACATAAGAAACAGATAGGATCCTCTGAAACAGAACTTGTGAAATCTATCTATCTATCTATCTATCTATCTATCTATCTATCTATCTATCTATCATCTATCTATCTATCTATCTAAGAGAGATTGAACTATTTCAAGAAATTGGCTTACCCAGATGTAGCAGCTGACAAGTCTATAGGTCAAGGGGCAGGCTAGAGGCTTCTGCAGGCTTGTATCCCAAGATCTACAAGTTAAACAACAGGAAAAGTACAGAATCAAGAAGGAGAGTGAGTTCTGCCTAGATATCTATTTACAGTCTGAAGACAGAGTACACCCTAAGAAATTCCCCCTTTTAACTGATTGACCAATTACATTAGATTAGATTGTATTGCATTTTATTGGATTATATTTTTAAGCAGCAACTAGTCCACTGTTTGGCAAAACTACATGGAACAATAATACAGCCAAGTTGTCACACAAAACCAGCTATCACAGAAAACAAAGGCAGGAAATTGTAGCTGAAGTGTATAAGGGGTGTGCTGAAATGAATCTCACTACAATAGCAAGACTTAGTGGGTAAGTAGAGGGTGAAAGTCTAGAAAAGGAGCTGGAACCAAATCAATGAAGAATTTGAAGACCAGTTTATAGAGTTTGGGTTTTATTCTTTAGGAAAGGGTGAGCCATTGGCATATTTAGTGTAGAAGAAATACTTGATGAAAGCAGGGGAATAGAAATATTAACCTGTCAGCTCAAAGCAGAATGAAGTGATGGTAGAAGGGACACATAGGAAGTTACAACAACAATACAAATGAGAAATGCTAATGAACTGGATATGATAGTTGGTAATAAGAAATGGAAAGACAAAATAGATGCAATAAAATAAGATAATTTTTAAAAAAATAAAAATAATCATTAATGAAAAATATTTCAAGATCTAATTTGAAGCACAATGCTGTCTGTGATAGGATAATATCCACATGCCTACAAAGAAGATCAGTTAATACCACTATTATTCAAATTTGTGCATCAACCACTAAAGCAAGTGATGATACAATTGAAAAATTTAATCAGCTTTTTCAGTCTGAAATTGATCAAACATGCAATCAAGATGCATTGATAATTACTGGTGATTGGAATGTGAAGGTTGGGAACAATAGGGAAGGATCAGTAGTTGGAAAATATGGCCTTGGTGATAGAAATGATGCTAGAGATCTCATGATAGAATTTTGCAAGACCAATGCTTTCTTCATTGCAAATAACTTTTTTAATCAACATAAAAGATGACTATACACATGGACCTCACCAGATAGGATACACAGGAATCAAATAGACTGTATCTGTGACAGGAGACAGTAGAAAAGCTCAATAACATCAGACAAAACCAGGCCAGGGGGAGACTGTGAAACAGACCATCAATTGCTCATATACAAGTTCAGGCTGAAGCTGAAGAAAATTAAAACAAGTTCACAAGAGTCAAAATATGACCCTGAACATATCGCACCTGAATTCAGAGACCATCTCAAGAATAGATTTGATGCATTAGGCACTAATGACTGAAGACCAGAAGAGTTGTGGAATGACATGAAGAACATCACACATTTGAAAAAAGCAAAAGGTCATTAAGAAGACAAGAAATAAAAGACCAAAATGGATGTCAAAAGAAACTCAGAAACTTACTTTCCAGAATAGATATACAAAAACAAATGGAAGACATGAGGAGGTAAAGGAGTTGCACAGTAAATATGAAAGGGCAGCTTGGGAAGACAAAGTCAAGTATTATAAGGAAGTGTGCAAAGATCTGAAGTTAGAAAACCAAAAGGGAAGAACATGCTCAGCATTTCTCAAGCTAAAAGAACTGAAGAAAAAAATTCAAGCCTCGGGTTGGTTGCAATATAGAAGGATTCTGTGAGCAAAATAGGACATGTGGTATGCTGATGTAAGATCAGCACTAGACTACGAACGCAGTTCAAACCCACCAGATGCTTCTTGGAAACTCTACATAGGGTCCCTATGAGTTGGAATTGACTCGACAGTACTTAACAACAACAACAGCTCAACGGCACTTAACAACAACAGCAACAGCATGGGCAAAATATCGAATGATGCAGAGAGCATCCAAAGAAGGTGGAAGGCATACACAGTCACTGCACCAAAAAGCAATGGTCAATGTTCAACCATTTCAAGAAGTAGCACATTATCAAGAGCCAATGATACTGGGGGAAGAAGTCCAAGGTGCACTGAAGGCATTGGCAAAGACAAGGTTCTATGGATTGATGGAATACAAATTGAAATCTTTCAACAAACTGAAGTAACACTGGAGGTATGCATTCATCTAGGCCAAGAAATTTGGAAGACAGCTATTGATCACAAGAAATCTATATTTGTTTGTACCCATTCCAAACAGAAGTGACCCAACAAAATGCAGACGTTATTGAACAATATCATTAATATCGCATGCAAATAAAATTTTTCTGAAGACAATCTAAAAATGGCTGCTATTGTATATTGACAGGGAACTGCCAGGGGTTCAAGCTGGATTTAGAAGAGGATGTGGAACGAGAGATATCATTACTGACGTCAGATGGATCTTGGCTACAAGCAAGTAATACCAGAAAGTTATTTACCTGTGTTTTATTAACTATGCAAATGTTTTTTACTGTGGATCATGACAAGCTCTCGATAACATTGTGGAGAATGAGTATTCCAGAACACTTAACTGTGCTCGTGGGGAACCTGTACACAGACCAAGAGGCAGTCATTCGAACAGAACAAGGGGACACTGAGTGGATTAAAATTAGGGTTGTATTCTTATTCAATCTGTATATTGAGTAAATAAACTGAGAAGCTGGATTATATGAAGAAGAACATGGCATCAGGATTGGAAGAAAATTCATTAACAACCTGTGATATGTAGATGATACAATCTTGCTTGCTGCAATTGAAAAGGACTTAAAATATTTACTGATGAAGCTGAAAGACCACAGCCTTTAGTATATGTTTTGAACTGCAAGGTCGGCGGTTCAAGCTCACCAGTTACTCCTTAGAAACCCTATACAGGGTCGCTGTGGGTCGGAATCGACTCGATGGCACTTGACAACAACAACAACAATACCTCAATATAAAGAAAACAAAAGTCCTCTCACAAGTGGATCAATAAATAACATCATGATAATTGGAGAAAAGATTGAAGCTTGTCAAAGACTTCATTTTGCTGGAATCCACTATCCACACTCACGGAAGCAGCAGCCAAGAAATCAAATACTGTATTGCATTAGGCAAATCTATTGAACAATGTTGGGGACCGGCCTCGACATAGGAAATTGGTTCACGAGTGTTTGGTTCACGAGTGTTTGCTATCCCTATCCAGCGGCGATAGGGATAACAAAAGAATACACAGAAAGACAAAAGGAGGGGGACAAAGAGGCACCCCGAAACCAGGGTGGTTGCATCACTGGTGGGCAGACTTGGGACTACAGGCATCGTGGCCTCTGCAGGCAGCAACTCACTGCCCTGCAAACTGTACTACATGCCCTCCAAGCCGTAATGCACACCTGGGCCGGCCTGCGTCTCCGTTTTATTTAGGAGAGGAGCTTCACACCAAGCTGGGAGGCACTAAGACAAGGTACAGCTAACATCAGTAATTTTCCAGACATTCAGGTAACTTTACATCATACTTCACTGGTTCGAATCCCAGGCCCGCAACTTGGTTTCTCAGGCTCAATTAACATATCTATAGCCCATGAGCTCAGTTGGGGGAGGGTGAAAGGGAAGGACAAAAGGCTTGGGTGGAGTCCCGCTGTTTTGGCTTCCTGAGCCAGGTTTGCAGGAACTTGGCTGAATAACCAGCACCTGGGACAGATTCAGGGAGGATGGCTTTTTTTTCTATAGAACAAAGAACTGGGAAGTAGCTAAGCTATTTTCAGTTAATCCTTTGAAGAAAGGCTTAACCTTGAAGCCTTTACAGTCTGGGCTTTAGGAAAACATTACATTTATCTGTGGATATTAAGGGCTCATGTTTGGAATTAAATAAAAACATAACTGAACACTAAGATGAAAAACAATTTGTTATGACTGCCTGGTGGCCAGAATCTTTTCCTCAGAGCCTGTGGCCTGCATTGTCTGCAACACTTGGGCCCAGTGGGCCTCGAACTTTTGACCAGCTTTACACGGTCTGCAACAGAACAAGATCTCTTTAAAGTGTTCAAGAATAAAGATGTCAGTTTAAGGACAAAGGTGCACCTGACCCAAGCCAGGGTATTTTTACTAGCTTCATATGCATGTGAAAGTTGGACAATGAATAAGGAAGACTGAGATTTGATGCACTGGACTTACGGCATTAGAGGTGAATCATAAAAGTACCATGGAGTGCCAGAAAGCAAACAAATCTGTGTTGGAAGAAGTACAGCCAGAAAGATCCTTAGAAGCCAGGATGAAGAGACTTGGTCTCACACTTTGGACATGTTATCAGGAGGGACTAGAACCCAGAGATGAACATCATGCTTGGTAAAGTGGAGGGTCAGCAGAAAAGAGGAAGACCCCTAACAAGATGGATTGGCACAGTGACAGTAGCAAAGGGGCAAGTTGTTAGGAAGGCACAGGACCTGACAGTGTTCGTTCTTTTGTACATAGGGTCACTGAATCAGAACAACAGCAACATGAAAATTATCATTTTATTTAAAAATCTGTAGATAAACTAGGTTAGAAAGTTTTTTGTTAAATCACAATTTTCAGCAGCTTTTATAATACTATGAATAATTGTTCTGTGCATCCTTTTGGTTGAAAATTAGAACAAGATGTGAAGAGCCACTAAATTAATGCTTCAGCCTAACATGGTCAGGGCTGTTGTTGTTAAGTGCCACGGAGTCGATTCCGACCCATAGTGACACTGAACAGGGTTTCCGAGGCTGTAAATCTTTACCAGGAGCAGAAAGCCTCATCTTTCTCCTGCGGAGCAGCTGGTGGTTTCGAACTGCTGATCTTGAGGTTCGCAGCCCAATTCGTAACCACTATGCTACCAGAGCTCCAAAAAAAGTCTAGCTTCCACCGTGAGACTGCTATAGCTTTGCTACCTTCAGCTCCTTCCCCTCTGTCCAACAAGCCCACGAACAGCAAAATCTTGACTCTCTTCAAGGGCAATGCTTGATCATGGAGTGGGACTGGGTCATGGGAGGACAGTCCTTTTCTGTAGTCTTATAAATGACAGAATCAGGACTTCAAACCCACCAATAGGAGAAAGATGAAACTGTCTGCTCTCATAAAGAGTTTTACTCTTAGAAACCCTAAATAGGTTCACTTTAGTCAGAACTGACAGGAGAGCAGTGGCTTCGCTTTGTTGGTTTTATACTTTCAAAACAATTGTGTACCCAATCCTAAACATTACGAATTAGCCTTGAACTATGTAGAATGATAACAGTGTTATTTCGGGGTGGGAGGGTGTAGGGGTGGGAGGAAATACACATGGGAAATAAGTTTTAGTATTTTTTACCTGAAGGAAGAACTTGAGTGTTTTTCTTTTTTCAATTATGATTTTCATAAACATTTTTATATTGGAGGTTTAGGTTATGTGGGCAACAGAATGATTAATATCTTATAGCATAATTGTTCTGAAAAAGGGTTGTTGTTGTTATGTGCCGTGGAGTCGGTTCTGACCCATAGCGACCCTGTACAAGGTTTCTGAGGCTGTAAATCTTTACGGGAGCAGAGAGCCTCATCTTCCTCCCTCGGAACAGCTGGTAGCTTCGAACTGCTGACCCTGAGGTTAGCAGCCCGATTCGTAACCACTACACTACCAGAGCTCCTTGAAAAAGGGTTAGCAGCAAGGAAATTATCATTTTTATAATAAGTACAGCCAAAAACTTACAAAGACATATTTAACGAAAAAGACATGCTAGGCAAAAGGAGCTCTGGTAGCGTAGTGGTTATGAATCGGGCTGCGAACCTTAAGGTCAGCGGTTCGGAAAGATGAGGCTTTCTACTCCCATAAAGATATATACCCTCGGAAACCCTGTACAGGGTCAATATGGGTCGGAACCGACTGGACGGCACTTAACAACAACAACAAGGCAAAAGGTAACTGAAATCTTCATACTTCCTCAAAAAATCTTTTTGATTTTGTTTTTAAAAATCAATCCATGAAAAAAGATGCCAAACCAGCCACTCCTTGGAAACCCTACAGAGGGTGGCTATGGGTCGGAACCGACTGGATGGCACTTAACAACAACAGCTTAATTTAAAAACAGACTTCTGCACCTTCCAATTTAATGTTTGTGTTCCGTATTCATCCAAATGATTAGAGCTGGCCTTAAATTTCAGCACTTTAAGTAGTGCTTCTTAACTTCTTAAATAGGTTAAATAAATAATATCTACATTCCCCAAATTTAACAGGATGTGTTGTTAAATGAGAAAGAGAATGAACTAGTATCCTTTGTATTTGAGAATGACTCTACTCCTGGTCATCACTGATGATGTATGCAGGCTAGAAAGAGATGTGAATGACCTGCTCATTTCCACACTGTAATCAAAGGAGGTCTGGGCTAATTTTCCAAACTTGCCCCCAAGATCCTGCTTTTATATCTTGGCTTAAGAATAATGTCACAATGATACTACCACCAGGACTGGTGGTGATAATAACAATAATATGATATCATTAACAATATTGCAATAATAGAAGACTTAATAACCAATTTTCTTGTTGGATCTTTTATCAAAACCCTGTGAGGTGGGCAAGGATTACAGAACACCAAGGTTGTCTGTCTTCTATTTTCCAGGAATATTTCAATTAAAATTGAAAACAACCTATTCAATTCATCTGAAGTATTAGTAAAATATTTGAATTGTTCAAATTTGATATTTAGAAGTTGATTGGTTTTCTCCTATCTGTTTCCATCTTCAAATGAAGGTAATTGAAACCAAGAAAAACCAAACCAAAGATACAGCTCCCATTTCCCTATTAGGTTTTTTTTTTTTTCATATGGATTTCAATGGTGAATTATTTCCAAATATTTCACAAATATAAATACTGCATTGAAGGAAGATGAATTTATTTTGACCTTTACTGAAAATGTGCTGTGAAACAAAGCAAGTAAGCATTATAGCCTGTTAAACACTCACATAACCCACTTCCATGTAAATAAGAAAGTCCTTCGCAGCAAAAGTAATGTTCGCAAGTAAAGCAGTTTTACAGAACACTTAACTGCAAAGTCAGATACCATGTTCTTCACTATAAGTCTGATTTAGTCGGCTTTATGTATCCAAGATCTATAGAAATTAAAGAAGCTTCTAAAATGTTACATTCAAGAAACATAGAGGATGACACTTTTTGATGACTTCTGATGAAAATACATGTAGGATATTTGCAACAAAAGGCTTGGGAAACCCCATTCTTTATTAGAAAGAAGATGGAGTGCTTCGGCTTTGATTTGGTTTTGTTTCTCTTTTGAAATTATGTCTCCCACTTCCCTCCTGCAAAGAAACTGTTTGCATTGATTTAGCAATTGCTAATTGAATGTAGGTTTCAATTCTATTTGTAATTACTAACATCCTCTGCCCCCTCTAAATAAAACAACCCGCATTTGGCGTGAACAGATGTCAGTACTTTTGTGCATTTATTTTTTGTCAGCTTCTTTTTCTTTAGTCATAAGCCTCTGACTCCAGAGCGATTTCCTCCATCCGGATTCTTGTGTCAAAGAGTTGAGATGTTAAACCACAGCAACCATGAAACTTTAAAATCCCTGATGCATGATGAATGGGTACTGGGCATGCAGCTTAAAATCTATGCTTTTGCTTCTCTTTAAACACTTTAAATTGACAGCGCTATAGATCAAACATTTTTACTGAGAGGAGAAGCTTTGGCAATTTAAGTTAAACAAGTGCACAGTTACCATCATCTCAAGACCTCACCCCTCCACAATTACCCCTTCCACCTGGTGGACTGGCTACATTTCTCATTGAGTGTAAATTCGTGTGTGTGCTTGTGCGCTCTCCCGCGTGTGTGTGTGTGTGTGTGTGTGTGTGTGTGTGTGTGTGTGTGTGTGTGTATCTGTTTGCGAGCACGCGGACTTACACTACTGGGCGGCCGCTTGTAACCCGACCAATCTAAAACCCCACGCAACTTCCCCCACTGACCCCATTCTCCCTCACCCCCGTTCCCTCCGCCCAACACCCACCCAACCCCCGACACACACTGAGGTAGCACAGGGTTTTCACCCGTGGCTCTAGCCCGCCGTGGAGCATGCGCCTTGGTCGCGTCACCGCCCGAAGACTACAGCCCCCACCCCCTCTCCTTCCTCTTCTTCCTCCTCTCCCTCCCCACCCCCAACCTGGAGCAGCAAAGTTGGCGCGCTGCCCATTGAGGCATTCAGCGTCAGCTCCACAGGGATCAGCAGGCAAAGTCACAGTCTGCACAAACAGAGCTTTCAAATTCATAAAATTCATAGGATTTTTCACAAATGAATGAACACAATTTTCTACCAATTTCCTCATTATGCAAATATGCAAAATATCAAATTTAGGCCAATTAGGGTCCTCCACAGTCCCAAATTCACCCGTTTAAGCCATAATTGCAGAAACTATCAAATAATTACGGTCGCTAATTGGAAATATTTGTGACAGATACAACAAATTCTTGCACAAATTACATTTCATTCGAGGAACCACTGCGCGCCACTGAAATTTTATCGAAGTCTAATTTAACTTACATAATGAGTTGAATTGAGTACTTGTTATCAAATTTGAGCAATTCATAGCCCCGTAATGTGGAATGATCAAATAAATTAAAAGGGAATTTATTCAATATTTTGTTGTGATCCTTTTCTCGGAACCATTGCTATTTTGTAGGGAATTTCCTCCTCCCGCGGCCCGTGGCGGGTGCCTGGTGTCACTGAAGCCCGGAAGGCGAGGAGGCGGCGGGTGGCCGGCAGCCGAATTCCGCAGCCTCCGCCGGGAGCCCGTCGTTGCCTCCGCGCGGCGAGCAGCCTGGCGGACGCGCACCGGGCGTGGAGCTAGGAAAGCTCAAAGCCGTCGGAGGCCAGCTCTGCCCCTTTGCTTTGTTTTATTTAATTGGATAGAGGGGCCAGAGAATACTTCCGGGTGAAGTGAGGGTGAGTTCTAGGCATGATTTGATTTCTGGAAATGTAAACACACACACACAGAGTTGTGCACACGCCCCCACAATCCCGTACACGCGCGCCGCACACACTCCACCTAGCTCACACGAGTACACCCACACCACACGCACACATTCCACACAGACACAGGATCATACACACGCAACACATACTGTTTCTTCATATATTCACACATCCACATACACACATAGACACACTTTCACTTCCACGCGCGCGCACTCAAGCCTAAAGTAACCCGCAGCCAGGGTGGTGGAAGACCCAATCCCACCAGGTGAAAGCAAAAGGACACCCAGCCCTCAAAGTTCCTCTGGCTCGCCCTAACCGGCCAGCCAAGGGTTAGCTGCTCGGTGCGGGTCCCTGAAGCACTGTATCACACTGGCACATACACACACACACCCAAGTGGAGGAGTGCGTGCCCAAGCTTCCTGGCCTTTGTGTATGTCTTCATGAAGGGTCCAACCCAGGGTAATTAATGTCACTCTAACTAGGAGTCCTGGCACTCTCTGACTCCACGCTGCCCCTCTGCGCGTGCCCGGCGAGTGGGCACAAACGCAGGCAGCTCCGGAATCACCCTTTTTCGAAGGTCAGCTTCCCGGACAAGGCATTCATTTTCCTCTTGCACAGTAGCGCACATACGCACTCACTAGCACTTTTTTTCCCCCCAACTGCCTTGTGGCCTCGTTGGCGGATTATAAATGTCTCCTTCTCCCTGTGATTTGTTTAATCCGTGGAAATGGTGCTGGTCCTATGTAAACAAGCCAAGTGCGGAATGAAGGCAGTCACCCATGCGTGGCCAGCCTGCCTATTTGTCAGAAAACCTTCATAAATACTGAGCCGGGGCTGGGCAAGGATGTGATGTCTCCATTTTTGCCAGGAAAGGGCACGAGGAAGACAAAGCGAGGCACGGCAGCGTGTAACCTTTAAGGGACAGATAGTCTGGGAGCTTGGAGACCCGGGAAGCTCCCGGGCTAATTCTGTTCGGGCGGATGACTGATGCTGGGCCAGAGCCTGCCGCGCGTCTGCTGGGCTGAAGGCCGGCCTGCGGGCGGGGGGTGAGGAGGGGGGAAGGCCAGACCTGGGGATTTTTATACTAGGGAGCACACAGATATGCGCCACATATCCCCAATGTAGGCAGGGAGGTCGAGGCCTTACCACCTGGCTGGAGTTACCCCTTGAGGAGCTAACCTTAGGTACCCGCACATCTCCAGGGACAGCACCCCTTCACTGCAAATCCTCCCGAACTGACATCACTTGTGTTCATTCAAAACAGCTTCTGGGTGTCCTGGGGAGGTAGCGACAGGGCAGAGCAGCGGTACATTCTCTCGATTTGTCACAAAGTGTCCAGCGGTGACCCGCGCAAACTGCCCACCCTGGACTTGTGGTCCTACTCCCGAACCTTTTTTTTTTTTTTTTTTTTTTTTAAAGAACAATGCATATGTGTCTAATTACATACTCCTAACAAAAGCAGTAATTACCGCCTGTAATTATTATGGTCCTTATTTAGAAAAGGAGGAAAAAATGTGAGAAAATGTCGAGTATTAAAACATGAAAGCAGCTATTAATCAAACCTTTACACCTTCTTTAACTCAGGCGTAATGGTGGGTATTATCATAAATCTACTCTGATAGTAACACAAGAATAATGAGTTCAGTAATGATAGCGATGATGATCATAATGATTTTAACCAACAAAGAATGGTGTAGATTTATTGCTAATAATGTGGTACAGGAACCTCTTTCATTAAAATTACCTATGTGTGTTCTCTCTGGGGTAACCTGTGTGTGTGTGTGTGGGGGGGGGCTGTTACCATCTTGGGACTGTGGCTAAGGATCCAAACTAATTGCTTATAGGGCATGACCTCATTCTTGAAGGCCTTTATCTGAGTAACTATCTGATCTCAGAGTCCTCCCTTATCCCTTTAGAAGAGTCTAGAATGCCCAGAGACATGCTAACTGGGAGGTGATGATTCCAGAGATGGATGAGAGAGTGCAATGGGATGTGGTTTGGAAAGACAGCGGCTTTTGTAGGGCAGGCCTGCAGCTTCCTCAGTTGCCCACTCTTCCCAGTAAATTCACTGTTGGGGAATGGAGGATGGCCTTGGGCAAAGGCAGACTATTGTAGGTCTCAGACTCAGCCCTGCTGGGGCTTGGTTTGTTTGAGACTTGGATTTACTCAATGGAAAGAGTAGGAAGAGAAGGATTTTACTCCTTAAAACTCAGTTTTAGAACTTGCCTTTCCTTCCAAAGTGAAACAAAACCCTTATAATCTGAGACCAGAACTGCTGGAGACTTTGTAAATGGAGATTGCAAAGAAAAAGTAGCCTTAGGGACCCTAAGCAACTCAGAAGGGTGAATGCCTTGAGGAGTTGACAGGTGGAAAATATAAAAAATGGGACGTTCAGTTCACCTGAATGTACCCTTGCTTTTTAATGAAATTAACTTGCCATTTGTCCTTTGCATCTGTTCAGAAAAATCTCTCTCAGTAAAGATCCATATTTTAATGTAAACTATAGTATTTTGTTGTTGTTGTTGTTAAATGCCGCCATTGAGTCTGTTCCAACCCATAGCGACCCTCTAAGGGGTTTCCAAGGAGCAGCTGGTGAGCTTGAACCACCAACCTTGCAGTTCAAACTGACTTTGTAGTCTAGTGCATTAACCCACAGCGCCACACCAGGACTCCAAGCTATAGTATTAGGTGTATGATTTAAAACAACCACCACCTTGATTTTGTAAGCACTGGAACCACAATGTCAGTTTAAACCTCAAGGTCGGCAGTTCAAACTCACTAACCACTTCTAGGAAACCCTATACAGGGTTGCTATGAGTCAGAACCAACTCAACGGTAATTAACAACAACCATGTTTTCAGGCACATTCCTGTACTTCTAGAAATGCAGGAGTTTAAGGTCTGAAGCCAAAGTTTGTTCTTTGATTTTCAGCCCTAGGCAAAATCTTCTAAGCAGATTATAAACCTTCAGGGTTTAAAAAAGAAGCCTCTTCAAACTTGAAGCCCCAGAGACCAGTCAAAACTGTAATTACCCTTCCTGAAATTCCTGCTCAGGGAAAAAACATACATATATGTGCCCTGGGAACCTATAGACATTTTGGGTGATTTTCATACACTAGTCGGATTTTATTTTCCTAATTCCAACTTTCCAATTAACTGTAAAATTCTGTCAGTTATGGAGTCCTGAATGCAGTGGTAACATAATTAGAACTTATACATAATAAATAATACATTTGTAGTATTTTAACCTCTACTACCCGTTATGAGATCAGTGTGTGGGCCAATTAACTACAGAAGCTTTTTTTTTTTTTTTTTTAAATGAGGCACTATAAACACACTGGTTTTAAATGTCCTAATTAGTAACTTGCTCATTAATTAACTTTCTGATTAATTGTGTAGCAATTTAATTTGTAGATGAGCCACTTAAAGAGTGATACCTTGTAATTCTTTCTTCTGTCTTTAAAATTCGACCGTAAAATGTGATTCTGTATCTGGCGGGCTTCTTAGTTCTGGAAAATTCACTGCTTAAAAGATGCTGTGTATTTCATTTAAAACTAAATTTCACACAATCCTTCCCTCTCTGGATCCTGAGGATTGGCTGGAGGAAGTGGGTGGTGGGGAAGGGAAGGCATTTCTATAAATTATAGGAGAAAGTAAAGAAACACCAAAAATGACTATATACTTGAACCTGAAAATATTTCCTCTTTTCTTGTAAAGCAAAGAGAACACTTGTGCATAAGTTTCACCACAACTTATTCCAAAAACCATTTTAAGGGAAACTGAATCATTTTAAAGGAAAACTTATTGTGGCCTCCACACCCCTATCATGGACAAACCCAAGAGATAATTTAATACAGTGGACAAAGGGCTAATAGCTGATGTCTATAGAGGCTGTTTTGCATTGGAGCATCCCAAGGCTGTTCTATTAGCATCAGAAAGGGTCCAGGGCCCTGCTTCTACCAGAGCTTTTGTTGCCCGGGTGTGTCGCCAGTCCCATCCAGCAGAAAGCCTTTAGCCCTGATGGCAGATGATTCTCTAAGTGAATAGAGATGAAGGCAGGGATATTAAGTGACTCTATAAAACATCCCGGACACAATTGTGTGATTGATGGAGGACAAAGTGGGAACAGCAGGACACAGGATCCTGGGAGAAGCAGCCTTGTCAATTCGAGAAACCCATCTCTGGAAACAGCTTCTCCTGGAGGAGTTTGCAGTCTATTTGTATGAGTAATCAGCTGGGCCCCCTCTCTGTCAGCCCTGTTTACTCACTGATTTTCTCAACAAGACAACCATTGACACTGGATGGATGGGGCTAATCTGGCGCAGAACTGGCGGCTTCGCAGAGGCTACAGGTCGAAAATAGAGCGCGGTGCCAGCTTCACCTCGCCTAATCTAGCGGCTAATATTTATTAGAGCCAATTTATACCGCTGCTCTCTCAAAGAGCAAGGAAGGCCCGGGTGCAATTAATAACATGGGCAATAACCACAGACAAACAAATAAATAAGGGTTTGTGAACTGTTTGGTTGGTTTTAAAGGAAGGTGGAAAGGGTTGGGTTTGCCACCTGGAGGGTAAGAAGAGAAAGTAAAGGTAGCTGTGAAGCCCATGAACAGGGGCTTTCTCGTTGGCCCCCTCATCCTGTCTCTCACAGCAACAACCCGGCTGCAAAATGGCTTTGGACCCGGCACATTGTAATTCCACGTTGCAACTAACAGAATTTATACATAGATACCTTGCACTCGCAAGCAGAGGTGCGTGCGCACACTCCTGTTGTAAATATCCAGTTTATGCTCATCCCCACCCAGGGCAGAGGGAAACCCAGATCGCATGCTTTATATCGAATTCAGCAACCAAACCCTGCAGCCACGGAGAAGAGTGGTTGATGCTAGCAACTAGGGAAGCCAGGGAGATAATGCGTATGGGGTACTAAACAGAGGGGCCCTGAGATCTTAGAGGCACCAGACCCCTCTAAAATCCCTGTCCTGGTACTTGGGGCCTGCTACTAGAAATGCTGCCATTTATTGAGTTGGGGCGTTTAACAAGATTTGGACAGGCCAAGGTGGGGAGAAACAGTGTGTGTGCTGGTGGGTCTGGAGTGGGATCAAGACGCAGAAAGGAGCACCGTGGAAAAGACTGGTAGGAAGCGGCATTGTTCTTAAGTGGGCGCCGTTGTAGCGAGGGCTGCCGCACACGGGATGACCTCAGCCGCCTGGGCCTGCAAATCCTCAGGCTTCGAGGAAAGGAGCCCTTTGCCCTCTCGCCCTGGTCTCCCCACTCACCCGCCCGGACCCCCTCTGGGCCAGCGGGCGCCGGCGCCTTGCTAATTGCTCGGATCCCTTCATGCACACATCTCCACTAATTTTACATTTCTCATTCTGCGGGTAGCTGGAAAGCGACTCGGGGAATACAGTTCCTTCTCTTAGCTACCGCATGAATACAGTGAGTGGTGGCCATCCAGGCCTCCCTGGCCAGGGGGGTTTGGTAAATTAGCAGCTTGGCTGTATAATCAGGCTTTCGCCATTGAGGCCACAGTGCTGTACCAGTTAGCCAGGTGAGATTTCATCATCTAATGGGTTGGGAGGTGTGACCAAGCTGCTAAGTTAGAAATTAAACTTCACAAATATCATTCGATCGCATTTTTTCTTTTTCTTTTTACAGGCCCGTCCAGGCATAAAAAAAAAAAAGGAAAACTTTTCCAAAATGTACACACTAAGGGAAATGCTTTTTTGATACACATGAAATAACATGCTTAGCTAAAGACATGATTAGAATTCTGTTAGTCTGTAAAACAGGGACCTTGCTAGTTATAGTTCTACCTTATGGATCTCTTTACATAAGGGAGGAAGACGTTTCTGACCAGCCAACTCCTCCAAAGGCAGAAAAAGGGGCTCCGTGTAAAATATATCATATTACATAATACCTAATCCAAGAAAGGAGAATCTGGGAAATGATAGAGATTTGTCCCTTTGGGCCATTTGTTTAGATTTATTATTATATTAAGAGTTGGTCTCAAAGAGAAAAGGGTAAACATTCAGGTAAAAGATGACTTTCAACCTATAGTACAGCCTGGAGGAGCCAGGTCCCCTGGAGGGAGTGGGACTTGAACCCCTGCACCTCCACCTAATCCTGTAAAATAGGGAACTATTTAACTGTATTAATGTGGTAGCCATATTAGTTGGAGCTGGTTGCTGAAACACTTGGTAAAGACTTGGAGATGTTAGATTTCTTTCCCCAAAACATGAACGTAATCCCTGGGATGAATATGAAGTATCTATAATAGGAATAGAGCGCAAGACCTAGCTGACTTTTGTAAGTGTTACACGCCTAAATTGAAACATAACAGAAAATATTATTAGCTTTATCTGCTGACACTGGGGACGCAGGTTAAAGTATTTTTTTCATTTAATTTGATAGCGAATAAAGCACTTAAGGCTCTTGATGATTTATTGATCAAATAGAAATCAGGGGCCAGACAACAGCTCCTTATTTAATCCCCATTCACACGATTAAAAGCCAAGTGAACTTTTTTCCGTTACAATTTGCCCAATAACCTTTATGTTATATAAAGAACAAAAAGAGACCCGTTCTTCCCACCTATAAATCTCTCCTTTGGCTAATATGAATGACTACGGGGCACGTGAACCTCCATTGAACTGTAAACACTGTTTTAATGGACAGTAATGGCCCTGTGATTTTTAGCTATTGTTCCAAAATGACTACCATGTTTATTGCCGTCATTAAAAATGAATTAAAGAGTTATGAAACTCCTTAATAATGAGAACTCTGGCCGTTTATAAGCGGTGGTTCGCTTCTCCCCAGCGCACTCAGAAGTGACGCAAGCTATGAGACACCCACCTAAGGCAATGGTTGAGGAGCAACGAACAGACCCTTTCTCCTGGGGAGTTAGGTGAGGGCCAAAAGGGCAAAAAGAAAGGAGGGGCTGGAAAGGAAGAGACAACGGGAGCAGGTGCTAGTGAGTTCGGAAAGCCAGACCTCCCGGAACGTTCCCCGGAAGGGGGCGCGCCGCTGGATAGAGGTGGAAGTTGGGAGGTCGGGGTGCGCCTCCAGGGTGGAATGAGGTTGCGGCCGGAAGCCAGGACAGCAGAAGGAAAGCATTAGATGGGGGAAATGGGGTGAAGAGAATTAGGTGGGGGCGGCGAGAGGCGTCTTTACTTCCCAAGCCGCAGAGAGCGCCCGGGACCCGTTGGGGATAAGCGCCGGACCAGGCAAGGGCAGCCGGGCCCAGTGTCCCGGCCCTCCCCCGCCTCGCAGCAATGACGGGAGTCGCCCACACCTCCACCTCCACCCCCCAACCCCAGCCCGGCGCCGAGGGAGGCCTTGCAGGAAAATGGCTTAGCAAAGTTGCGCGCAGCCCGAACACTGTTCTCCGAGGGGTCCCTGGCTGGAGCCTGCACGTTTCTCTTTGCATTAGCAAAGCCCAAAGTCATCCAGTTTGCGCTAATCACCACAATTAGTCCTGAATTATCACCGGACTCTGACAGACGTTCCTTGTAACTCTCTTTTATTTCCAACAGCCCTAATCAGCCGCTCTCATTACAAACGCTGATTAAACTGCAAATTATCCAGCAGCGGCCCTGTTCCCGTCTACCAGCAGCTCGTTCAATATCAATTAAGGCCAAGCGGCAAAGCCTGCAGCCTCCGAGAGCTTCCAACTGCCTGATAGTGGCACTTATTAGTTTGGAAAACTAGGAAAATACTAATAATCAACAACCAAGGGGAAAGAGGAGGCAACCAAACAAAAGGAAAAGCAGGAACGCTGCGGGAGGAGCCAGCGCACTGACTCTGTGAGAGCCCCACTCCTCCGGCCCCAGGTGCGAGACCAGCCCGGAGCCAAGGCCGGAGGGGAGGGGTCAGGGTAGCTCGGCTCCCCGGACTCAGCGAGGTTGGGCGGGCCCGCCAATTGTATTTGCTAAAGTATTGTCTTAAACTCACAGAAGACACTTTTGCAAATAATGCATCGACTTTGGCCATTTAAAACCAACGTAACTTCGAGAATCACCTTTAGTGAGTCGTTCTGAAATCTGTTTCCAATAAGTTACTTAGTTTGATGCTTTAAAAAACAAACTAAAATTGACCTCGTCCCGAAAATAAAATGGGAACTGATGACAGTGGATTTTATTTACCTAGTCTGTCAAATTAGATTGCCCCAGCAGAACACTGCCTGCACAGGCTGCAAAAATTGCAGTCCTTGGGGTCCCTCCTCCGAACGTCGGAGTGAGGTGTGAAAACAAAAGCTGTTTTTGTGTGAGTCTCTGTCTCCTAACTCCCTTTTCTCTTCAGAGGTGGGGCCTGCAGACAGAAAATAGTTCTAACCTTCCGAGGCAACTCGGATTTTTCCAGAGGATTCAACTGAGTGACGCCACCATCTGGAGAAAGGCCCTGGGCGTCTGTAGGTAACTAGGACTCTCCACTAATCCTTCTGTCCTTTCTCCTAAGCACCCACCCCCGGGGCAAGCTCGCTGTTACCTGTTCTTTCCCAGCTGAGGAAATTGCCCCCACCTCCAAACATTGAAAAATGGATTACTATTAAAGTAGACAAAGAAGTTTAAAAAGTGCGCTTTTCTATCTAGGCTTAGACAAAGCATGTTTTTGAGGATTTACTTCGTTAACAATGTGGCATGTTTTTAAGGATTTGTATAACAACGTCATTAAGGATCTGTATGTGACAAGGACATAATCACAGAGGACTAGATAGAGTGAAGAGTGAAGCGTCCAGCTGATGAGTCAGGGGAGATGCACAAGAACTCCCATACTTGCAGATATTACCCATTTGACCTAGCTTCAATGGTTAGATGATCAGAACTTGACTAGAGGAAGAAAGAAGAGGAAACAGAGTGTAATCCACTACCATTTGATGAACTTGACCTATACTTATGGATGTCAAGGGGGAACGAATACTTATGGATGTCAAGGGGGACCTATACTTATGGATGGTCAAGGGGGAACGAATCTTTACAGCAAGATCATCCCCACCTCTCTGTCCACAGGGTTGACAGGGATGGGCAACTTAGACATTTGTTTCCTGGTGTGGCACTGTGGGCTAATGCATTCAGACTGCAAAGTCATGTGAACTGCAAGGTCGGTGGTTCAAGCTCACCAGCTGCTTCTTGGAAACCCTATATAGGGTTCGAAATCGACTGGACTTAACAACAACCACCCAAAATGGGGGTAGGGGTAACAAAGGCACTAAGTGACTGGCTTACACATTTTCAAGAGGGAGCTTAGTTTCGGGGGTGGGGGAGTAGAATCTCTACTAAGTGGTTTCCAACCTGTTTAGATGGGACTGATGAAAGGAAATGGGGACAAGACTGTTGTGGTTCAATAGTGAATAATTGCTATCAGGACTGATTGTGAATGTTGTAAATGTAAAGATATATGTTTTGTAACAAAAAGAGGGGAGTGGTTGATCTTGCAGTCCAGGAGCTTAAGACCCTGACACCATCAAGGGAAAAGAGTGGAGTGTGGGACCTTATCCAGAGAAGCAGTGATGCCAGAGATGGAGGAAGAAATGATGACATGGAGGGATGGAGTGTTTGGGGACTCTAGATTCAAGGAGGGAGAGAGGCTGTGTGCTGGCAGGCAGCCGGGTGGCTGGAGCGCAGGCTATACCCTTTGGTTGTTTGAATGGTTATATATTCCTGAGTGCTTCCATGTACATACTTAAAAAAAAAAAAAAAAAAAGCACAGAGGGATTGGAAGCAAATGTTGTTGAATGATGATGCATGGAGGGGATTGAAATCATTGCAATGAAATGAAATACCATAGGATGAATGTAAAGCTGAAGCTCTCCCTTGTAAACTATCACATAATTCACAATAAAAACTTATTTAAAAAAAAAAAAGAATATATATTTGCTTCACCAAAAACTGTCCATTCACTGATATTCCTGAATTCCTTTGAGAACTTACGGAAAGTGGTTCATTATCAGAGATTGTTGAATATGACTAAATGCACCATACTTTGTTGAAAAAGAACCCTGAGTTTAGTTTTCTTGTTCTTTTCCTAAACTTGGAGCAAGTTATTACAACTAAGAATTTAAAGACAGGAAAAGGTTTACTGCTTCTGAAGAGTTAGTGTGCTTCCTTCTCTGTGTAGTAGCAAAATCACTTTTTAATTGATTGCAAGGAAGCTCAGAGCTAAATCCCATGCTTAACATGATACCTATCTTGGTGATAAAGGAGACCTGGTGGTGCAGTGGGTTAAGCATTGGGTTGCTAACCAAAAAGTTGGCAATTCAAACCCATGAACTGTGCTCCTCATGAGAAATATAAGACAGTCTGCTCCCATAAAGATTTATAGTCTCATAGATTTATAAATTCTATGGTACACAGAGTCATTATACCAAAAGGAAATGGTTAATGTTCAACCATTTCAAGAAGTACCATATGATCAAGAGCCAATGATACTCAGGGAGGAAGTCCAAAGTGTATTGAAGGAATTGGGGAAAAAACAAGGCACCAGGAATTGATGGAATAAAAATTGAAATCTTTCAAGAAA
>NW_006408752.1:839159-866359 GCF_000296735.1 Chrysochloris asiatica
CACACCATACCGCATAGTAGGAAATGAGAAGGATATGAGAAATGTCTCCTGAATATTTTTACATCACCAATCCTACCTTGAGAAGTCTGTTGTTGTTGAGTGCCTTTGAATCAGTTCTGACTCATAGGGACCCTTGTGTAGGGTTTTCAAGAAGCATCTGGTAGGTTTGAACCACCGATTTTGTGGTTAGCAATTCAGTGCTTACCCTACAGTGCCATACCAGTACTTCTGTAATTGAAGATCTTTGGCGCTCCTAGGAGAAAGAACCACATTTTCCTCATTCTATTTCTGGGAATCACTTACCTTACAGATTGTGGGAGAAACCTTTTGTTTCTATTTCTTATCAGTCTTACTTATACACTCTTTTCTCTACATGTTCATAACCACTAAACTCGACTAGGACCTCATCCTCTTATACCCACATTTCTGAATCAGGATCCTAAACAGGTCCTCCAAACAGAGGTGTATTAGTTTATTTACCCTTTACAGTTCTCAGTGTGATCCCCAAAACTACTCTGATTTTCTACTAAGATTCCGATAGCTTTTCTGCTCTGAATCACTCTATGTATTTTATTTACATCTCTTAAAACCTTGGGGGTTTTTTCTATAGGTAATTTTCATTTTCTGTCATATGCTTTTAAATAGTCTCAAGTTTTTCCTGCTTAAAAATTCTTTATTGAGTGCATTCTATTTAGCATTTGCTACTACAGGAGTCCTAGTGTGGTGCTGTGGGCTAATGCACCAGACTGCAAAGCTGTTTGAACTGCAAGGTTGGCGGTTCAAGCTCACCAGATGCTCCTCGGAAGCCCTATACAGGGTTGCTATGGGTCGGAACCAACTCGACGGCACTTAACAACAACAACAACACAACAATCCAAGGAATCCTGGTGTGGCACTGTGGGTTAATGCTCCAGACTGCAAAGCTGTTTGAACTGCAAGGTTGGCGGTTCAAGCTCACCAGATGCTCCTCGGAAGCCCTATACAGGGTTGCTATGGGTCGGAACCAACTCGACGGCACTTAACAACAACAACAACACAACAATCCAAGGAATCCTGGTGTGGCACTGTGGGTTAATGCTCCAGACTGCAAAGCTGTTTGAATTGCAAGGTTGGTGGTGCAAGCTCACCAGCTGCTCCTCGGAAACCCTGTATATGGGTTGGAACTGACTCAACGGCATTTAACAACAACAATCCAATGAGTAGGTACCATTCTTTTCATTATCCCTCGTAGCATAGTGGTTATGAATTGGGCTACGAACCGCAAGGTCAGCAGTTCGAAACTACCAGCTGTTCCACGGGAGAAAGATGAGGTTTCTGCTCCCATAAAGATTTACAACCTCGGAAACCCTGTATAGAGTCGCTATGAGTCGGAACTGACTCCACGGCACATAACAACAATAACATGTTCAGATAAAGCTTAGAGGATAAGTTACAGCACAAAGTTTCACATATAGACTTCCCTAAACATCAGAGCCCAAGCTTAGATTCTGCCTTCCATATATATATATATATAACCTCTCCATCTCCAGTCTTGGAGGAAGGGACCACATTTTTTGGTTTTCTTTGTTTGTTTCTCTTTTATTTCACATAGTAGCAATTCAGGGGAAACATATATGGATTTTGAAATCTATAGGAAACACTAACACAAAGATCATGACTTTAATGATGAGGTTTTCTGCTCCAAAATCCCAGTGTAATCCCTGGATTAGCCACACATTTAACTGTTTGCCACTAGTAGCTGTCAGCACGTGCCAAAGAAAGAAATGTGGCCCTTGGGAGTCTCCTTCTTTGGCACAGTACTCCAGTAACCATAGAACAACCAAGGCCTCCCTCCATTTGTCATGGCCAAAACAACTGAAGCGTATTCCCACAGCAGTTTGTGAATTTAACATTCCTAACCAAATAAGATGCTCATGTGTGAACTACTCAAAAGGCAAGGTTAGAGAGCCAGCTAGTGACAGTTTATAAATAAAGGCATGTGTGCATGAGTTTATAAATTATCCATAAAAGCTGAAAATACTTCCTCAGTCAATTTGGCAATATTGGTAGGAGGAGAGTTTTGCTCGAATGTCTTAAAGCACAAATTAAAGTCCTAATCTTGATGAGTGAGTCCTGATTTCGGATACTTTTTTTTTTTAATCTAATTTTATGCCCTGTCATGAAAACCTTGAAAAATTACTTCCCATCATGACATTTTAAAAATTGCCTCTTATGTCTGAAACTAGAGAATAAAGATGCTTTTAGCAATAAAGTATAGTACAGGATAGGGCCCATGTTTAAAAATATTGCTGACAAAGACAGGTCTAGAAAAAAGCGAATGCAACTGCCCCTAACGGAGTTGATCCTCCTTGTCTGAGCCTTTGGCATACTGACGCCTAAGAGGCAGTTGCTACTTACATGGTACAGTTAGAGGTTATTGTAACCATCTTAGCAATCGACAGGAGCTCAGCTGGAACTGATATGTGTGATCACTGATTGATTACCTGTCTGCTTGATAGTGTGGAGTTGAGTGAACTCGTTTCCTTTTCAGGACAGAAAGATCCACAAAGTAGAAAGTGCAGGTCCTTAAATTACATGAAAATTAATGCTAAGGATATCGTGATGAATTTTGATGCATATATATGCACATATTAAGGGTATGGGTAGACCTCGATTTAAGAAAAATCACAGCTATAACAGTCTTTATTTTATATAAATAAAAGGATGTCACTATTAGCATAATGTTGTTGTTGTTAAGTGTCTTAGAAGTCTCTGTATAGGGTTTCCAAGGAGCGGCTGGTGAGTTTGAAGTACCGACCTTGTGATTCAAACCGACCTTGCAGTCTAGTGCTGTATCCCACAGCACCACAAGAATTTCATTCTTGCAAGAGAATTAGCCCCAAGCTTCCTTGAAATTCTCACCTCCTTACTGTATTTAATTTGCACTTTGATTTACAATGATTCTCTTTAAATACAGCTTTCCAGGAACTCATCTGTTATATAAAACAATATACATGTATTGTCTGTTTTGTTGGAATTCTGTTATTTCAAATCTCAAAGACTGAATGTGTAATTCATGTTCCTCACCCAAGAGCCATGAGGAGTATCTTTGAATAATATCTGTCCCATAGGAAAATGCTGAAATTAAAAATAAAAAGATAGCTTCACTTTGGTAATAGCCATGGACCCCATAGTTCTCTCCTTATTGGATATACACAGAAAGGACTGTCTTGCTGATAGGAAGCAGTTACATTTTTACTGGGTTTGTTTCTATTTGCGATTATGCCCCTGATAGCAAAACAAGACCTAGACTCAAAATGCTATATGAGGGTAAGTTAAAAAGAATTGCTACTAAGGTTCTAGTTTATTCCAGTTCATGTGTACACAGGTTTATTCTAAATATAACATGTTGAAATGTGTCTCCATGATCAGTGGATAGCTGCAGACAAATTCTCTAAGTAATAAACTTGTCTTAGTCTCATCCCGATCCCTTAAAAAAAAAAAGTCCAATCAAAACAGTGGCTTCTGAAGCATTCTGCTGAGTCAACTGCATTTAAAGCAGAGAGGTCAGCTCAGAAGGCTATGGAGACTGTGCTTTGGAATTCCCAAGGGGTAACCTTGATCAATTTCTCAAAAGACACAGGATGATCACAGGAGCTTCTTAGGAAGAAGTTTAAGAAGATGGAAAAGTGTGTTTGTGAGAAAAAGCCAGGAAATTTGTACAGAGAATTTTTTTTCCTCATGACAAAGCAACTGCTCATTCTCCGAAGGTAGCAAGGACTATATCTCATTCACACTACAGTCCTGCTTTTACCGTTTCAGACTTTTTTTGTTGTTGTTTTGGTTTTTAAGTTTTTATTGTGAATTGGGTGATCATTTACATGGGAGAACATCAGCTTTACATTCATCCTATCGTATTTCATTTCATTGCAATGATTACAATCCCCTTCATGCATCATCATTCAACAGCATTTGCTTTCATTCCGGTTTTTTTTGTTTTGTTGTTGTTGTTGTTTTGGTATGTACACCAAAGCACTCAAGAATATACAACCTGGGCACACCCTGCAAGCCTGCCCATCCCCTCCTCCCCGCCCCCACTGTCTAGACTTCTTTCTGTTTGCAAAACTCAAAGACCATTTTAAAAGGAAGACAATTTGAGTCTCTCAAGGAGAGACTTTTTTGACCTGGTATAAATCAAAGAGCCCAGAATTCTTTGGGAAAGAGTAAAACACTACCTTCAAAACATATAGTTCTAGTTGGAGGGTATGTTGAGAAACAATAGCTTGATAATTTTGTTTAATAAAGGTTTCTATGATTTTGTAGCAATATTTTTTGACCTTACCCTCTTACGTTTACCACAATTTTAAATAAAATAAAAAATTGGCAACCATTGTAAAGCAACACCTGGACTCATTGACATTTACATTCATGAGGGGAAAAAAATCAGAATCAACACAAAGCTGATTTTTAAGAGAGGGAGGTCAGACATAGCTTCAAATCTCCAACTTTGTCACCATTTCTGATACCAGTTGTCTCTCCCACAATCTCTCTGCTCTTCCGGGTTTTATAACTCTTCGCAATGGCCACATAAAACTCACAGATCATACTCATGGTGATCTGGCTTACTAGATAAATTGGCAAAGTCTCAGCATCAATGCGCTCAAGCGTGGCAACAATTGTGAGGTTGGCCCAGGACGGAGCAGTGTTTCATTCTGTTGTATACAGGGTCATTATGAGTTGGTACCGACTCGATGGCACCTAACAACAACAACAACAACAACAAGGGGAATAGGAGTCCTGGTGTGATGCTGTGGGTGAATGTTGGTTTGAACCACAATGTTGGTGGTTCAAGCTCATCTGCTGCTCCTTGGAAAGCCTATAAAGGGTTGCTATAGGTCTGAACTAACTTGATAGCACTTAACAGCAACAATAGCAGACTACAACTAGGGATCAGGGTCAACTTAGAAATAAAGGATGTATTTCAGAATATATTATTCAAAATATATTCTGAGTTATGAATAGGATCGATTTCATCAATCAGACAACTTCCAACCAGGGCAGGTTTCAGCTCCTCGACAATGCCATGTCCACTGACTGAGCACCTGTCTCAGCTGGCCCACAGGCCTGCTTGACTCAGCCTCTGCCACACCTGGGCAAGTGTTACAGCTCTTTAGCTCTGCCAGCAAGCCTCCTGCCTCCCTTTCTTTCTCTCCAGGGGCCAGCCGTATCTTTCTCTGTGACACCTACTGTCTCACACCATTCCTTCTGCTGCCATCTCTTTGCCACTGGCCTCTGTTGTGCTTGCCACAGTTTCTTGCCATCTTGTACTATTTTCAGCGTGACAGCTGGCTCTTCTGAGTCAAGGAGATTCCAGTGCAGGGATCCTGGAATTTATAGAAGCTTCTTGAGAGTAGTGAGGACCCTTTAAAACCTCTGTGGGATTGACTGCTACATAAACCTCCAAAGCAAACTCTCTGCCAAAGACAATTCCACTCATAGAGACCTTATAGAGGGCTTCTGAAGCTGTAAACTTTTACAGGAGTAGAAAGCCTCATCTTTCTTTTGCAGAGCTGCTGGTGGGGTTGAACTGTCAACCTGGTGGTTAGTAGACCAGTGCCTATCCTAAACCACCACCAGGACTCCCTATCTATAAACCTTTGTTATTGTTAAGTGCCGTTGAGTAGGTTCTGACTCAAAACAGCCCTGCAAAATGGCTGATAAGTTTGAACTGCCCACTTTGCCGTTGAAGCCGACCTCTGGTTCAGTGCTTATCCTATAGCACCACACCAGGACTCCATATATAAAGCTTGTTGTTGTTAAGTGTCATTGAGTTGGTTCTGACTCAGAGAGACCCTGCAAAGGGTTTCCAAGGAGCGGCTAGTGAGTTTGAACAGCTGACCTCATGGTTCAAACTGACTTTGTGGTACCAACAGTCCAGTGATTTACTCCCACAGTGCTATAAACCTAGCATGATGATAAAATCTATCCCCAAGCAGGACCGTGAAAAGCTCAGTCTTAGTGGATGAATTCTCACACCCCTACAAGGGGGATTTAAAAGTTTGTCAAACAATGGAGTGAAAAGGTGATGGAATTTTTCCATGAAATTTTTGAAGACCCCTCATGTAAGAGAAGCCCACTGAACTGCAACCACCACTAGTGAACATGTTCTCATAGAGCTATTCTTCTTGTAATGTGGTTTTCTTATTTACTTGTTCAAAACACATATTCATGAATATATTCTGTTTGAAGAATTCTTATAAATTATTACTTATAATAAGTAAAAATATAAAATACTGATAAGAATTCTTTGTAATTTATACTATTTTTAAAATTACAGTCTCCTTATACCCTAATCTCTCCTACAGTTTTATCTCCATCTCCAGCAGCAGTAAACAGAGACTATTTGAACCGTTCAAATGTCATCATGGAGAAAGAATCCTGTCATTCTAATACATTTAAAAGAAAAAAGTAAATTTTGAAAATTCGCTGTCAATGAATTGACCTTCTTGGCTTTGCAGAAATTGGCCTTTCTGTTACAGTATCAAGTTTTTCTTGCTGGGTGGCCAGTTTTGCTAACTGGAATCCTGTTTTGTAACTAAGGCCCATACCCCATTTAATCCTTCTGGTGCAGTGAATTGAGTTCCCTCTTTTTCACTGAGTCTAGGCCCTGGAGAAGGATATCATGTTTAGTAAGGTGGAGAGTCAGAGAAAAAGAGGAAGACCATCCCCCCACCCCACCCCCAACAAGATAGATTGGCAAAGTGGCAGTATCAGTGGGCTCAAGTGTGGCAACAATTGTGAGGTTGGCCCAAGACCAGGCAGTGTTTCGTTCTGTTGTACATAGAGTTGCTATGAGTCGGTACTGACTCAATGGCACCTAACAACAACAACAAGGCCCTGGGTAGTTTCCAGGGTGGGAACTCTACCCCTATGGCTGCACTTCAATTGTTCATTTGGGAAATTTTATTGAGGACTTATTATGTGCCAAACACTGTTCTAGCAGCAGGGATACAACAATGAACCAGACAAATAAAGTCTATATTGCCCTTAGATGCTTCAATTTGTTAGAAAAAGCTACTCAATATAAAGTAAACTGATAAAAAAAAAAGGACAATTTCAGGTATTAATGAAGACTAAAAAGAAAATTCAATGGCTTCATTTAATAGTGAGATATGGGAGAGGGCTACTTTAGATTGACTTGTCAAGAAGGTGACATTTAAGCCAAGACCTAGTTAACAAAGAGTCAGCCAGGCAAAGATTGGGAGGTGGGGAGGGCAGTATTTCAGACAGCCAAGGCCCCAACACAGAAATGTACTTGGTGTATTCTCAGAACAGAAAAAAAAATTGTGACTGGAGTTCATGAGCAAGGTGGTAAGTGACAAAAGTAGAGATTAGACAGATGAATAGGACCAGATCATCCAGAGCCTTATAGTTCAGGACTAGGGATCTGAATAGTATTCTAAATACAATAGAAAGCCATTTGGAGGTTTAACAGGGAAATGGTTTAATTAAATTTATATTTTTAAGGGATACCTTTGGGGAATAGTGGGAGAGACTGAGTATAGAGGAGCAAGATTGGAAGCAGAGATGAGTTAGGAAACTACTGTTAAAGATTCTGTAGCGATGGTGGTGGCTTGGTGTGGAGTACCTATGAACAGGGAAATGGATGAGTTTAGGATATATTTGGAGAAGAATTACAGGAGAGAATATGGGAGTTGAGAGTAAAAGAGGAAACAGAATGACTTCCACGTCTTACTCTTGAGCCCTTAGGTAGATGCGATGTGAAATAAGGAAGCAGATTGTATCAGAGTGGGGAGAGCAAGATTCCTTTAAATATTCTTGAGCATACAAGTAGTTACTACGGACCAAGATCCCTGTTGCTGTATCTACTTTCTTGAAACTTCAAATAGTATCTGAATTCAGGTTTCTAGTTCATTTGCTGTGCACCTTCTGTATGGCTGACACCCCTTTACTTCATGATGGGCCTGTAAGAGGTCTGCTGTGTTATCATGTCTATTGGATACTGTTGTCTGCACGTACCAGCCATGCACCTGGGTTAAGTGTAATTCTCAATACAAGCTGAGTCTCAGTAGAGAAGTCTGGGTACAGATTCCAGGCCCCTGGTTTTCCCTTTCTTATCCTGAGCAAATTGCTTCACCTCCCTAGACCTTGGCTTCCTAACTTTAAAATGAATTGGGTCAGTGGTTCTCATTGTAACATCTCTGGATCAACAGCATCAACATCATCTGGAAACATGAGAGAAACCCAAGTTCCCAGGCCCCATCCTGACCTATTGAATCAAACTTCTGAGAATCAGACCCAATAATGTTTGAACAAGTCCTGCACTTCACTCTGACCCCTGGCCCATTTTGAGGCCCACTGAACTAGATGTCCTCTAAGGTCCATTCCAAGGCTAACATTCCATGAATCCATTATTCTTTCATCTGACCTGTATGATTTTAAGTGATTTAAAAAACAACAACAACAACAACATCTTTAATCATATCTTAAGGCTATGCACAGTTCAGACAAATGAAAGAGGAAATCCGGAAACAACTTAATTCTTACAAAATTATATATGTAGTTTATTCAAACATTTGTTTAAATTCATCAATCTGTAGCCATAATACTTCTAAAGAAACTTTAATTTAAAAAAAAATCACTTTGAGATTTTATCACAGTGGAGTTGTACATCATTTTAGTGAATGGTTAAAACCGCTGAGCAGGTGTAAAAATGCCTTTGGGATTAAATAATTGTAACAGAATTACATCTTCATAATGACAGCAAAGGAGCGGCACCTCATACTGCTCTATCACCGTCGATTTTAGAAGGACTGTAGGTATTAGAAGGCGTCCTGGTGGCTGCTAACCAAAAAGCCAACAGGTTGAACCCACCAGCTGCTCTGCAGGACAAAGATGTGCCAATCTGCTTCTGTAAAGATTACAGCCTTGGAAACTCTATGGGGCAGTTCTACTCTTGTCTAGGATGTCTCTATGAATCAGAAACCACAACACAGCAACAGGTAACATGTCAGAAATAGCAAATCATTACTATCTGCTGTTTGGAATGATGCATTTGTTAATAATTGTCTGCAAAATTGCAATTGTTAAGATGTGGCCAAATGCAAATTTCTAAAAGATATTTTTTTTCCATTAGTACATTTTATAATGAAGTTTTCTTAAATTTGTATCTGTGTAGGGTCGCTATGGGTCGGAACCGACTCGACGGCACTTAACAACAACAACAACAACAATGCTTGGTAAAGTGGAGTGTCAGCAAAAAAGAGGAAGACGCCCAGCGAAATGGATTGGTACAGTGGCAGCAGCAATGGGCTCAAGCATAGCAATGATCGTGAGGTTGGTGCCAGACCAGACATTGTTTGATTTTGTTGTGTGTAAGGTGACTATGAGTCAGTACTGACTTGACAACACCTAACAACAACAGCAACAACAATGATAGAATAGTGGGAGAGTAAGGTGGCAGTCCGCTCCCATAAACATATAGCTAGCGCCGAGCGATGGGCATCTCCCGGGACCGTCCCGACTGGCACAAGCGCTGCAAGATCCGGGGCAAGAGAAAGCCCTACCACAAGAAGCGGAAGTATGAGCTGGGACGCCTGGCAGCCAACACTAAGATCTGCCCCTTGGCATACACACAGTACGTGTTAGAGGAGGCAACAAGAAGTACCCGGCCCTGAGGCTGGATGTGGGGAACTTCTGGGGCTCTTGAGTGTTGTACCCGGAAAACAAGCATCATCGATGTTGTCTACAATGTGTCTAATAATGAACTGGTCCGCACCAAGACCCTAGTGAAGAACTGCATCGTGCTCGTTGACAGCACACCGTGCTGGCAGTGGTACAAGTCCCACTATGCACTGCCTCTGGGCAGCAAGAAGGGATCCAAACTGACTCCTGAAGAGGAAGAGATATTAAACAAAAAACGACCAAAGAAAATTCAGAAAAAACACGACGAAAGGAAAAAGGATGCAAAAATCAGCAGTCTTTTGGAGGAGCAGTTCCAGCAGGGTAAGCTTCTTGCATGTATAGCTTCAAGACCAGGCCAGCAGATGGCTATGTTCTAGAGTACAATGAGCTGGAGTTCTATCTGAGGAAAATCAAGGCCTAGAAAGGCAAATAAAGCCCCCTCCCCAACATCCAGCACATGTATTAAAGGCGTTTATTCTAAAAATATACATATAAGATATAGCCGTGGAAACCCTATAATATATATATATATATATAAGATACATCCGTGGACACCCTATGAAGCAGTTTTACTCCGTCCTACAGGGTTACTATTGTTATTAGGTGCTGTTGATTCATAGTGACCTTATGCATAACAGAATGAGACACTGCCTGCTTCTGCGCCACCCTCACAATCATTGCTACACTGGAGCTTGTTGTTGTTGGCACTGTGCCTATCCATCTTATTGGGGTCTTCCTCTTTTTCGCTGACCCTCTACTTGACCAAACATGATGTCCTTCTCCAGGGACAGGTACCTCCTGACAATATGTCTGAAGTATGAGCGATGAGGCTTGGCCGTCTTGGTTTCTAAGGAGCATTCTGGCTGTGCTTCTTCCAACACAGATTTGTTTATTCTTTTGTCAGGCCCTGGTAGTTTTCATTTTCTCCAGCACCATAATTCAAATGCATCAAATCTTTATTTATTGTCCAACTTTCACGTGCATATGAGGTTATTGAAAATATCATGGCTTGGGTCAGGCAGACCTTAGTCCTCAAACTGACTTCTTTGCTCTTGAACACTTTAAAGAGGTCTTGTGCAGCAGATTTACCTAATGCAATGTGTCGTTTGATGCTTGACTGCTGCTTCCATGAGTGTTGATGGTTGATCTGAGCAAAATGAAGTTTTTGACAACTTCAGTATTTACTCCATTTATCTTGATATTATTTATTGGTCCAGTGGTGAGGATTTTTGTTTTCTTTACATTGAGGTGCAACCCAGACTGAAGACTGTGGTCTTTGATCTTCATCAGTTAGCATTTTATGTCCTTTTTGCTTTCAGCAAGAAAGGCTGAATCATCTGCATTTTGTAGGTTGTTAATAAGTCTTCCTCTAATCCTAATGTCATGTTCTTCATATAATCCAGCTTCTCGAATTATTCGTTCAGCATATAGATAAAATAAATATGGTGAAAGAATACAACCCTGGCACACACCTTTCCTAATTTTAAACCATTCAGTGTTCCCTTGCTCTGTTTGAACAACTGCCTCTTGGTCCCTGTACAGATTCCTCATGAGCACAATTAAGTGTTCCAGAACACTCACTCTCGCAACATTGTCCACAGCTTGTATGATCCACATAATCGAAAGCCTTGTGTAGTCAATAAAGCACAGGTAAACATCTTTCTGGTATTCTCTGCTTTGAGCCAAGATCCATCGGACATCAGCAATGATATCCCTCGTTCCACTGTCTCTTCTGAATCTGGCTCGACCCTCTGGCAGTTCTCCTGTTGCAGCTACTTTTGAATTATCTTTAGCAAAATTTTACTTGAGTGTGATATTAATAATATTATCATGATTTCTGCATTCCATTGGGTCACCCCTCTTTGTAATGGGCACAGATCAGGATCTCTTCTAATCCTTTGGCCAGGTAGCTGTCTCCCAAATTTCTTGCCCACATCAGTTTGTTGAAAGATTTCAATTTTTATTTCATCAATTGCTAAAGCCTTGTTCTTTGCTAATGCCTTCAGTGCATCTTGGACTTCTTCCTTCAACATCATTGGTTCTTGGTCATATGGTCACTATAAGTCAGAATTCACTCAACAGTAGTGAGCAGGTGGTGCTAGAATAAGGAACCCTCAATTTAGGGGCACAATAGTTGAGCAATTGGCCGCTAATCAAAAGGTCAGTAGTTTGAATCCACTCTGAGGAAGAACAGACATGGTTATCTGTTTCCTTAAAGATTGTTTTTGTTGTTGTTGTTAAGGGCCGCCAAATTGGTTCCAACTCATAGTGACCCTTTATAGGGTTTCTGAAGAGCAGCTGGCGAGTTTGAACCACCAACCTTGTGGTTCAAACTGACCTTATGGTTGAGTGCTTATCCAATAGCATCACACCAAAACCCCTCCTAGAAAACTCTCTGAAACAGTTCTACTATGTCTCAAGGGTCACAATGAGTCACAATGGATGGCATCTAACCACAACAATACTAGAATAGCCAATGGTTTCCATAAATCCAACTGAAAAAAAAGAAGCAAATAGATATGTAATAAATATATTCATATACTATCCAGTTCAATTAAAGTAATTTATTTCTTGTCAACATGATACAATTAAACAAATATAACTGAATGTCTTCTGTTTCTACCAATTTCAGAGGCAATGTGAAACTTAAGAAAATTAATTAACTTAAGGAGCTCTGGTAGCGTAGTGGTTACGAATCGGGCTGTGAACCTGAAGGTCAGCGGTTCGAAACTACCAGCCGCTCCGCGGGAGAAAGATGAGGCTTTCTACTCCCGTAAAGATTTACACCCTTGGAAACCCTGTACAGGGTCGCTATGGGTCGGACCCGACTCGATGGCACTTAACAACAACAACAACAACTGTGTATGAAAGGAGCTCTGGTAGCGTAGTGGTTACGAATCGGGCTGCGAGCCTCAAGGTCAGCAGTTCAAAACTACCAGCTGTTCCACTGGAGAAAGATGAGGCTTTCTGCTCCGGTAAAGATTTCCAGCCTCGGAAACCCTGTACAGGGTCGCTATGAGTCGGAACCGACTCCACGGCACATAACAACAACAACTGTGTATAAAGATTTAGCACATTCACAAAACTCAGATAAAAAAAAAAAAAAAATCAACCCGTAGCTCATGAATTCTCAAATTGTCCACTCTGGTTGTTAAGTGCCCATGTTGTTGTTGTTAAGTGCCCATAGTTGGTTCTAATGCAGAATGACCTTATATAAGTTTTCCGAATAGTGGCTGGTGGATCTGAACCATCAATGTGTGATTAGCAGTACTGTTCCTACAATACCACACTCGCACCTACATTGTCCACCTACATCTCAGTTTGGTGCCTGTTGTTACTTTAATAAAAATCTAATCTATCATGTGTTAACTCTACAATTGCACTAAATGTCTGTACTTGTTGCAAAAACTAAGGATGAAAATAAAAGAACCAAGGGAAGTACATTGAAAACAGAAATCATTTAAAAGAATGTGTGCAAAGGTGACTTCTTAGTAAATGAAAATGTGTTTGGATTTCCCTTTCAGACCTTTGTATTCTTGGTGAATATAAAAGCAGACCCTGACTTTCTAAACCTTGGGTTGGATATCTGGGAAGACAGATAAAAGACAGATCTGGGGTTTCCTTAGAGTTCATTCTTAGTAGCGGCAGCTCTACCATTTAATTGTATCAATTTCTAAAAGAAATGTAAGAAGATTTTAAGTGTGTGTTCTCGTTGATGCTTAAACTGAAAGGAAATGAAATACTCACAAGTGCTATATAAGCCAGGGGGTTTCTCACAGTTAATTGAAACATCTGAGTAAAATGAAGATTACCTGTGTTTTATGTCTGCCACTGATGAGAAAACGAGATATTGGTGTGATGTACTCATTGGTTTGTGAATCTAAAGGTGTGCGGAAAGTGTCACAAATCACCTTGATGTCCCTGAGCAGAAAATTTTACCTCTGAAGCTCCGGTTAATAAAAAAATGATATTTAGCTAGATAGCTCTTGGTTGCCTTTGCATCTGTGGGTTCTGAAACGTTGCAGCCCCTTCATTTCAGGGCTGGAATAACTTACACTCATGAAATCAGCTCTGGATTCATTGTCTTTAGATTAGTATATGTAAAATATCTCAGCTGGAGGCAGGAAAGAGTCAAAACAAATCACGCTACACCTGGTTTGAAGATCTGTTCTCATTTGCAAAGGTTATATGAATTTTGATATAAGAATACGCTGTCATTTTTCCCTGAGCACAAAATTTGTTTATGTTCCATGCAGAAGAGAAGTGGCAAAGATAGAGTTAGATGTATTCATCGCTTGCTACAATATGTACCTGGGGTTGGCCTGATTTCTGCCGAACGCCCTGCCTTTTCTCTTATCTGAAAGTGGAACTAGATTGGAAGGAGGTGGTCAGGGATAAGATGGATAGCAGAAACAAGAAGACTTGCATAAACTGTCCTCCCAAACCACTCGTATTTATTTCTACTTGCATACACAAAGCTAAAAAGCAGACTGAAAAAAATTCAAAAGAAAAACTAAACAGATTAAACCTCGGTGTTCCCCCTAGCAAGCACAGTATCCTGCCTTGTCTTCAGTAATGGGGTGTGAATGGAGAGCTCATCCAGAATGCAAGAACTGACAAAAACACAAAACCTAAGATAGCACCATTCTCTGGGGTCCAGAGTAAATTTTGCCATGTCAAGTCTCATGGTTACTTGGGAGTGGAGTCCATCTTCTCAGTTCTTCTATACCACCATTTCCCAAAGAATGGTTACTCAGAAAACTGAAGTCCACAGATGGTTAGCAATCTAGGTATTAAACAAACAGGGAGTTGTAATTGGCAGTTCAAATCCACCTAAAGGTTCCTCAGAAGAAAGGTCTACAATTTACTTTTTTTGAAAGATCACAGCCACTGAAAATCCTATGGAACACAGTTCTACTCTGATACACAAGAGGCCAACTTGAGTTGAATTTGACTGATGGCAGCTGGTGGTGGTAGTTATAGAAGTTTAGGAAGCAGGTGGTTAACATTATTATTTCTTTTAAACAATATCAAATAGATTTCTTGAGAACAGAGTATTTGCCCTTGTTGATTGTGAAAGGGAAAGTGTGACTTGCTGATACCAGATGTAGTCCATGGTGAAACCATGTCAAATTGTTCCCTGCAGATTAGTAAGTGTCCTGGTGTGGCCTTGTAAGATCAGCACTGGACTGTGAACCATAAGATTGTCAGTTCAAATCCATCAGCTGCTCCTCGGAAACCCAATACAGGGTCACTGTGAGTTGGAACCAATTCGATAGCACTTAACAACTACTTACAAGTAAGCCCATGCTTATCTAGATTATTGGGTAAACCAACGCTGGAGTTTGCCCAAATGAACTGAAGATAGAATCCTTTTCTGTAATAGAGAGAGTGGAATTGGTAGTCTTGTGATTTAGAAGCACCCTTTGGGAAAAACTGATTGTTTACGTTTCCATAATAGAAATACCACAAGTAGGTGGTTTTAACAAACAGAAATTTATTTTATCACAGTTTGTTATTGTTAGGTGTCGTCAACTTGGTTATGACGCATAGTAATCCTCCGTACAACAGAATGAATCATTGCGCAGGCCTCACCATCCTCACAATTGTTACGTCTGAGCCCATCCTTGCTACCGTGTGTCAGTCCAATTCATTGAGGGGAGGGCTATCTTCCTTGTTTTTTGCTGACCCACCATTTTCCAAGCATGATATCCTTCTACAAGGACTGGTCACTCCTAACAACATGTTCAAAGTACAAGATACAATAAAGTCTCTCCGTTCTTGCTTCGAAGAAGCATTCTGGTTTTACTTCTTCTAAGTCAAATTTGTTTGTTCTTCTGGCAATCCATGGCACTTTCAATATTTTCTTCAACACCATAATTCAAATGCATTCATTCTTCTGTCTTCCTTGTTTGTTGTCAAACTTTCACACACATATGAGGCGATTGAAAATACCATGGCTTGGGTCAGGTGTACCTTAGTCCTCAAAGTGACACCTTTGCTCTTTAACATTTTAAAGAAGTCTTCTGAAGATTTGACCAACTGCTGTTTCCATGAGTGCTGATTGTTGATCCAAGAAAACAAAGTCTTTGACAACTTTAATCTTTTCTCTATCATAATGTTATTTATTGGTCCACTTGTGAAGATTTTTTTTTTCTTTACACTGAGGTGCAAACCATACTGAAATCTATGGTCTTTGATCATCATCAGTGGGTATTACAAGTCCTCTTTACTTTCCACAAGCAAGGTTATGTCATCTGCATATCACAGGTTTTCAATGTGTCTTTCCCAGTCCTGATGCTATGTTCTTCTGATAATCCAACTTCTTAGATTATTTGCTCACCATTCCGATTGAATAAGGAGCTCTGGTAGCATTGTGGTTATGAATCAGTCTGCGAACTTCAAGGTCAGCAGTTCGAAACTAGCAGCTGTTCTGCAGGAGAAAAATGAGGCTTTCTGCTCCCTTGAAAGTTTACAGCCTCGGAAACCTTGTACAGGGTCTCTGTGAGTCGGAACCGACTCCACAGCACATAACCACCACCACCACCGCAGATTGAATAAATATGGTGAAAAGATGCAACCCCCACACACACCTTTCCTGATTTCAAACCTTCATTCAGTAAATCCTTGGTATGTTTGAACAACTGCTCCTTGGTGAATACACAGGTTCCTCATTAATATAAATAAGTGTTCTGGAATCCCCTTTCTTCTCAATGTTATCCACAGTTTGTTGTCATCCACACAGTTGAGTGCCTTTGCATAGTCAATAAAGCCTATGTAAACTTGTTTCTGGTATTCCCTTCTTTCAGCCAAGAGCCATATAATGTCAGCAATGATATACCTCGTTCTAAATCCTCTTCTGAGTCTGGCTTATGCTTCTGGCAGCACCCTGATGATATACTTCTACAATTCTTTTTGAATTATCTTCAGCAACATTTTACTTGCCTGAGATATCAGTGATACTGTTCAATGGGGCCACCTATCTTTGGAATGAGCACACATTTGGATCTTTTCCAATGGCCAGGTAGCTGTCTTCCAAATTTCTTGGCATAGACAAGTGAGCATTTCCAGTGTTGCTTCAGTTGTTGTTTTTTTTTTTGAAACATTTGAATTTCTGTTCTGTCAATTCCTGGATCCTTGTTTTTTGTCAATGCCTTCAGTGCAGCTGAGACATCTCCCTTCAATACTGTCAGTTCTTGATTATATGCTGCATCTTGAAATGGTTGAATATCGACCAGTTCTTTTTGTTACATTGACTATATGTATCCCTTCTACCTTTGTTTGATGCTTCCTGCATCATTCAATATTTTGTCCATTGTTGTTGTCAAGTGCTGTCAGAATTCTTCAATATTTCAACCTGAGATTTGAAATTTTTATTCAATTATTTCAGCTTGAGAAATGCTGGACATATTCTTCTCTTTGGTTTTTCTAACTCCTAGTCTTTGTACATTTAATTTTAATACTTTACTTTGTCATCTCAAACTTCCCTTTGGAATTTTCCATTCAGCTCTTTTATTTCATCATTTCTTTTAGTCATTTTAGCTTCTCTATGTTCAAGAGGTTCAAGTCAGATTCAGATGTAGAATGAGCAATATCAATGCTGACATCAGATGGATCTTGGGTGAAAGCAGAGACTATAATATTGACTATGTAAAGACTTTCGGCTGTGTGGATCATTCTCCACAACATTGTGGAGAATGAGTATTCTGAAACACTTAATTGTGCTCATGAGTAACCTGTACATAGACCAAGAAACAGTTGTTCAGTACATAGACCAAGAAACAGTTGTTCAGACAGAACAAGGGGGCAATGAATGGTTTAAAATCAGGAAAGATATGTGTCAGATTTGTATTCTTTCACCATACTTATTCTATCTGTATGCTGAGCAAATAATCTAAGAAGCTTGATTATATGAAGAAAAATGTGGCATCAGGATTGACGGAAGATTCATTAGAAACTTGCAGTATGCAAATGATATGACTGCATGATGAAAAGGACATAAAATACTTAATTGATGAGTATCAAAGGCCATAGCCTTTGTATAGGTTGTACCTCAATGAAAAGAAAACAAAAATCTTCACCACTGGATCAATAAATAACATCATGATAAATGGAGAAACGATTGAAGTTGTCGAAAACTTCATTTTGCTTAGATCAACCATCAACATTTGTGGAAGCAGCAGTAAAGAAATCAAATGACATATTGCATTAAGCAAATCTGCAGAAGACCTCTTTGAAGTATTCAAAAGCAAAGATGTCCCTTTGAGGATTAATGTGCACCTGACCCAAGTCATGGTATTTTCAATTGCCTCGTATGCATGGGTAAGTTGGACAGTGAATAAGAGAGACCATAGAAGAATTGATGAATTTGAGTTACAGCGTTGGGAGAAGAAAATTAAAGTTACCATGGACTGCAAGAAGAACAAACAAATCTAGTTGGAATAAGTACAACCAGAATGCTCCTTAGATTTCCAGTTGGCCAGACTTCATCTCTCATATTTTGGACATATTACCAGGAGGAACCAATCCCTGGAGAAGGGTATCATGCTTGGTAGAGGGACAGAGAAAAAGAGGGAGCCTACCAAAGAAATGGATTGGTACAGAGGCAATAGCAATAGGATCGAGAATAGCAGCAATTATGAGGATGGCACAGGACTGGGTAGTGCTTTGTTCTGTTGTACATTGGGTCACTATGGGTCAGAACTGACTCGACAGCACCTAATAACAACAACGCTCAAAAGCAAGCTTCAGAGTCTCTTCTGAAATCCACTTTGGTCTTTTCTTTCCTTCCTGTCTTTTTTATGATCTTTTGCTTTCTTCATGTATGATGTTCTTAATGTCATCCCACAACTCTTCTGGTTTTCAGTCTTTAGCCTAACACATCAAATTTGTTCTTGAGATGATCTCGAAATTCAGTTGGGATATGTTCAAGGTCATATTTTGGCTCTCATGGACTTGTTTTAATTTTCTTCAGCATCAGCCTAAAGTTGCACATGAGCAATTGATGGTCTGTTCCACAGTCTGCCCTTGGCCTTGTTTGGGCTGATGTTATTGAACTTCTCCATTGTCTCTACTCACAGATTCCTGTGTATTCATTCCATCTAGTAAGGTCCATGTGTATAGTAAATCATATAAGCAGTTACCTTTTATGTTGTTTTAAAAAAAGGTATTTCAATGAATCGGTGATTGGTCTTGCAAAATTTCTTGCATGTGATCTCCAGCATCATTTCTATCACCAAGGTCATATTTTCCAGTTGGATCCTTCCTCTTTGTTTCCAACTTTTGCATTCCAGTCACCAGTAATGCATCTTGATTGCATGTTTGACCAATTTCAGACTGAAGAAGTTGGTAGAATTCTTCAATTTCATCATCACTGACTTTCATAGTTGGTGCATAGATTTGAATAATAATGGCATTAACTGGTCTTCCCTGTGGGCATATAGGTATTATCCTATCACAGACAACAATGTACTTCAACATAGATCCTGAAAAGCTCTTTTTGATGGTGAATGCAAGGCCATTCCTTTTCAGTTTATTGCTCCTGGCATAGTAAATCATAATTGTCTGATTCAAAATAGTCAATACCAATCAAACATGATTTATAGAATAATTCTTCTCTTCCCCACTAATCTGGAATGCCTTCATTATTGTAAAGTAAAAGTCAATCATTTTTTGTTTATTTTGTTTCTTGCTCTTCCCTCTATTGTTTGGCCAAACTTACCTCTCATGCCATTATTGACATTTATTCTTTTCTAGTGCTAAAGTTCCAAAAATATTTTTATTCATATTATATTTTAAAATTGTATGACTACTGACCCCCTTATTAAACGTTTCTAATTTTCTCCAAAAAAAAAAAAAGTCAATACCAATAATATCTAGGATAATGATCTGTAAGTATTCCATTTAATTTTTTAAAAAACTTTTATTGTGAATTGAGTGAAGATTTACAGAGCAGATCATGTTTTATCTTCAACAAATCATATATTTTGCTTCATTACATGGTTGCAATCCCCACTATGCACCAACAGTTAACAGCATTTACCTCTATTCGTTTTAACCACTGGGATTTGTCCCTGAGTCTCACACAACCCCCATCTTACCTCTGCCAATCTCCTTCCAGTTGTATATAGTCTGCCCCATCACTCATGTCTAGTGCATAAATAATTTCCTCCTCCCCTCATAACCATCATAGATTGTTTCTTTTCTCAAAAAACCCTCCCCCACCCTTTTTTTGATGTACAAAAAAAAAAACCTCAGAAATATACAACCATTTAAACAACCAAAGGGAACATTCTGGAAGCCAGCCTCCTGGCTGCCAGCACACAGCCGTTCTTGTTCCATGAGTCTAGAGTCCTCAGCTGCTCTATCTCTCTATGCCATCACCTCTGCCTCCATCTCTGGTGTCACTGCTTCTCTGGTTAGGGTCCTATGTTCCATTTGTCGTTCATCCTCTTCTCTCTTGATGGTCTTAGGGTCCTCTGCTCCTGGAATGTAACATTAACAACTCCCTTTTTTATTACACAATTTCTACCTTTACAATTATGACAATCACAAGTAAGTTATGATTACTCATTATTGAATCAAAGGAATCCTATCGTCATCTGCTTTCACCAGACCCATCTAGACAAGATGAAAACTGTTCAGTGGGGATTCTACCTTCCACAATACACTCTGAAACTAAATTCCATCTTGAAAACTTGTAAGGCACCACTTCGTGACTTTATCACTCCCCTCTCCCATTTAGGTAGCCAATGTCTAAGTTGCCATTCCTTATCAACCCTGTATACAGAGGGGATAAGTTTGATCCTTGATGTAAAGACTCTTTCCTTCTCAGTTCCATTGCATTTTTTACTACTTCCCATTTTCCTACCTTCATACTTCATACATTCCATGTTCTGATTCTTAATAGATGTTTGCAGCTGTTCCTTTTCATTTTGAGTTGGGCCCCTTCAGCAAATGAAGGTCCTGAAAGCTTTGCTCCATTCATTATGATCATCTCTACTTTTAGGAGGAAGCTCAACTCCATCCATACTTTGAGTGCCTTCCAACCTGAGAAGCTAATCTTCTAGCACTATATCTGACAACGTTATGCTGATATTCTTAATGTTTGCATGTTCTGACACTATATCTGACAATGTCTCTCTGCTATTCATAAGGTTTTCACTGGTAACCATTCAAAAGTAATCCGCCTCTCAGTCTTCTTAGACTTCAAATGAAGTACCCTTTAAAAGTCTGCTTTTTAAAAAAAGACACTTCTAGTGACTTTCTTTCTAACCAGGAAAAAAGAATATTGTAGTAGTTTATTTCAATCATATTATTTTTATTATAATAGTTAGAGGACCTAGGCCTGTGACCATTACTCATCTGTCAGTTTGTTGCACTCTGGTGTCTTATATGTTGCTGTGATGCTGGAATGTATGCCATAGGCATTTCAAATTTCACTAGGGTCACCTGTGATAGACAGACTTCAGTGAAGCTTCCAGACTATCACAGAATAGGAAGGAGGGCATGGCAATACACTTCTGAAATAGTTGTCAGTTTGTTGTTCCCATAATAAACCATATGATTCTCTAGTTCAAAATGACTAATACCTGTCCATTGTCACTGATGCCTAGGATGGTGTCTTGGTGTGGCACCATAGGATAAGTGTTCGATCACAAGATCAATTTGAACCACAAGGTCAGTAGTTCAAACTCACCACCATTCCTTGGAAACCCTATACAGGGCTGCTATAGGTTGGAATCGACATGTAACAACATCAATGCCTAGGGTATTGATCTTTGTGTTCCATTTCACTTTTGGTAACTACCAGCTGTTTTTTTCTCATTTTGAGGTGTGTCCCATAAGCAAATGAAAGTCCTGAAAGCTTTACTTCATTGACATTATTAAGGTCAACTCTACAAGGAGGAGGCAGATTTCCATCATTCTTATTTTTAGTGCCTTCCAATCTGAAGGGCTTCTAGCACTACATCTTCTGGTACCGTATTAGATAATGCCCAGGTGTTATTCTGTGGTACCTTGAATTTACTTCATATGGTTTTTCTATCCAATATGTCTTTAATTCCCACCAAGTGATTGTGGAGGACCATGCAAATAAAGTACACAGAATTCTAAGCTTGGGATTGGTTAGTTTTGCCATCTAGCTGGATTTGAAAGCAACCATCTCAGGAGTAGGAAAGGATGATCCCAGAACCATCAAGAAAGAAGAGCATAAGTGGAGTGTGAGATCTCGACCTAGAAAAGTGGTAACAGCAGACGTGGTGGCAGAGGCAGTGACATGGAGCAGTTGTAGGCATCTAAGCCAATGGACTGAGTAAAGCTGTGTGCCCACAGGCAGGAGGCTTGCAGAATGTGCCCTTTGGACATTTAAAGGAGCTTTGTCACACTTGTCTGAGCAGGGCAGAGACCAATGGGCCACATGACTGAGAGGCCAAAGACAAGAGTAAGGTGTGCCTGCAGCATGGCAGACAAGGGCCATTCCTGACTGGAGAACTGCTGCATCCTCAGCTGTTTTTCGATCCTGAATTTTACCCTGCTCACTTCCCTAATAAACCCTATAATCGTGAGTATTGTTATGAGTTCTGTGTGGCCGTTGCAATGGATTATCAAACCCAGGATATGAAGCAGAGAGTCCTGTGGGAGGGATGACTGCTATCAGAATAGTATAAAGAAGGTTATAAGGAGGAGGCATGTCTGACCTCCACTTCATAGGAATTGGCTTTGGGCTGACTTTAAATTTGATTCTCTTCATCCCTTATGAAACCAGTGGAATTCAGACATGGTTCCCATACAGACAATTTAAAAAATTATTTATAACAAATGGAGGGATATAAGGCATGAAGTGACTGGCTTATAAGCTTTCATGAGTGTTTTTAGTCTCAGAATGAGGAAGACAGGGATAATCCCCACTGAATAGTTTCTTCTTTTCCAGACAGGTCTGGTAAAGAGAGGGTGGTGGGGAGGGTGCTAATAGGATTTTATGATTAAGTTGTAAGTAATTTTTAGTAGGAGTAATTGTGATGGTCAAAGCTGTAATTATATAAGATGTGTAACTGAAAAGAGAGAGTTGTTTATCTTTCATTTATGAAAGGCAATGGCTAGAAAAAGCCAAGGGGTGGCCTATGGTACCTTGAAATACTTGATATGACTTTTCTATCCAATGTCTTCTTAATCCCCACCAAGTGATTGGTTGGGATCAGGTAAATAAGATGAACAGGACTCTAAGGATGGGAATAGTTAATTTTGCCATGCAGCTAAGTTTAAAAGTAGCCATCTCAGAAGCAGGAATAGACAACCCCAGAACCATCAAAAATAAGAGCACGAGTTGCGTGTGAGATCCCTACCTAGAGAAGCAGTGACAGCAGAGGCAGTGGCAGAGGTGGTGGCATGGAGAGACAGAGCAATCATGCGCTCTAGGCCTATGGACCAAGGTAATCTGGGTTCCTGCTGACAGGAGGCTGGCTTACAGAATGTGCCCTTTGGGCATTCACAAAGAGACTAAAAGAACTTTGAAACACTTGCCGGAGCAGGACAGAGGTCAAGGGGCCACATGGCTGACAAACCAGGGACAGGAGTAATGTGTGACTGCAGTCTGGCAAAGAAGAGGCATTCCTGATTGGAAAACTGCTGCATCTTGAGTTGTTTTTTTTTGACCCTGAATTATAACTTTGTTCACTTCCCTAATAAACTACAGTCATGAGTATTGTTAGGAATTCTTAGTGGCCATTGCAATGCATTACTGAACCCAGATGTAAAGCAGAGATTGCTCTCTGGAGGGATGGTTGGTGTCAGAATAGGGTAAAGAAATTTATAGAATGGAGGCATGTCTGCTCTCCACTTCATAGGAATCCACCTTCGGCTGATTTTGAGTTTGATTCCTTTCCCCCTTGTGAAGCTGAAGGAAGTCAGGTATGGCCCACCACTTGGTTTAAGCATATTCCTAAGGTTTTTAGTGGCTAATCATTCAGAAGTAGTCTGCCTCTCTTTCTTCCTATTCTGTCTTAGTCTGGAAGCTCCACTGAAACCTGTCTACCTTGGGTGAGTCTGCTGATATTTAAAATTTCAATGGCATAGCTTCCAGCATCACAGGAACACACAAGCTACCACAGTATGACAAAGTTCAAGATGAGTGGTGGTGACACAGTTTGGTGGTGGTGGTGGTAGTTATGTGCCTTATATCTGAAAATCAGAATTCAGAATGCTGGCTCTAGGGGAAGCTTCTTTCTCTCTGCTCTAGGAGGAAATCTTTATCTCAGCTTCTCTAGCATTGTTCTTGGAGTTCTTTGAGTCCTTGATCCCTGAATAGTTTAAAGTTAGCCCCATGCTGTGTGGAAATCAAGCTAGTCACAAAGAAAGGCCATGTTCACAGAGAGATTCTCAGTCACCCCAACTTAGGTTTTCCAGCCCCAATAGATAATACATGGGGCTGAAGAACCACCCAGCCAAGCCTGTCCCAGATTTAAGAATTGTGAAAAAGAAATAGTTGTAATTTCAAATGACCATAAATTGTTGGGGTGGTTTGTTAATCATCAGGAGTTAAAATAATTACCTATTAAAAATAAATACATAAAATTATTCAAAAAGTGTTTTTCTATGTTATTTTCTGTCAATGGGATTTGAGAACATTTTGATAGGAAGGAAGCCACAGGTGACCGAAGTAGAGAAGCAGAAGATTCCACCCAGAAGGGAAAAGAAGGAAACCAATATAGCTAAAGGCAATTTTCACCAGCTTCACAAATCATCCTGGGTCTATGACAACAACCCCAACACCCACCTTCCCGACACACACACATATACACATGCACATGTTCAATTCTCAACCTTTTTCTCTCTTTCTATGTCTCCCAGTTACACCCACACACATGCGGCATACACACAGCACACTTAATTATTCTTGTAATTGAAGGAGAGGAGGGAATATAAAGCAGTTAATTGCTGCCACCATCAACCAGTCTCAGACTATAAATTGAGTGTGTGGTCCAAGTTACACCACTGGATGCCCTTTGGGAACTTGCAATGCAACAGAGAAAGAAACAACATAAAAGAACCAAAGTAGAATATATTTCAAAATAATAGGTGGGAGAATGGAGAGATTCGTGTGGTGTTAATGAGAAGAATGAATTCTAAAATATTTTAAAGGGTCTCAGTTATTACATTTAAGTACAGTACATTTTACAAAGCTATAAATGGGTATCTAATAAGTTAAATGAGGTAAGTTAATGAAAGAATTAAGATTCACAAGAGGCCTACGGTAGATAATTATGTATCATAAAACAGAAAGTCCTTTAACATGTTGGAATTAATTGGATGACCCAGAAATTGAAGGTACATTGAAGTTTTAGTTCAAAAAAGCAACTGATTTCAGATTAATGCTTTGTACATAGTTGGCATTCAACAGATACCTGTTAAAATGAAATGAGCCAACTAGTAAAGTCCATCAGCAACTGCACTCCCTCTGGACTAAAGGTTTTGTCCAATGCCAATGAGTTAATGGTAACTCCATCCTCCTCCACTCAATAGCATACCCAGAGGCAACTGAGAATGAGAAGATAACCTTGAATATGTTCTCATTTATTTTAAAAATAAATAAATAATTTTAAAATATCAGTAATATAACGATCAATAGTAACAAATTACTTGCTGAATATTGCAACTGAGAACAGCTCATTTAAGACATTCTCTTCAGAAAATTCTAACTAAAATGTGAATAGGTTAATTGGGAAAGTTTAATACAAAAAAGAGGAAAACAACAACAACAACAAAACAAACAGATCATTTTCCACAGTTAGACTTAAGACCTTGTAGTGGTGGTGACTGAAGTACAGAATGAGAGTGACAGGATCTCCAAAATATAAGAGTTAAAGCAAAGATAGGTCTAGTGAAAGGGGATGGAGATAGGATTCTTTTATTCAATAGTGAGTAACTGTTCTGACTAATTGTGCTTGTCACAACTGCAAAGGTAGAAGATGTATAACAAAAAGTGGGGAGTACATCTTCAGCCTATAACTGATTGGAATACCTAAAAGGGGTTCTAGAACTTGCCCAGTGAAATAGGCTTCTTGCAAGCCTTTGCAGTATATAGGACCTTAGGAGGAATCCTGAGCCCCATCCAGAACCTTCTGAGGTGGGACATTCCCACTAGAAAAGACAAGCAGACCAGCCTGGAACAGCTGATCTTTCAAGAGCAACACAGAATATTTCTTGAAAGAAAGATCAGCAGAAAAAATCCAAAACAAAAATGGTAGTCTGATTAGCTACTACAACAACAAGCAAGTTGTTCGCTAGGGAGCCATCAAGACAAGCAATCAAGTCCCTTCAGGACAAACCTTCTTCCAAGACTGAAATTCAAAGGGAATACATGAGCAAGCATGTAAGCTTACTGGAAACCACACTGGTCTATGAGAGACGGAAGAAGAGGAAAGGCACCAATGAAGAAATGGCCTGAGTTCAACCACATTCCATAGAGTCCTGTTGACCTGGAGATAAGAGAGAGAAGAGGAAGGGTTTGTTGGTCCAAAGTGTGATGAGACCTGGGGACTCCTGAGCCCATGGACAAGGACATAGCCACAGAGGGCTATAGCTGAGAGCAAAGCATCCAGCGGATATGAAGTGAGGGGAGAGGCACAAGAACACCCTAACTTGCAGATAGTACCCATTTGACCTACCTTTGATGGCTTGATAATCAGAACTCAACTAGAGGAAGATATAAAAACAATTTTTGTTAAAGGAAACAAGTGTAAATTGCTATAATTTGATGAACTTGACCTATACTCATGGATGCAGTAGTTCAAAATACCAACTGAGAGGGAAGGAGACTTCACATCAAGTATCAATCCTATCTCTTCTGTACACAGGGTTGATAGGGATGGGCAACCTAAACATTGGCTACCAAAAATGAGGGGGCGATAAAGGCATGAGTTGACTGGTTTACAAGTTTTCAAGAGAGAGGTTAGCTTGAGAGTGTGTGGTGAAAGGTAGAATCCCTACTGAATAGTTTTCATCTTGTCTAGATGGATCTGTGAAAAGAGATGAGGATAAGATTCTTATGATTCAATAGTGACTAATTGTTATCATGACTAATTGTGATTGTCACAACTGTCAAGGTAGAAGTTTTGTGACAAAAATGGGGGAGTAGTTAATCATACAGTCCAGAAACAGAGGACCCTAGGACCATCAAGGGACAAGAGCATGAGCAGAATGCGGAATCCTATCCAGAGAGACACCGACACCAGAGATGGAGGCAGAGATAAGGACATGGAGAGAGAAGTGGTACCTTACAAGTTTTCAAGATGGAGTTTAGTTTCAAAGAGTATGGGGGAAGGTAGCATCCCCACTGGATAGTTTTCATCTTGTCTAGATGGGTCTGGTGAAAGGAGATGGGGATAGGATCCCTTTGATTCAATTGATTCAATTGTTGATTCAGTTGTTGTCAGGTGCCATCGAGTCGGAACCGACTCATAGCGACCCCATGCACAGCAGAACTAAACAATGTCCGATCCTGGGCCAACCTCACTACC
>NW_006408752.1:867494-872272 GCF_000296735.1 Chrysochloris asiatica
TTACCTTTAGCAAAACTTTACTCACTATTTGATTCAATAGTGAGTAGTTATTATCACGATTAATTGTGATTGTAACAATTGTAAAGGTAGAAGTTGTTTAACAAAATGGGGGGAGTTGTTAATGTTACATTCCAGGAACAGAGGACCCTAGGACCATCAAGAGAGAAGAAGAGCATGAACAGAACGTAGGACCCTAATCAGAGAAGCAGCAACACCAGAGATGGAGGCAGAGAAGCAGCAACACCAGAGATGGAGGCATAGAGAGATATAGCAGCTGAGGATTCTAGACTTATGGAAAGAGGAAGACTGAGTGTTGGCAGCCAGGAGGCAGGCTTGCAGAATATGCAGAAACGGTTTTGGTTATTTAAAGTATTATATATTCCGGAGTGTTTTTGTGCACATCCTCCCCTCCCCCCCCCAAAAAAAAACACCAGAGGGAATAGAAGCAAATACTGATGAATGATGATGCATGGAGGAGACTGTAATCATTGTAATGAAACAATGGTGTAAAACCGATGTTCTCCCATGTAAGCTATTACTCAATTCACAATAAGAAATTTAAAAAAAAAAAAAATTGGGGAGTAGTTAGTCTAACATTCCAGGAACAGAGGACCCTAGGACCATTCAAAAGAAAGAGCATAAGTGGAGCTTGGGATCCTAACCAGAAAAGCAGTGACACCAGAGACAGAGGCAGAAATGATGACACGGAGAGATAGAGCAGCTGAGGACTCTAGACTCATGGAAAAAGAAAGGCTGTGTGCTGGCAGCCAGGAGGCTGGCTTGCAAAATGTGACCTTTGGTTGTTTAAATGATTATATATTCTTGCATGCTTTTGTGTACATAAAAAAAAAAAAAAGGCAGGGGGAGGTAGAGGGAAATATTTTTAACTGATGGTGCATGAAGGGCATTGTAATCATTGCCGTGAAACAAACTACAATTGGATGAGTACAAAGCTGATATTTTGCCATGTAAACTATCACTCAATTCATAAAAATACCTTTTTAAAAAAAAGCTAAAGCAAAGATTAATATAATTTCCTACCTAGATTTTTCTGGAACAAGTCCTATCAATCACCCTGCTTGGGGTTATGAACGGCAAGTCAGAACACTGGCTAGAAGGACATTGTCATTCTCAGCTATAATATTAATTGGAAGCTATCCAAAACATTACCTCCGGTATCATCTGCTTCTTTAGTTCTTTTCATTCAGTGGGGACTCAAGTGAATTTCTAAGACCATAACATATCTTAGTATCAAGATCAATACTGAATTAGCAGACATGGCTAAGGATAACTGGGGGAAAATAATTAACAAAATTAAGGAGGATTTGCACCACTGGGAACCATAAACGTTATTTTATGGGTCCATGTAAATGTAATAAAACCTCTGTCTGTGCCACAATTTAATTTCACATCAAAAAGGTCCCCACAGATAGCCTGTAAGATTATTTTACTAAAATTGAATATGTCTATGCCTCCCTATTCTGAGTAAGAAAAAGCTTACTCTGCTCAGAAAGTTACGTTTTACATGGAGGAAGTGAATACGCTCCATTCAGTCTCAAGCACTATCTAATAGCAGCTACATAAAAGTAAGTAATATAATTAATCCTTATTAATAGGCTTTCATAATTGGAAGAAGCAGCCATACTGTAACAAAATCATGCTTCCAAATATAGCATATACTTTTTACAAATAAAAAAAGTCAAATATTGACAAGTAATGGAACCCAGAGAGAACAATAGCTAAGACATAGATCTTTAATATAACTGTTATATGTTTTTAAACAGCTTTATTGAGATATAATTTGCACACCATACAATTTGTTCATTTAAATTGTACAACCCAGTGGATTTTTCAGTATATTTGGAATTGTACAACCATCACCACAATCAGTTTTAAAACATTTTTAACATCCCAAAAGAACCTCTGTCCTCCTTAATAGTCACTCCCCATAACTGTAGGCTCCCAACCCTTTTGTTATTGTTTTTAAGTGCCGTCGAGTTGGTTCCAACCCATAGCAACCCTGTAAAGGGTTTCTGAGGAGCAGCGGGTGAACTTGAACCACCAACCTTGCAGTTCAAACGACTTTGTAGTCCAGCACTTATCTCCTAGTCCTTGTTGTTGTTGTTGTTATGTGCCGTGGAGTCGGTTCTGACTCATAGTGACCCTGGACAGTGTTTCTGAGGCTGTAAATCTTTACGGGAACAGAAAGCCTCATCTTCCTCCTGTGAAACAGCTGGTAGTTTCGAACTGCTAACCATGAGATTAGCAGCCCCGTTCGTAACCACTCCTAACCCTGTTGTTGTTGTTGTTGTTGTTAAGTGTCGTTGAGTCGGTTCCGACCCATAGCGACCCTGTACAGGGTTTCCGAGGGTGTAAATCTTTACAGGAGTAGAAAGCCTCATCTTTCTTCCGCGGAGCGGCTGGTAGTTTCGAACTGCTGACCTTAAGGTTCGCAGCCCGATTCGTAACCACTACGCTACCAGAGCTCCTTACTCCTAACCCTAGGGTACCATTAATCTTCTTTTCATCTCTATGAGTTTGCCTCTTCTGGACATCTAATATAGACGGAATCATATAATATGTGATCTTTTGTGTCTGGCTTCTTTCACTGAGCATAATATTTTTAAGTTTCATTCATGTTGTAGCATGCATCATCACTTCAGTCTTTTTTTGTTGGATAATACTCCATTGTATGGATATATTAAATGTTTGACTACGAACCAACCCAGCGATTCCTTGGAAAAAATTCCTGCTAATTTGCTTCTGTAAGGTTATAGTCTTAAAAAATATGGAACTCCAACACAAAAATATATGTATATTTATTTATTCACAAATTATACATGATGCATTATATATATATATATATGTATCCTGGTGTGGCACTGTAGGATAAGCAGTGGACTGCTAACTGCAAGGCTGGTAGTTCAAACCCATCAGCTGCTCCTCAGAAACCTTATAAAGGGTTGATATGAGTCAGCTCCCATTCAATGGCAATAAACAACAGCAAATATGCATGTTTATACATTATAGAGTACAGATGTAAAAAATTAAAGAATAAAGTAAAGCTAAACTATACAATATTTTAAGTAAATTTATTTTGAAATGTTTTGAAAAAAACATTCCAGAGACCTTTTTGCTTTCAATAAACTAATTATTAATTGCATTTTAGTAAGAACAATGTAATTGATTATCAAATTTGATGATGTATTTTTTGCTAACAAAGAGCTTATTTTAGTTGTAGAAGTGTTAATTCTGCCATTTTAGGTTATTCACATGTGCTTGAATAACTAGCATTATTATTCAAGATATCTTACTTCTGAGGTATATTTGCATAATTTTTAAAAATCTGTTTGCCTATTTTGAGGGGTTAGTTTAGCTAACAGGAGTCTCTGGGTGGCCCAGCTGCTGCTGAAAGATTGGAGCTCGCCTGGAGCTGACGTCATAAAACAGGTCTGGATATCGGCTTCAGAATGGTCATGGTCTTGAAAATTCCACAGAGCAGTTCTATGCTGCACACTTGGGATTCACCATGAATTGGAATTGATTCAGCGACAACTAACAATACAAAATAATGTAATCAGCGATCTAAATTATACACCAAAGTGCAAAGCGTGGCAAGACACTGAAACCCAACTAACCAGGAGCTGACTCAGTTCCTTAGTTTTGTGCAGCTCCCATTCTTTCCTGAGGACACGTCGCCCACATTTTCTTCCGTAGCCATCATCAGCTGAAATGCATGTTAGTATAGGAACCTGGTGTGGCGCTGTGGTCTAATGCGTCAGACTGCAAAGTTGTTTGAACTGCAAGGTTGGTGGTACAAGCTCACCAGCAGGTACTTGGAAACCCTATACAGGGTTGCTATGGGTCAGAATCGACTCCACAACACTTCACAACAACATAGTAACTACATTGACAATACATATGTTGGAGATATAAAGCTATAGAGAATTTCTTTTTGTTTGTGAACCTGGTGATTGTCTTCTACCCCTCCTTGAGAGAATGCCCACTTTGAAGATCACTCTCATGGACTCTGAAGTCAGATCATGTTTCATATCCTGAGTCTGACAGTTATTGAGCCTCAGTTTCTTCATCTGTAAAGTGGGAGGGGCAGTATTATGTCCTTCATAGTCACTGCAAAGATTAAATAAGGTAATTTATAGAGTGCTTAGTACATTTAATCAAAACCATACTCACTGCCTATCAAGTTGATTCTAACTCATAGCGACCCCGTAGGACATAGAACTGTTCCTTAGGTTTTCTGAGACTGTAAACCTGTTCTAGAAGACGCACATGATTAATGTTAGAAAATGTCATTACTCCAATTTTTCAGCGAAGATAACTTATTATTTTTATATTTAGAAAAGCAAAGCAAAACAAATGAAACAAAGCCCCAAAAAGGGCTTGATTCTAAGTTCTATGAAAGCAAGAATAACAGTCTTTGTGCTCTCTTCTTTACCTCCTCCTGCCTCCACCAGGGCCTGGCCCACAGTAATGTTTAAAATTGATTTATTGGATGAATATATAAACCGATGACACAGGTGGAGTAGTTGAGCGTTTCTCCATTTTCTCAGATTGCAGGGCAGTGAAGATTTATTTGGTTCTTCTAGCCACATCGTTCCACTCTGTGATGTATTGTAAATCCTAGCCTCTATGCCTGTGATTATGGATTGCTAATAAGGCAGGCTTAAGGTAAGACTCAGGATAATTTAGAGATATCTAAAGAACAGATCTCATATATTAAACACTAAAGAACGAAGACACGAAGAATTGTGGGATGA
>NW_006408752.1:873121-883111 GCF_000296735.1 Chrysochloris asiatica
ATTTGTGTGGATCATGATAAGCTATGGACAAAATTGTGAAGTATGAGTATTCCAGAACACATAATTGTGTTCATGAGGAATCTGCACACGGACCAAGAGGCAGTTGTTCGAACAGAACATGAAAATAGTGAATAGTTTAAAATTAAGAAAGGTGTGCAACAAGGTTGTATTCTTTCACCATACTTATTCAACCTCCATGCTGAGCAAATCATCTGAGAAGCTGTGTTCTATGAAGAAAAACTTGGCATCAGGATTGGAGGAAGACTCATTAATAATCTGCGATATGCAGATGATACAACCTTGCTTGCTGGAAGTGAAGAGGAATTGAAACATTTACTGATGAAGATCAAAGATCACAGCCTTCAGTATGGATTACATCTTAATATAAAGAAAACAAAAATCCTCACCACTGGACCAATAAACAACATTCTTAGCGGAGAAAAAATTGAAGTTGTCAAGGACTTCATTCTTCTTGGATCAACAATCAACACTGATGGAAGCAGTGGTCAAGAAATCAAACAACATATTGCATTAGGCAGATCTCCTGCACAAGACCTTTTTAAAGTGTTAAAGAGCAAAGATGTCAGCTTGAAGACTAAGGTGCACCTGACCCAAGCCATGGTATTTTCAGTAACCTCATATTGCATGTGAAAGCTGAACAGTGAATAAGGAAAATCATAGAAAAATTGATGCTTTTGAGTTATGGTGTTGGAGGAGAATATTGAAAGTGCCAGGGGCTGCCAAAAGAACCAACAGATCTGTGTTGGAAGAAGTACAGCCAGAGTGTTCTTTTCAGACATATAGTCAGTAGAGACCAATCACTGAAGAAAGATATCATGTTTGGTAGGGTGGAGGGTTGGAGAAAAAGAGGAAGACCCCAGCAAGATGGATTGGCAGCATCAATGGGCTCAAGCATAGCAACAATTGTGAGGTTGGCCCAGGACCAGGAAGTGTTTTGTTCTGTTGTGCGTTGGTTCGCTATATGTTGGTACCGAGTTGATGGCACCTAAAATAACAACAAGGAGAAGGATGGGTACTGGTGTGGTGCTGTGGTTTAATGCACTGTACAGAAAAGTCGATTTGAACCACAAAGTCAGTGGTTCAAGCTTACCATCTGCTCTTCAGAAACTCTATTTGGTTGTTGTGGGTCGGAAACAACTCGATGGCACTTAACAACAACAAGAAGGAGTAAGGAGTAGGTGGAGAGTGCTAACCTCAGGTCAGTGGCTCAAATCCACCAGCCACTCTTTGAAAAATCTATACAGGGTTGCTTTGAATAGAACTTACATGATGGCACTTAACAACAACTAGGACTAAGGGTTAAGGTGGAACTAAGGATTGAGGAACCCCAGGCTGCTAACTTCAAGATCAGCAATTCGAATCCATCAGTGGATCTGCAGGAGAAAGAGGAGGCTTTCTGTTCTTGTAAAGATTTATAGTCTCAGAAAGCCTACACAGGGCCACTATAAATTGGAACTGACTCAATAGCACACAACAAAAACAAGGATTACAGATTCCCCTACCTTACTAGAGGATGTGACTCAAGTCACCGTCCTTTGTTTTTCTTGGAAACATCGTTTGAGTCCAATGTGTAGGAAAGCTTTGGCAGAGTTCACTCTCTTGCTCTGGATCTTGCATCTGGCTTGTCTGACCTCCAGTTTATGGGACTTAGGGCTCAACACCTGACATGATGCATCCGTTCCTGCAACCTCTTGTATCAACAGCCTGTCCTCTGACTTCCAGAAACAGCATGGGTAAGGACAATCCTCCAGATTGACTAGGAATTGGGATTTGTCAGCATCCACAGTTGCATGAGCTTTTGTCCCAGAGAGTTGTGAGTTCTGTGAGACACTGTAACCTATTGCAGAACCCTGGGACGTGAGGGAGGGGAGGAGTGGTGATTGATATCAAGGCTTATGGAGAGTTATAACATAGTGGAGTCCTGGTGTAGCACTGTAACAAAAATGCAGGACTGCAAGGTTGATACGAAACACAAAGCCAGCAGTTCAAACTCACCAGTTGCTCCTTGGAAACCCTATACTGGGTTGCTATGGGTCAGAACTGACTCAACAGCACTGTTATTAACAACAGCAACTTAACATATTGGAAAAGTGGGACAAATGGGATTTCTTTAACCCTAACTCATAGATACCAGCCTCGTAATGACCATTCAGTGATTATGAGCGGTGGTTATAAAATTGCACACAATGTATATTATTTAATAACTGTGACACTAAATCCCATGCCACAGTCCAGAACATATCTAAATGGTTTGCCTTTATTAGACAAAGTCTTGTGGATTTGCCTTCTAAAAAACTTCAAGTCTTCTGTTTTGACATCCCTAATCTGAAAGTGACCCAAGGGTTTTGTTCTGCTTTATTCAGAATCACAAATGAAATGTCAATTCAAACCTTTGAGAACATATAGTCTTCTTTTTTATTTGTAAGTTAAATTATATATTCAATACCTGCACAAGTGTCTTGCACAGACAAAGTTTGTCCCTTGGCCACAAGCCAACACCAATAAGATGCATTGCAAAATCATCCTTTTGGTCAGAGGGAATTTCTCTGTGTGGCTGCTTGTATAAATCACTCTTGTTGCTAGGTGCCATCGAGTCGGTACCAATTCATAGTGACCTTATGCACAGCGGAACGAAACACTGCCCGATCCTGGGCCAACCTCACTATTGCTGCCACGCTTGAGCCTATTGATGCTGCCACTTGACTAATCCATCTAGCTAAGGTCTTCCTCTTTTCCTCTGACCTTACCAAACATGATATTCTTCTCCAGAGACTGGTCCTTCCTGACAATATATCTGAAGTATGAGAGACAAAGTTTGGCCATCCTGCCCTCCAAGGAGCACTCTGGCTGCACTTCTTCCAACATAGATCTGTTGTTTCTTTTGGCAGTCCATGGCACTTTCAATATTCTCCTCCAACACCACAGTTCAAAGGCATCAATTCTTCTACAATCTTTCTTATTCACTCTCCAGCTTTCACATGCATATGAGGTTATTGAAAATACCATGGCTTGGGTCAAGCACACCTTAGTCTTCAAGCTAACATCTTTGCTCTCGAACACTTTAAAAAGGTCTTGTGCAGCAGATTTGCTTAATACAATATGTTGTTTGATTTCCTGACTGCTGCTTCCATGAGTTTTGATAGTTGATCCAAGAAAAATGAAGTCCTTGACATCTTCAATATTTTCTCTACTGATAAGAATGTTGTTTATTGGTCCAGTGGTGAGGATTTTTGTTTTCTTTACATTGAGATGTAATAAATCACTCTTGTTGTTGTTGTTAAGTGCCATCGAGTCGGTTCCGACCCATAGCGACCCTGTACAGGGTTTCCAAGGGTGTAAATCTTTACGGGAGTAGAAAGCCTCATCTTTCTCCCACAGAGTGGCTGGTAGTTTCGAACCGCTGACCTTAAGGTTCGCAGCCCAATTCGTAACCACTAAGCTACCAGAGCTCCTTGGACTAGAAAAATAGCTTAGCTTGCATATCTTGTTGCTAGAGGCTGCAAATTTCATTTTCATCCACTAAGTCCATGAAGGACTGATTATTTCATTAAGTTAATGCTTTGTTTAAAAGTCAACCACTGTAATTTATTCTCAGCCAAATTTTCGAACTTGTGGTTGCGACTCATTAAATTATAATTTATTTATTTGAAGACTCCAGGACAATTTCAGTTGAATTAAAAGTTACAGTTTTTAATGTGAAAGTAAAGACAATTTAATGTAATTTATTTTACATTAAATATTGTGGAGCTTAAAAATAATTCTTAGCTCTCTGAGAGTCAGAGTTGACTCAATGACACTTAACAACCACATGCTCCTAGCAATGGAATAAAAACCAATATCCAACCTTAGGTGGGACATTCCCACTAAAAAGAACAAGCAGACTAGTCTGGAACAGCGAGAGCAACAGAAGATATATCTTCAAAGAAAGAGCAGCAGGAAAAAAACAAAAACAAAAATGGCAGTATGATTGGCTACTACAAGAATAAGCAAGTTGTTTCTGGAAAGCTATCAAGGCAAGCAATCAAGTCCCTTCAGTACAAACCCCCCTCTAAGATTGAAATTCAAAGGGAACACAAGGGCAGGCATGTAAGCTTGCTGGTGAACACACTGGTCTACTGGTGATGGAAGATGGGGAAAGGCAGCAACGCAGACTCCCGTTGACCTGGAGATGAGATTTGATTGTGTGGATCATGATAAGCTATGGACAACATTCTGAAGTATGAGTATTCCAGAATACTTAATTGTGCTCATGAGAAACATGCACACAGACCAAGAGGCAGCTGTTTGAACAGAACATGGGAACACTAAATGGTTTACAGTTAGAAAAGATGTGTGGCAGGGTTGTATTCTTTCACCATATTTATTCAACCTGTATGCTGAGCAAATAATCCAAGAAGTTGGGTTATATAAAGAAAAGTGTGGCATCAGATTTGAAGGAAGACTCATTAACAACCTGCAGTATGCATATGATACAACATTGCTTGCTGAAAGTGAAGAGGACTTAAAATACTTACTGATGAAGTTCAAAGACCACAGCCTTTGGTATGGATTGCATCTCAATGTAAAGAAAACAAAAATCCTCACCACTGGACCAATAAACAACATTCTTATCAGCAGAGAAAATATTGAACTTATCAAGGACTTCATTCTTTTTGGATCAACCATCAACATTCATGGAAGCAGCAGTCAAGAAATCAAACAGTGTATTTATTGCATTACGCAAATCTGCTGCACAAGACCTTCTTGAAGTATTGAAGAGAAAAGATGTCAGCTTGAGGACTAAGGTGCACCTGACCCAAGCCATGGTATTTTCAATAACTTCATTTGCATGCAAAAGCTGGACAATGAATAAGGTAGACCGTAGTAGAATTGATGCATTTGAGTTATGATGTTGGAGGAGAATATTGAAAGTACCATGAGCTGCCAAAAGAACCAATAGATCTGTTTTGGAAGAAGTGCAGCCAGAGTGCTCCTTGGACATATTGCCAGTTGGAACTAGTTGCTGGAGGAAGATATCATGTTTGGTAAGGTGGAGGGTCAGAGAAAAAGAGGAAGACCCCCCAGCGAGATGGATTGGCCAAGTGGCAGCATCAATGGGCTCAAGCGTAGCAACAGTAGTGAGGTTGGCCCAGGACCAGGAAGTGTTTTGTTCTGTTGTGCATAGGGTTGCTATAAGTCAGTACCAACTTAATAGCACCTAACAACAACAACAACATAATGTCCTCTAGGTTCATCCATGTTTTGAGGTGTTTCACAGATTCATCATTATTTTCAGTGTTGCATAGTATTTCTTTGCGTGTATGTACCAAAGTTTATCTTTTCTTCCATTAATAGGCACTTAGGCTGTCTCCATCTTTTTGCTATGTGACTAATGCTGCGATGAACATAAGTGTGAAAAAATCTACTCGTGTCTTGACTCATATTTCTTGTGGATATATACCAAGTAGAGGAATTGTTGGTTCATATGGTATTTCTTTTTCCAACTTTCTGAGCCATACCATTTTTTTCCAGAGTGGTTGAGCCATTTTACAGCCCCACAAGCAAGGTCCTAGGCTTTCCACACCCTCGCTAGTGTTTGTTGTTTTCTGGTTGTTGTTGTTTTTTTAGCTTTACTATTAATTCTGGTGTGAGATGCTATCTCGTTGTTTTGATCCTGGTCCTCACCAGGATAAGTCCTCAACTCCAAGGTAGGTTTGAACTGCAAGGTCAGCAGTTCAAACTCGCCAGCTGCTCCACAGAAACCCTATACAGGGTCACTATTAGTCAGAACAGACTCAACAGAACTAAACAACAACAGTGGTGAATGATCATGAACATTTCTTCATGTTTGTTGGCTGCCTGAATGTCTTTTTTGGTGAAGTGTCTGTTCATGTCCTGTGCCCATTTTTTAGTTGGGTTGTTTGTCTCTTTTTTGTAGAGGTGTTGTAGTTTTCTATACATTTTATAAATTAGTCCCTTGTCATTGCAAAAATAATTTCTTAGTGTGTGGGTTCCCTTTTTACTCTTTTAGCAAAAAATTTTGATGCACATTAGTGCCTGGATTTTTAGGAGGTCCCAGTCATCTATTCAGTCTTCTACTGTTTGTATGCATTTAGTAATGTTTGATAGCGTTTTTATGCTATGTATTAGAGTTCCTAAATTTGTCTGTATTTTTTCACTGATCATCTTTATAGTTCTAGGCTTTACATTTATGTTGAGTTTTTTGCATATAGTTTAGGATCCATGGTACTTTTAATATTCTTTTCCAATGTCATAATCAAAAGCATCAATTCTTCTACATTCTTCCTTATTCATTGTCCAATTTTCACAGGCTTATGAAGGGACTGAAAATACCATGGCTTGGGCCAGGTGCACTTTGGTCCTCAACTGACATCTTACTCTGGAATACTTTAAAGAGGTCTTTTGCAGCAGATTTGTCTAGTGCAATATATCATTTGATTCCTTGACTGCTGCTTCTATTATTGTTGATTGTGAATTCAAGTAAAATGAAGTATTTGACAACTTCAGTCTTTCTCCATTTATCACAATGCCAGTTGTGAAGATTTTTGTTCTCTTAACACTGAGGTGCCATTCATAGTGAAGTCTGTAATCTTTGATCTTCATCAGTAAGTATTTTAAGTCTCTTTGCTTCCAGCAAGCAAGGTTGTATCATGTGCACATCACAGTTAATGAGTCTTCCTCCAGTCATGTTCTTATTCATATAATCCAGTTTCTCAGATTATTTGCTCAGCAAACAGACAGAATAAGTATGGTGAAAGGATACAACTCTGACACACACCTTTCCTGATTTCAAACCATCTATGACAGATAGATGTACTTATTTCTAGCCATTAACATTTCAAGCTTTATTTCTGATCAAGTAAAAGCTTTACCACATCCTAACAGTTACATATGCGGTATGATTTAGAAGGAAATTCATTTCCATTATCTATTGCTGTGTAACAGACCACCTCAAAATTCAGTGACTTAAAAATAACAATTTATTATCCACTTTCATAGTTCTGTAAATTGATGGAGCTCAGCTGAATGGTTCTTCTCCTGTTTTTTCTTGAAACATGTGATTATATTCAAATGGTGGGTAGGGCTGGGACATCTAAAATGGCTTCATTCAAGTGCTTGGTGCTTTCGCAAGTTTGTCTAAAACCCAGATGGATTTAGGATGGCTAGACTTCTCTCCCTGTCCACATGAGCTCTCCATATGATTTCTGCAGCAGCATAGATAGACATGATAGCCTAAGAGTTCCAACAGTTCAATTGAAGTCACCAGGCTTTTTTAAGGCATATTCCTGTATGTGGGACAACATCACTTCTGTTACATTCCTTTTCTATTCTTTTCGCTTTATTAAGGTCAAACAGAAACCCCAAAAATGTCGCTTAATTTATTTTTCTGAGCTAGAATTCACATACCATAAAAATCACTATGAAAGAATGTCATTTAGTGGTCTGTGTGGCACTGTAGAATAAACACAGGACTGCTAACTGAAAGGTTGGTGGTTCAAACCCACCAACCATTCCTCAGAAACTCTCTACTGGGTCACTGTGAATCAGACCAGACTCTTGGGTACTTACTACAACAATAGTGTAACCACAGGAAGGGCTGTGGTTCTATAGGATAAACATTGGACCACAAAGTGAGCGGTCTGAGTCTATCAGCTGCTCCATGGAAGAAAGATGAGGCTACTTAATGCTCCCACAAAGATTACAGCCTCAAAAACCCTATACAGGGTCACTATGAGTCAGAATTAACTAGACACCACTCTACAACAGGATAGTCACAGGAGGGTAGAACATTTACATTATCCCTCCCAAATAAAACCCTATGCCTATTAACAGCAAGTTCTAATTTCTCACACACACCCTTCCCCCACTTAACTTCAGGATCCTAACAACCACCAATCTATCTCCCTGTTATCTCAATGGAATTGCCTTCTCTGGACATTATATATTAACAGAATTATATAACGTGACCTTCTATGCCTGACATTTTTACTTAGCATAATATTTTCAAGGTGCATCCACGTTGTAGCATGAATCGGTACTTTATTTTTTTCTATGGCCATACATTTCATTGTCTGGATGAACCACATTTTATTTTTCCGCCCGTCAATTGGTGGGCACTGTGTTGTTTTCACTTTGACTATCATGAAGAGTGCTGATGTGAACATTTGTGTAAAAAGGTATGTGTTGACATAAGCTTACATTTCTCTTGAGGATATTCCTAGGAATAAAATTGCTGTTATTGTTAGATGCCATCAGATATGTTCTGACTCATAGTGAGCCTGTACAAAACACTATCCAGTCCTGTGCCATCCTCACAATTATTAGGTTTAAGCCCATTGCTGCAGCCACTGTGTCAGTCCTTAAAATTAGGGATCTTCACTTTTTCACTGTCTCTTCACTTTACCAAGCAGACCCACTAGGAAGTCTAGAATCAAAAACCCAGATAAAGAAGAACAGAAAAAAGTTCAGACAGTAAGCATGATGTCCTTCTCCAAGGACCGGTCCCTCCTGGTAACACATTCAAAGCATGAGAGATAAAATCTCCCCATTCTGGCTTTCAAGGAGCATTCTGACTATACTTCTTCCAAGAGAGATTTGTTTGTTCTTCTGGCAGGTCATGGTACTTTCAATATTCTTCGCCAACACAACAATTTCAAATGAATCAATTCTTCTATGGTTTTCCTTATTCATTAATAGTTCTTGAAATGTTCTTTTTGACAGTGAATGCGTTGCCATTCCTCTTAAATGTGTCATTCCCGGCATAGTAAACCATATGATTATCTAATTTAAAATAGCCAATACCACACCATTTCAGCTCACTAATGCCAAGGATATTGATGTTTATGAGTTCCATTTTATCTTTGACAACTTTCAATTTTCCTACATTAATACTTCATACATTCCATGTTCCAATTATTAATGGATATTTACAGCTGTTTCTCCTCATTTTGACCCATCAGAAAATGAAGGTTATGAAAGTTTTGCCCATTCATGTCATTATGGTCAACTTTACTTTGACAAGGCAGCTCTTTCCCAGTCATACTTTGAGTGCCTTCCACGCTGAGGGGCTCTCCTTCTGACAATGCTTTGCTGCTCCTCATAATGTTTTCATCTTCTGGCACTATGTCTAACAATGTTTTGCTATTTATAAGGTTTTCAGTGGCTAGTCAGTGAAAAGTAATCCACACGTTCTTCTTCTAAGACATTCTTAGTCTGGAAGCTCTTAACCTATCCACCATGATTTTTCAAATACCAGTGGCATAGCTTCAAGTATCACAACAACATGCAAGCCCCCACAGACTGACAAAGTGACAGACAAGTAGTGGATGAAATTGCTAGGCTGCATTTTCCAAAGTGGCTGTACCATTGTGCATTCCTACCAGCAGTATATAAGGGTTCAAATTTTGTCACATCCTTGTCAACACTTGTTACTATCTGAACTCTTTTCTGTTCTTCTTTATCTGAGTTTTTGATTCTAGACATCCTAGTGGGTATGGATTTGTACATCACTGTGATTCTGATTTTCATTTCTCTGATGACTAATGATGTTAAGCAGCTTAAAATGACTGAGATCTTAAGATGCAAATATTGGTCTTGCTCTATCTAGAGCAAATAAGAGTGAAGATAATCAAAGATGCAAGGAAACAATTAGTGTACAGGACTAGTAAGCCTTGTGAATCCTAGCCTCCATGACCCTGACACCAGAAGGACTAGTGGCACCCTACTACTATAGCCAACCGTTCAGAAAGGGATCATAATAGGTCTTAGGTAGAATGGGAGAAATTTGTGGTAAAAAACCGTCAGCATCATAAAAAGGCAAGGCTTACTGGTCTGATAGAGACTGGTGGAACCCCCAATACTATGGCCCTTAGATATACACCAAGCCTGGAACTGAACTCACCCTGGTCGCTCACCTTTCAGCCAAATGATGACAAGGCTATAAGGTAAACAGTAACACTAGGGAGATAT
>NW_006408752.1:883301-884611 GCF_000296735.1 Chrysochloris asiatica
CTGGTGATGTTTCTGGCTATTCCTCTCTCTCCCCTTCAAGTGTCTATTTTACAATAGTAGGCAAGGGAAACCAAGATTCAACAAACAACCAAGCATCTTAACATCATCTCCCCACTTTTACCCATTCAAATCATACCTCAATCTTTGTATCCACGAGACCTGTTGTTCCACGATTGTGCTCAGATCTTTACCTCTGTCCTAATTAACCCTTGTAAACCTGCCTAGCTATTCTACCATCTGCCTTATTTTTCCTTTCCCCTTCTAGTGTGTTGCCCCCTCCAAAGCACCAAACTATCCTGTGTCTATTCCCTACCCTGTGCTCCACCTTCCCATCCTTCCCCCTCTCCACATCCCCTACAACCCAGTAACCACCACCAACAAATAATAATAATAATAAATAATTTAAAAATAAATATATTTTTTTTTAAATGAAGTCCTTTTTCAGACAAAATCCCTGAGATGGCCACCATCAGAACCTTACTGAAGTAAATGCTAGTGAATATAGTGTAAGACATCAAGTTTATCATTCTACTGGCTTCTTCCTTTGGCTGCTACCACAGGGGGCACAGCTGTTAATCTAACTACTGCTCCTTTAAAGGGAAACTCTCTTTTATCTCTGGCTGTTTTTAAGGTGTTTTTTTTCTTTGATCTTCTAGGTCTCTGTCTTCGTGCAGTTTTTGGCTTAGATATTCTTGACTTCCTTGCCAGCTCTTTGATGCTTTTGAACATATTATCAGCATGGTTGATTTTGGTTTTCCTGGGATTATCTATCTGGGAATTTAGCCTGCCATAATATCAAAAATAAAACACTTTTAATAGCACAAAATTAGAAACAATCTTACTGGCCAATAATTTTTGTTGTTGTTAAGTGCCTTGGAGTTGATTCCGACTCACAGAGACCTTGTATAGAGTTTCCAAGGAGTAGCTGGTGAGCTTGAACCACCGACCTTGCAGTTCAAATGGCTTTGCAGTCTGGCGCATCAACACACAGTGCCACACCAGGACTCCTGCCCAACAACAGCTACTGGTTAAATCATATTTGCTACATCCTTTCAGTGCTATGTTGTTATATAGACACGTAGCTCATCTTTTTAAAGAAAGAAGAAAGAAAGAGAGAATGTCCTAATAATATAATGAAAGGAAGTAAGATTAAAGGGTGGAATAGACCTTGTACGTTTTTAGAGATTTCTCTGTGTTAGGCATTTTCCTATTAGTGTTTCCACAGGCTAGTGCTTTTAACCCAAACAAATGAAATGCAGATATTATCCCTGAACTAAATATGAGGAAGGCTTCCTGGTGTGGCGCTGTGG
>NW_006408752.1:885416-894448 GCF_000296735.1 Chrysochloris asiatica
TCGAGTCGGTTCCGACCCATAGCGACCCTGTACAGGGTTTCCGAGGGTGTAAATCCTTACGGGAGTAGAAAGCCTCATCTTTCTCCCGCAGAGCGCCTGGTAGTAGGTAACCATTTATATTGGAGTCCTGGTGTGGCGCTGTGGGTTAATGCGCTGGACTGCAAAACCAGTTTGAACCTCAAGGTAGATGGTTCAAGTTTACCAGCTGCTCGCTGGAAACCCTATACAGCGTTGCTATGGGTCGGAACCAATTCAATGGCACTTAACAACAACAACAACAACCATTTATATGAACTACCTGAAAAAGAAAGATATGCTAACAATAAGCTGGTCTCTACTACTAACCAAGGAAAAGGCAGGGGAAGAGTAAACTTTCCAGCTGCTCTGGCTTTATACTTATTGTTAAGTGTCATTGAATTGATTCTGACTCATAGAGACCTTATGCACTTAAGGAAAACGGACTAACCCTGTCATCCTAACAATTGTTCCAATGTTTGAGCCCATTGTTGCTGCCTCTGTGTCCATCCATCTTCACAAAGATCTTGTTGTATTTTGTTGACCCTCCACTTTACCAAGCATAATATCCTTCTCCAAGGACTGGTTCCTCCTGACAACATGTACAAAATATAAAAGATGAAGTCTAGCCATCTGCGCTTCTAAGGAGTATTCTGGCTGTGCTTCTTCAAGACAAATGTGTTTGTTTTTCTGGCAGTCCAAGGTAATTTCAATATTCTTCACCAGCACTATAATTCAAATGCATCAATTCTTCTCGAGTCTTCCTTATTCATTGTCAGCTTTCACATGCATATGTTATGGTAATTAAGGCCCATCCAGTCGTTTCTAACTCATGGGGGTGGCTTGTAGGGGTACTGCAGAGCAGCTGGTGGGTTTGAACCACTGACCTTGTGGTTAGCAGTCCAGTACTTATCCTACAATGCCACACCAGGACTCCTGAGGTGACTGAAAATACCTTAGCTTGAGTAAGGTGCACTTTAGTGCTTAAAGTGACATCTTTGCTCTTTGATACTTTGTCTTTCGCACAAGATTGGGCCCATGCAATATGTTGTTTTATTTCTTGACTATGTTTCCATGAATGTTGATTGTGGATCCGAGTAAAATGAAGTCTCTGACAACTTCAATCTTTTCATCATTTATCACGATATTATTTATTGGTCAAGTTGTGAGGATTTTTGTTTTCTTTACATTGATGTGCAACCCATAGTGAAGGCTATGGTCTTTGATTTTCATCAGTAAGTATTTTAAGTGTTCAGCACTTCCAGCAAACAAGGTTGTGTCATCTGCATATCGCAGGCTGCTAATGAGTCTTCCTCCAATCCTGATGCCATGTTCTTCTTCATATAATGCAGTTTCTCAGATTATTTGCTCAGCATACAGATAGAATAAGTATGGTAAAAGGATACAACTTTGATGCATACCTTTCCTGATTTTAAACTCTTCAGTATCTCCTTGTTCTATTCTAAGAACTGCCTCTTGGTCTATGTACAAATTCCTCATGAGCAAAATTAAGTATTCTGGGTTTCCCATTCCTCTCAATGTTATCCACAGTTTGTTATGATCCACACAGTAGAATGCTTCTGCACAGTTAATATAACACAGGTAAACATCTTTGTAGTACTATCTGCTTTCAGCAAAGATCCATCTGAGGTCAACATGTCCTCTTCTGAATCCAGCTTGAATTTCTGGCCACTCTTTCTTGATGTACTCTTACAATCATTTTTTTAAATTATCATCAGCAAAATTTTACTTACATGTTATATTAATGATATTGTTTGATGATTTTCATATTCCATTGGGTTATCTTTCTTTGTAATGGGCATAAATATGGATGGATCTCTTCCAGTCAGTTAGCCAGGTAGCTGTCTTCCAAATTTCTTGGCATAGATCAGTGAAACACTGTATCAGTTTGTTGAAAGATTTCAGTATTATGTCAATTCCTGGAGCCTTGTTTTTTGCCAATGCCTTCGGTGTAGCTTAGACTTCTTCCTTCAATAACACTGGGTTGTTTTTTTTTATCATATGCTACCTCTTGAAATGATTGAACATCCACCAGTCCTTTTTGGGACAGTGATTTCATGTACTTCTTCCATCTTCTTTTGATGTTTTCTCCATTATTCATTATTTTGCCCATTGTTGTTGCTGTTAAGTGCTATCAGGATAGAATCCTTCAATATTTCAAGTTAAGGCTTGAATTTATTCTTCAGTTCTTTCAGCTTGGGAAGTGCTGAGTATGGTTTTCTAACGCTAGGACTTTGCACATTTCATTGTTATAATAATTTGCCTTGTCTTCTTGAACTGCCTTTTTATAAATTTCAGCTCAGTTCTTTAATTTCATCATTTCTTCCGTAGTTTCAACTTCTCTGCATTCAAGAGCAAGTTTCAGTGTCTCTTCTGACATCCATTTTGGCCTTTTCTTGCTTATCTTTTTAATGATCTTTTGTTTTCTTTATGTATGATGTTGATTTCATCTCACAACTTCTCTGGTCTTCAGTCATTAATATCTAATGCATCAAATCTGTTCTTAAGATCATCTTTACATTCAGGTGGGAAATACACAAAGTCACTATAAGTTGGCATCTGCTCCTGGTCACTTAATAACATTAACACAAATACTCATGGTCATATTTTGTCTCTCATGGCCTTGTTTTCATTTTCTTCCACTTCAGCTTGAACTTTCACATGAGCAATTGCATATGAATGAGTCCTGACTTTGTTTTGGTTGATATTTGAACCTCTCCATTGTCTCTTCCAACATATGTAGTCAATTTGATTCCTGTGTGTCCCATCTAGTGAAGTCCACATGTATACTCATTGCTTATGTTGTTGAAAAAAGATATTCACAATAAAAAAGTCATTGGTCTTACAAAATTCTGACATGAAATCTCCAGCATAGTTTCTATCACCAAGGTCATATTTGCCAACTACTGATGTTTCCTTTTGTTTCCAACTTTACTAGTGGTGAGGATACTGACCAACTGATATGAATGTCAGGTCAGTTTGGACCATACATCTCTATAACAGAGTCAGATATGTCAGCCAATTGCATCGCCATGAAGATCAATTCTCTCGCCCTAACTGGAAGACCATTAGCAACCTGAGGACTGTCTATGGATTCTAGAAACCAAAGGATACCTCTACCAGTCAAAGCAGCTAGGCAGTGGTGTTTCTTACTAGAAATTGATACCTTGGTCTTTGGGTTTATTCATCAGTTCTCTGTAAGTTGAATCAGATAAATACATCTCTGGACTTGGTGCTCTGACAAAGTTGAGTTTCTAGGCTCATAGAGTTGAAAACCAAAATTTAAATTCAAGAGGACTCTTCAAAGATATTGCCATGGGAGTCCTAACAGGCAGTCAGCTTTTCTATCTAACATCTTCATCTTGTTAATTTAAATATAACGAATAATTTGGGGGAATGTTCTGACCATTATTAAGTTATTGTCTCTCAGATCCAAATGCATCTTTCTATAGGCTGCATTGTGATGTTAGATCTAGGATTCTACAAACCACATTCTTCTTGACAAAGGGAGAAGAAAGGGGCTTGCTCCTTCCTGTAGGCATCCTGAAAAGTCCCTGTTTCTGTGAGCAATACACTAGCATCTTTTTTTTTTTTTTAATTGTATGATACCACTTTCATAAAATGTGAAGAATTGGAATGCACACAGAAAGCAATGTTCTTTAATGGTTCCCAGTATGGAAGTGGGATAGAGAGGGAAAGCACTTACTAGGCACATGATAATTCTGGTGATGGAAAACACAATGAGCAATATGGGGGAAGTCAGCACAACTTGACCAAGGCAAATGAGTGGTTATGTAATACTAAAGGACAACTCCTATAAATGCTGCAGCATATATAATTTACTAGTATCAGTTTTTCACCCCATCAGTTTCCTTTCCTTCCTGTAGTAGCAGCTGAATTCAGTTTGCAGTTATCTCAACATCTGTAGGAATGATCTTCATGCCCTCTCAGAGACACCAGCATAAACTACCAGATCTCTTCAGAGATCTATCTTCTCCCTCCTCTGAACTTCTCAGTTTTCATTCCAAAGTATTTCTTTGTTTCTTGGTCTTCCAAAAACAATACCAAATGCACTGCCATTGAATCAATTCCAACTTATAGTACCCCATATTGGGTTTCCGAGGCTGTAAATCTTCATGGAGGCAGAAGGCCTCATCTTTCTCCTGCTGAGCAGCTAGTGGATTTGAACTGCAGAACTTGTAGGAATGATAAATGCTTTCTGAAGTTGCTACCTCATTGACACCTTAGCATTTGCCTTTTTGCCCTTTCATTTGCTTAGTTAGCTACTGTATACCTAGATAACATACTCTATTTTTTCAAGTAGCTGGTGTGATACCTATCTCCTGAGTGGGCCTCAAATGCAATTTTCTGCTCTTTCTTTCTTCAAATGGGCAAAAAGATATTTACTTATGTCTAAGAATCTGTATATGATTTGCAAAAGCAACAAAAGCAAGATGGGTTGACATCAATTTGTCTAAGGGGGGGGACAGAAATAAATAAATGAACAATAGTGTGACACATTTTACAGATATTTGGTCCTCTGTACCCTCCCCCCACCTCATCCCCCACATTTTCCATAGCTGAGCAGTTGCTCAAAGTGTTCCTATATCTTTCTCTCAGTTCTGGAAGCCAATAAATCCTCAAATAACACCATTACAGTAAAACAAACAGCATAGCCCAAAGATGGATTTACTGGAATGATGTCAAGTGATTGTTTCCATGGTATTGGTGCTTACTTTAAAACTTCCTTATAGCTGAGATAGCAAAAGGTTATTATTTTGGCTTGAAGAAAGGCTTGAAAGGGTATTCTGGGGGGGAAAATCATAGCATGACAGTTGCTTGTTCCTGTGAGGGTTCTGGGACTGCCTGAAGGGCAAAGGAATAACAGCTAAAGGACATATCTTTGAACAGCTTGAAGCCAAAGTTGTTTCCAAGAGAAGTACCAATTTAGCTAGTATGTCAAAGAAATAAGCCCATCCTGAGGATTAATCCAAAATCCGAATTAAGAGGTTGTGGCTTTGTATAATTATTTAGATTTGTGGACATTGATGAATATTGATTGATAAATGTTGGTGGTTGGTGAATATTGCTGAGGGATGTGTATGCTTTCAATTTGTTTAGGATGTTCCAGTTCAGAAAGGAACGCTTCTTAAAAGGTTCTATTCTAGGCTTGTTTATGGTATAAATCTCATTTGGCCAGAACTATGTAATCTCCCTCTATTATATATCTAGGATACAAAGATGAAGCTCAGAGTATGGTTTATAGAAATAATTATCTGTATTTATACTTCTGAGCTAAGGAAGGTATCAACTATTTTAGGGAAACTGAACCCTCTCTCTCCCTCTGAGGTATATTTCAATGTTAATAATCAACAGAAGCACCTAGATAATCTTAAGTGATTACAAAACATACAATTTATCCCATCACCCACACAATCCTCTAACCAAAACACCACACCAGACCCATTTAAATCAATGGCATCTTGTGCCCTAAGCATTTAGCTACTCAGCCCTTCCTACATAGTCTTAACATTGCCGCCAGTGAAAACTCCATTGCAGTCCTTGTCTTGCCTCATTCACATACTCCTCTAGGTTATTCTCTTTTCTTCAAATGTAAATTACCTTGGTCAAATATGTTAGAAAAGCCTCTCAAGACACCAGACTACCAGACATAATTTTCTGTCAGTGATGATGTAATCATATACGTGATGAATATAACAAACAAGTGACAGAATAAAGGGATCTATGTGGTGTGGTGCTATGGGTTAATACACTGGACTGTAAGGTCCATTTGAACCACTAGGTTGGTGGTTCAAGCTCACCAGCCACTATTTGGAAACCCTATACAGGGTTGCTATGAGTCAGAACTGACTTGACAGCACTTTACAACAGCAGCAATCAATGGTTGTAAAGCACCTGCATTTTATTTGAAGGCTACAATATTTACTCTGAGCAGACTGTCAGAGACTAGGTATGCACATATATTGTAATCCAGAGAGAGAGAAAAGACAACAGATAAAATAATTCAACCAAAGGCAGGAAGTAGGGAACAGAAGAACAAAAGCATGAATGATAAATAGAAAATGCTAAAGTGGTTGACATCCATCCAGTTATATCAATAATGCATTAAGTGTAAATGGTCTAAACACACTAGAAAGTATAACGGTCCTAAATGTGAATTTACCTAGCATCAAAGCTTCAAAATATATGAAACATAAATGCACAGAAATGAAAGGTGAACGGCACAAATCTATAGTTATAATAGGATATTTGAACACTCCTCACTTGCTAATTGTGGTGTGCTATTGTAGTTAAATGTCGTTGAGTTGGGTCTAACTCATAATAACCTTGTACACATCAGAACAAATGTTCTAATCCTGTACTATCTTCACAGTCATTGTTAAGTTTGAGCTCATTGCTACTGCTACTACGTCAGTCAATCCATTTGTTGAGGGTCTTTTCTCTGACTCACCACTTTGCCTAGCATGATGTCATTGTCTGGGGACTGGTCCCACCTGATAATACATCCTAGCATGAGAGACGAAGTCTAACCATTCTGGCTTCTGAGGAGCATTTTGGCTATACTTCTAACACAGATTTGTTTGTTCTTCTAGTAATCCATTGTACTTTTAATACCAACACCATAACTTTTTCTCTAACACCATAACTCAAATGCATCAATTCTTCTAAGGTCAGGCGCATCTTAGTCCTCTAACTAACATCTTTGCTCTTGAACACTTTAAAGAAATCTTGTGCAGCAGATTAACCTAAATAAAGCATTTTATTTCTTAACTTCTGCTTCCATGAATGTTGCTAGTGGATCCAAGCAAAATGAATTTTTTGATGACTTCAATTTTTTTTTTTCTATTCATCATGCTGCTATTTATTGGTCATTGATGAAGATTTTTGTTTTCTTGACATTGAGGTGCAACTCGTATTTAAGGCTGTGGTATTTGAACTTCATTAGTAAGTATTTTAAGACCTCTTCACTTTCAGCAAGCAAGGTTGTATCATCTGCATATTGCAGGTTGTTAATGATTCTTCCTCCAATCCTGATGTCAAATTTTTCTTCATATAATAAATCTTCTTGGATTATTTGCTCAGCATACATATTAAATAAGCGTGGAGAAAGAATACAACCCTGGCTCATGTTAGTGTTGTTGCTATGTGCCATTGAGTAGGTTCTAACTCATAGTGCACCTGCATAGGGTTTCCTCCACAACTCATATGTCAATTTGTCACATTGTGATGGCTTGTGTGTTGTGATTCTGGAAGCTATGCCACAAGTATTTTAAATAACAGCAGGGTCACCTGAGTGAGTTTCAAGACTAAGACAGACTAGGACAAAGAAGAGAAGAATTACTTCCAAATATTTACTCACTGAAAACCTTACAAATGCCAGTGCAACCCTATAAGATAGACTAGAATATTGGATGTTGAAATATGATGAAGAACACCAGACTATTGTAAGATATAATGCTGAAAGATGATCCCCTCAGGCTGGAAAGCACTCAAAATATGACTGAAGAGTTTCTTCCTCAAAGTAGATTATACCATGATAACATGAATAGAATAAAGCTTTTGGGACCTTCATTTGCTGATGGGACACAATTGAAACAGGAGAAATAGCTGTAAATATCCTTTAATAATCAGAACATGGAATGTATGAAGTATGAATCTACGAAAATTGGAAATTATAAAAAATGAAATGGAACTCCTAAACATCAATATCTTAGGCTTACTGAGTTGAAATGGACTAGTATTGACCATTTTCCATCTGACAATCACAAGGCTCACTATGCCAGAAATGACAAATTGAAGAGGAATGGCATCACATTCATCATCAGAAAGAACATTTCAAGATCTATCTTGAAGTACAACGCTGCTGGTCTGTGATAGGATAATATCCATATGCCTACAAAGAAGACCAGTTAATACCACTATTACTCAAATATACACAACAATTACTAAAATTAGTGATTATGAAATTGAAGAATTCTACCAACTTCTTCAGTCTGAAATTGATCAAACTGGCAATCAAGATGTATTGATAGTTACTGGTGATTGGAATGCAAAAGATGGAAACAAACAGGAAAGATCGGTAACAGGCAAACACAGTCTTGGTGATAGAAATGATGCTGGGAATCGCATGATAGAATTTTGCAAGACCAATGATTTATTAATTGCAAATATCTTTTTTTGACAACATAAAAGATGACTATACACATGGACCTATCTAGATAGAATACACAGAAATCAAATCTGTGCAAAGAGACGGTGGAAAAGCTCCATATAATCAGCCAAAACTAGGCCAGGGACAGACTGGAACATCAAACAGGAATAAAACAAGAATACAAGAAAGATGTTTATCTGTGTTTTATTGACTGTGAAAAGACTTTTGCTTGTGTGGATCATGATAAGCTATGGACAGCATTGCAGAGAATTAGTATGCTGGAATACTTCATTGTGCTCATAAGGAATCTGTACATAGACAAAGAGACAGTTGTTTGACCAGAACAAGGGAACACTAGAATGGTTTAAAATTAGGTAAGGTGTGCACCAGGATTGTATTCTTTCTCCATACTTATTCAATTTGTACTCGGAGCAAATAATGGGAGGAGCTGAATTGTATGAAGAAGAAAATGGCATCAGGATTTGAGGAAGACATATTAACACCCTGTAATATGCAGATGTGACACTGTGGGTTAATGTGATAAATTGAAAAGTTGCTTTGAACTGCAAGGTGAGCAGTTCAAGTTCACCAGCCACTCCTAGGAAACCCATACAGGGTCACTATGGGTCGGAACCAACTCAACAGCACTTAATAACAACAATATGAAGATGATACAATCTTGCTTGCTGAAAGCAAAGAGTACTTAAAATACTTGCTGATGAAGATGAAAGACCGCAGTCTTTGGTATGGGTTGTATCTCAGTGTAAAGAAAACAAAAATCCTTATCACTGGACCAATAGATGACATCAAGATAAATGGAGAA
>NW_006408752.1:918083-918968 GCF_000296735.1 Chrysochloris asiatica
AATTCAGTGCTTATCCTACAGGACTCCCAATAACATACTAGAAAATAAAATCTAGGAACCCTTGTGGTGTTAACCTTATAGATGAAGGACTAGATCAACCCCAGGGCCCTTCTCAGGATTACGAGCCATGGACCCTGAGTGCCAAGGAAGTGACCTCCTGACGTCCCGTGTTCATTGGTTTTTGCGAACTCACTGGTTGGCTACCTCAATCATTGTATTTCTCCATTTCAATAGGCTAAAGAAAAGGCACATGATAACATCAGTAGATACAGAAAACAAATAAAATTCAATGCTCAGAAAACTAGGATTAGAAAGAAATTTTCTTAACTTGATAAAGGGCCTCTGCAATATACAACAACATTGAATAATATCATTAATATCAAATGTAAGTAAAATTTTATTGAAGATAATTAAAAAACAGTTGTCGTAGTACATCCACAGGAAGTTGCCAGAAACTCCAGCTAGAGTCATCAGAGGACATGGAAACAGCTATATCATTACTGATGTCAGATGAAGCTTGGCTAAAAGCAGAGAATACTAAATATTTACTTGTGCTTTAATGACTATGTAAAGGCATTCAACTCTGTGGATCATGAACTATGGATAACATTGTGAAGAATGGAAACTCCCAGTTAATTGTGCTTGTGAGGAACCTGTACATAGAACAAGATTTGTTATAACAGAACAAGGGGTTACTGAATAGTTTAAAAATCAGGGAAGGGTGTGTGCCAGGGTTTATACTTTCACCACACCTATTCAATCTGTGTACTGAATAAATAATCTGAGAAGTTGGATTATATGAAAAGAATGTGGCATCAGGATTGAAGAGTCATTAATGACCTGTGATATACAGATGATGCAACCTTGCTTAATAGAAGCAAAAAT
>NW_006408752.1:919773-923265 GCF_000296735.1 Chrysochloris asiatica
TAAAGTTGTTCAAGACTTCATTTTGCTTGGATCCACAATCAACACAAATGAAAGTTTGTTGTTGTTGTTGTGAAGTGCCGTTGAGTCAGTTCCAACCCATAACAGCCATGTATAGGGTTTCCAAGGAGCAGCTGGTGAGCTTGAATCGCCGACCTTGCAGTTCAAATGGCTTTGCAATCTGGTGCATTAGCCCATAGCGCCACACCAGGGCTAATCAAGCAACATATTACATTAGGTAAATCTGCTGCAAGGGTCCTCTTTAAAGTGTTAAAGAGCAAAGATGTCACTATGAGGTTTAAGGTGTGCCTAATCCACGTCATGGTATTTTCAGTTACTTCATATAGTGGAGCTGTAAGATCAGCAATGGAGTGCGAACCACAAGGTCAGCAGTTCAAACCCACCAGCTGCTCCTCAGAAACCCTGTGCAGTCAGAACAGACTCTCAAGGTCACTTAACAACAACAATAAAAACATCTACACATGAAGGTTGGAAAATGAATAAGAAAGACTGTAGAAGAATTCATGCATTTGAATTATGGTGTTGGCAAAGAACATTGAAAGTACCGTGGACTGCCAGAGGAACAAACAGATCTGTCTTGGAAGAAGTAGAATCAGAATGCTCCTTGGAAGAAAGGATGGTGAGGCTTTTGTGCATAGAGAACTGATTCAATGGCACCTAACAAATACAAAAAATCTTATTTACTTATGGTAAAAGACATCATACTAAGAAAAAAAAAAAGTAAGGGCAGGTTGTCCAATCTTACCACTTCTAGTCAACAGTTTACTGATAGTTACAACCAGTGCAAATAAGAGAAAGAAAATGTATAGTCTATAGATGCCGTGAAAACCTTGTAGAATCTACCCCCAAAAAGCCCTTTGAACTAATAAGTGAGTTTAACAAAGTCATTCTATATAAATCTAATGCACTTCTATCTAATGGTGCATGAATAATTTCTTTTAGAAAGATCAGCCCTAGGCTGGTCCCTATGAAGTGGAGGTTAAAAATATGGCAAATGTCCAATTTTTTCAATATATTGTGGTGGTGGTGGTCGTGTGCCACTGAGTCAGTTCTAACTCTAAGAGTTTCTGAGGCTGTAAATCTTTATGAGAGCAGAAAGCCTCTTCTTTCTCCCATGTAGCAACTGGTAGATTCAAACTATTGACCTTGTGGTTAGCAGCCGAGTTTATAATCCACTATGCTACCAGGGTTCCTTCGATGTGTTATAGCATTCCATAATCCCTGATATACATCACCGCTCCTCTCCTCCCTCTTATTCCGGGGTTCTGCAATATGCTACTATGTCTCAAAGCACTCACAACTCTGCAAGTAAATATGGCTCGTGCAATTGTGAAGACTGACAAGTCCCAAATCCACAGTGCAGAGGTCATTCTGGAGGACTGTCCTCACCCATGTAATCTCAAGAGCTGAGGAGCCCAAATCAGCAGGTCAGAAGCCAGGTTGTTGATGTGCATGGCTTTGGGAGCTGGTAGACCACAAGTCCCATGAACTGGAGGTCAGACAGAGATAAGCCAGATGCAAACTTCAGAGCAAGAGAGTGAATTTGTCAAAGCAGTTGTGTATATTGGACTCAGACCATGACCCCAAGGAAAACAAAGAATGATGACTTGAGTCACACCCTATAGTAAGGTGGGGGCATCCTTAATCCTTGTTTAATGCCTTCAAGTTGATTCTGACTCATAGCGAGTTGATTCTGACTCATAACGACCCTGTACAGGATTTCCCAGGAGCAGCTGGTAAGTTTGAACTGCTGACCTTGTGGTTCACAGTCCAGTGCTGATCCTACAGAGCCACACAAGGAGTCCTTAGTTCCACCTCAATCCTCACTCCTTGTTGTTGTTGTTAAGTAATAACCCTATATAGGGTTTCCAAGGAGCAGCTGGAGGATTCAAACCAACCTTGTGGTCCAGTGCTTATCCCATAGCGCCACACCAAGAATCCCGTCTCATTAACAAGCTCACTTCAAAATGGATTCTTTATCACAAGTGTTTTAGTTGTTTACTGCTGTCAAGTCAGTTCTGACTCATAGAAGCCCTGTGTAGTGTTTCTAAAGAACGCCTGGTGAAACGTTAACCTTGGGGTTTGCAGTCCAGGGCTGATCCTACAGCACCAAACTAGGACTCAAATCACAGGTGTGGTGTCGTTGTTATGTGCTCTTGAGTCTATTCTGACCCATAGCAACCCTCTGTAGGGCTTCCAAGGAGGAATATGGTAGAAGAGTCATAATCAATAATTAACTGCCCTGCACATGGCAGTGAATAATGGAAAGTAAAATACTATTTACAATTACACCCACAAAAGAAAATAGTTATAAATCATTATAAAATATATGCCAGATCTATATGCTAGATACTATAAGATACAGATTAAAGAAATTTAGACATTCTAAATAAATATATACATCCTGTTCATGGATTTTAAGACTCAATATTGTTAAGATATTTTCTTGTTGTGTGTTGTTGAATCAATTTGCACTCTCATCAACCCTGGAGAATAGAATAGAATTACCCCGTAGGATTTCCTAGGCTATAATCTTCCTGGGAAATTCTATTCTATCCTATAAGATTGATGAGAGTCCAAATGGACTAAACAACACACAACAAGAAAATAACTTAACAATATTGAGTCTCAAAAATTCATGAACACTGTGTATCATTTATTTAGAATTCTAAAGTTCTTTAATCTGTATTTTATAGTATCTATAATATGTAGTGTAGTGGTTACAAATTGGGCTGCTAACTTCAAGGTCAGCAGTTCCAAACTACCAGCTGTTCCATGGGAGAAATATGAGGCTTTCTGCTTCTGTAAAGATTTGCAGACTCAGAAACCCTATTCAGGGTCACTATGAGTTGGAACCGAATCCACGGTACTTAACAACAACAATAGCATATAGCTGTTAAACATTGTAAACATAATGCTTTACAATGATTGGTAACTATTTTCTTTTGTGTGTGCAATTGTAAATGGTTTTTTTTTTTTCTTTCAGTATTTCCTAGGCTATAATCTTTCTGGGGAAGTCCTAGTATGGCACTGTGAGTTAATGCACTGGACTGCAAGGTCAGTTTGAATGGCAAGATCAGTGGTTCAAGCTCACCAGTCACTCCTCAGAAACTCTATACAGGGTCCCTATGAGGCAGAACAGACTTGATGGCACTTAACAACAACAGTCTTTCTGGGAGTGGATTATCAGATCTGTTTTCCCATGGAACAACTGGTGGGCTCAAATCTCTGGCCTTTTGGTCAATAGCTGAGTGCTTAAGCATTGCTTCACCAGGGTTCCTTGTTAGGATGCCACCTTAAATTAACCTATAGATTTCATGCAATCACAATCAACCCCCATGCCCCAGGGTTTTTTTTGTAAAAATCTCATTTTAACATTACAATTTTTAAAAATCCCACTACCATCAAATTATGAGAGTAGACAACCTCATTTTTCTCCTGTGGATTGGCTGGTAGGTTTGAACTGCCAAGCTT
>NW_006408752.1:924626-926430 GCF_000296735.1 Chrysochloris asiatica
CTATAGTCTTATGTAATGCAGAGGCTCCTCAGGAAACCTCCTTCACTGGACACATTGTAGCCCCATTTTAGGTATTCCAATTAGTTATAGGCAGAAGACAGACTTACAAGCTTTCTATGGTGATATTTCTGGCTATTCCTTTCTCTCCCACTCCAGTTAGACAAAACAATTTTTAAGAAGAATGACAAAGCTTAAGTATCCATACTATCTGATTTCAAGACTTCCTATAAAGCTACAGTAACCAAGGCAATGGCACTGTAGGATAAATGCTGGATTGCTAACTGCATTTTTGGTGCTTCAAACCCACCAGCTAGTCCTTGGAAACCCTATACAGGTAGGGACACATGATTCGTCTGTCAGTTGGTGGTACTGTGGTGGCTTGCATGTTGCTGTGATTCTGGAAGCTATGCCACAGGTATTTTAAATACCAACAGTCACCGGAGGTAGACAGGTTCCAGTTGAGCTTCCAGACGAAGACAGACTAGGAAGAAGGATAGACAGATGACTTCTGAATATTTACTCACTGGAAACCTTATGAATAGCACTGGAACACTGTCAGCACCAGAATATTGAGTATTGAAATGTGATGAAGAGCACCAGATTACTGCCAGATACGGTGCCAAAAGATGAGCTCCTAAGGTTGGGAGACACTCAAAATGTAATTATGAAAGAGTTGCCTCCTCAAAGTAGAGTTGACTGTGATGATGCAAATGGAGTAAAGCCCTTGGAACCTTCATTTGTTGATGAGGTGCAACTCAAAATGAAGAGAAACAGCTGTAAACAGCCTCTGATTGTCGGAACATGGAATGTATGAAGTATGAATCTAGGAAAATTGGAAGTCGTCAAAAAAAAGAAATTGAATGCATAAACATCGATATTAGTGAGCATTAGAGGCATTAGTGAACTGAAATGGACTGGTATTGGCCATTTTGAATTTGACAACCACATGGTTTACTATGATGGAAATGACAGATTGAAGAGGAATGGTGTCACATTCATCATCAAAAAGAATATATCAAGATCTGTCTTGAAGTACAACGATGTTTGTGGTAGGATAATATCTGTATGCCTCCAAGGTAGACCAGTCAATACCACTATTATTCCAATTTATGCACCAACCACTAAAGCCAGTGATGGTGAAATTGTAGGATTCTGCCAACTTCTTCAGTCTGAAATTGATCAAACATGCAATTAAGATGTATTGGTAATTACTGGTGATTGGAATGCAAAGGCTGGAAACAAAGACAAAGGATCAGTCCTTGGAAAATATGCCCTTGGTGATAGAAATTATTCTGGAGATCGCATGATAGAATTCTGCAGAGCAAATGATTTGTCCATTCCAAATACGGTCTTTAGACAGCATAAAAGACGGTTATACACCTGGACCTCACCAGATGGAATACACAGAAATCAAATTGACTACATCTGTGGAAAAAGACAGTGGAAAAGCTCAATATTATCAGCCAGAACAAGGCCAGGAGCAGACTATGGAACAGACTATCAATTGCTCCCATGCAAATTCAGGCTGAAGCTGAATAAAATGAAAACAAGTTCAAGAGAGCCAAAATATGACCTTAAAGATATCCCACCTGAATTTAGAGATCTGAAGAACAGATTTGATGCATTGGATACTAAAGACCAGATACCAGAAGAGTTATGGGATAACATCAAGAACATCATACAGGAAGAAAGCAAAAAGATTATTAAGGAGACAAGAATAAAGGAAAAGACAAAATGGATGTCAGAAAAGACTCTGAAACTTGCTCTCCAGCATAGAGATGCTAAAGCAAATGGAAGAAATGAC
>NW_006408752.1:926796-932129 GCF_000296735.1 Chrysochloris asiatica
TGGAAGAGAACCATATTTGTGCCCATTCCAAGGAGAGGTGACCCAATGGAATGTGGAAATCATTGGACAATATCATTGATATCCCATTCGAGTAAAGTTTTATTAAATATAATACAAAAATGGCTGCAAACATACATTGACAGAGAACTTCCAGAGGTTCAAGCTAAATTCACAATGGGATGTAGAATAAGAGATATCATTGCTGTTGTTCGATGGATCTTAGCTGAAAGCAGAGAATGCCAGAAAGATGTTTAGCTGTGCTTTATTGACTATACAAAGGCTTTCAATTATGTAGCTCATGACACGCATGGACAGCATTGTGAAGAATGAGTATTCTGGATATACTTACTTGTGCTTATGAGGAACCTGTACATAGACCAGGAAGCAGTTGTTTGAACAGAACAAAGGAACACTAAATGGTTTAAAATTAGAAAAGGTTGCACCAGGTTGTATTCTGTTGCCATACTTATACAATCTATATGCGGGACAAATAATCTGAGAAGCTGGATTATATAAAGAAAAATGTGGCATCAGGGTTGGAGGAAGTGTCATCAACAATCTGCAATATGTAAACAATACACCTTGCTTGCCGAATGTGAAGAGGTTTAAAATACTTACTGATAAAGATCAAAGACCACAACCTTCAGTATGGGTTCCATCTCAATGCAAAGAAAACAAAAATCCTCACAACTGGACCAATAAACATCCATGTAAAGGAGAAAAGGTTGAAGTTGTCTAAGACTTCATTTTGCTTGGGTCAACCATCAACACTCATGGAAACAGCAGTCAAGAAATCAAACCACCTATGCATTGCATTAGGCAAAACTGAAGCACAAGACCTCTTTAAAGTGTTCAAGAGCAAAGATGTCAGTTTGAGGGTTAAATGTGCCTGACCCAAATCATGGTATTATCAATAACCTCATATGCATGCAAAAGTTGGACAGTGAATAAGTAAGATCATAGAAGATTGGTGCATTTGAATTATGATATTGGAGGAGAATATTGAAAGTACCATGGGCTGCCAAAAGAACAAACAGATCTGTGTTGGAAGAAGTACACTCAGAGTGCTCTGTAGAAGCCAGGATGGCCAGACTTCATCTCACATACTTTGGTCATATTATTAGGAGGGACCAGTCCCTGGAGAAGGATATCCTGATTTGTAAATGAAGGGTCAGAAAAAAAGAAGATCCGCAATGAGATGGATTTGCACAGTGGTGGCAGCAATGGGCTCAGGCATTGCAATGACTGTGAGGTTGGCGCAGGACCAGACAGAATTTCATTCTTTTGTGCGTAGTGACCTTATGAGTCAGTACTGACTAGAAGGCACCTAACAACAATGAGTCGAGACCAACTCAATGGCACTTAACAACAACAACTATGGTTACAAGGGTTCCTGTGTGGTGCAAATAGTAAATACTCTCAACTGCTAACTGAAAGGTTAGCAGTTTAAGTCTACTTAGAGGTACCTTGGAGGAAAAAGTTGGCTATCTACTTTTGAAAAGTCTGACTTTAAAAAACCCTATGGAATACTCTTTTATTCTGACAAATGTGGGTCACCATAGGTCAAACTAATTCTACAGATATTGGTGGGAATGGTTAAAAGACATGCCAGTTGTAGACTACTTAAACAACTGTTTCCTAAGCATAACAGTCAAGCCATGCCTTGTATCCCAAAGTATACCTGTAGTTGTTACTGTTGTTAAATGCTTTTAAGTCAGTTCCGATACAGAGGGACCCTGTATAGGGATTCCAAAGCTGTTCATCTTTGCCAGAGTAGAAGGCCTCATCTTTTTCCCTTGGAGTGGCTGGTGGGTTCAAACCACCAACCTTAGGGTTCACAGTCCAGTACTTATCCAGCAGCGCCACAGTAGGGATAGTGAAAGTTGAAAATTCACAAGAAGTGTTCAGCTTAAGCAATTTGCAACTTCCACTGACAACTCTTACTTGGTTTTCACTCTTTATATCCCTTTTCTCCTTTTGAATGTTTCACAAATCATCCACAAGACTGTTCTTATCATTTTTGTAACTAAGAAATACATTATGGTTCAGAAAGACAACATGTCTTAAATGCTCTTGCCGACTCCCCCACCCCTCTTAGAACAGTCAAAACATAACTGTTTTATTTGTGGATATTCAACCAAACCTCCCCATTTACAAAGCAGTGTTTATAAAACGTTTGATATATTTTTTTTTTATCTTTACTTATGGAAATTAACTTTTATAAAGCAAACAAAATTCCACCTTGTGTAATAGTAGCTACAACTGAAATTATATAAACAACCATTACTTGTAAGCATACATTTTTCCTTAATGTGAGTTCAGTAATACTGCATTCCAAGTGTTTATTCTCCAATGACTTGCTGAAGACTCATTTCATTTAGTAAATATCAAGCTAATAAACCTTTTTCTAAAATTTTATGAATTTCCATCTTTGTTTTTCTTCCTCATAAAGAAATACCTATAATTCCTCTTAGGAATTTCCCTACTTGAATTTTATTTTGCTGAATTAGAAGAAATATACAGGGTGCATTAGAGGCACAATTTTAAATATCTTTATAAGTATTTTTTAAATGTACCATTTGCCCTTTGGAGAGATGAAAGTTTACTTAAATAGATTCTATACGATTTGGCCACCATTCGTCTGTTAGTTTGTCATACTGTGGTGGCTTGTGAGTTGCTGTGATTCTGGAAGCTATACCATGGGTATTTTAAATACCAGCAGGGTCACCCACAGTGGACAGGTTTCAGATGATCTTCCAGACAAAGACAGACTAGGAAGAAGGAGTGACAAACTACTTCCAAATATTTAGTCACTGAAAACCTTATGGATACCAGAGAAACACTGTCAGACATAGTGCTGGAAAATGAGCCCTTCAGGTTGGAAGGCACTCAAAATGCGACTGGGGAAGAGCTGCCTCCTCAAAGTAGAGTTGATTGATGACACACATGGAGTAAATTCCTTGGGTGTAAGCCCTCAGGACCTTCGTTTGCTGATGGGGTGCAACTCAAAATGAAGAGAAATAGCTGTAAACATCCATTAATAATCGGAACATGGAATGTATGAAGTATGAATCTAGGAAAATTAGAAATTATAAAAATGAAATGCATAACATCGATATCTTAGGCATTAGTGAGCTGAAATGGACTGGTATTGGCCATTTTGAATCTGATAACAACATAGTTTACTATACTGGGAATGACCAATTGAAGAGGAATGGTGTTGCATTCATCGTCAAAAAGAATATATCCAGATCAGTCATGAGGTACAATGCTGTCTGTGATAGGATAATATCCATGAGCCTACAGGAAAGACCAGTTAATACCACTATTATTCAAATTTATGCACCAACCACTAAAGTCAGTGAGGATGAAATAGAAGAATTCTACCAACTTCTTCAATCTGAAATTGACCAAACATGCAATCAAGATGTATTGATCATTGCTGGAATGCAAAGGTTCAAAACAAAGAAGAAGGATCAATAGTTCGAAAATATGGGCTTGATGTTAGAAATGATGCTGGAGAATGCATGATAGAATTCTGCAAAACCAAAGATTTGTTCATTTCAATACCTTCTTTAGACAGCAGAAGAGATGACTACACACATGGACCTCACCAGATGGAATAAACAAAAATCAAACTGACTACACCTGTGGCAAGAGACGGTGGAAAGTTCTGTCTCATCAGTCAAAACAAGGCCAGGGGCAGATTGTAGAACAGACCATCAATTGCTCATATGCAAATTATGACTGAAGCTGAAGAAAATGAAAACAAGTCCAGGAAGCCAAAATATGACCTTAAATATATCCCACCTGAATTTAGAGATCATCTAAATAACAGATTTGATATATTAAACAATAAAGACCAAAGACCAGAAAAGTTGTGGGATGACAGCAAAAAACATCATAAAGGAAGAAAGCAAAAGGTCATTAAGAAGACAAGAAAGAAGGAAAAGATCAAAATGGATGTCTGAAGAGACACTGAAACTTGCTTTCCAACATAGAGATGCTAAAGCAAATGCAAGAAATGAGGAGGTACAAGAGCTGAACAGAAAATTTCAAAGGCCAGCTTAAGAAGACAAAGTCAAATATTACAATGAATGTGCAAAGATCTGGAGTCAGAAATCAAAAGGGTAGAACACAGTCAGCATTTCTCAAGCTGGAGGAACTAAAGAAAAAATTCAAGCCTCAACTTTGTTATTGAAGGATTCTCTGGGCAAATTATTGAATGATGCAGAAAGCATCAAAAGAAAATGGAAGGAATACACAGAGTCATTGTACTAAAATGAAATGGTTGATGATCAGCCATTTCAAGAGGTAGCATATGATCAAGAGCCAATGATCCTGAAGGAAGAAGTCCAAATGCATTGAAGGCATTGACAAAGAACAAGGCACCAGGAATTGATGGGATAAAAATGGAAATCTTTCAAAAAAAAATGAGGTGGCACTGGAGACACTCACTCATCTATACCAAAAAATTTAGAAGACAACTATTGGTCCACTGATTGGAAGAGATCCATATTTGTGCCCATTCCAAAGAGAGGTGAGGTAATGGAAGGTGGAAACCATCGGACAATATCTTTGATATCCCATGTGAGTAAAGTTTTACTAAAGGTACTACAGAAATGGCTGCAAGCATACATTGACAGAACTTCCAGAGGTTCAAGCCGGATTCAGAAGAGTACATGGAACAAGGGATATCATTGCTGATGTCCAATGGATCTTGGCTGAAAGCAGAGAATACCAGAAAGATGTTTACCTGCGCTTTATTGACTACGCAAAGGCTTTAGATTGTGTGGATCATGACAAGCTATGGACAACATTGCAAAGTATGAGTATTCTGGAACACTTAATTGTGCTCATGAGGAGTCTGTCTGTACATGGACCAAGAGGCAGTTGTTTAAACAGAGCATGGGAACACTGAATGGTTTAAAATTAAGAAAGATGTGTGACAGGGTTGTATTCTTTCACCACACTTATTCTGTATGCTGAGCAAATAATCTGAGAAGTTGGGTTATATGAAGTAAAACGTGGCATCAGGATTGGAGGAAGACTCATTAACAACCTGAGATATACAGATGATACAACCTTGCTTGCTGAAAGTGAAGAGGACTTAAAATACTTACTGATGAAGATCAAATACCACAGCCTTTGGTATGGATTGCATCTCAATGTAAAGAAACAAAAATCCTCACCACTGGAGCAGTAAACAACATTCTTATCAATGGAGAAAAGATTGAAGCTGTCAAAGACTTCATTCTTCTTGGATCAACTATCAACACTCATGGAAGCAGCAGTCAAGAAATCAAACAACACATTGCATTAGGCAAATCTGC
>NW_006408752.1:932709-941040 GCF_000296735.1 Chrysochloris asiatica
GGAAGAAGTGCAGCCAGAGTGCTCCTTGGAGGCCAGGATGGCCAAACTTCATCTCTCATACTTTGGCCATATTGTCAGGAGGGACCAGTCACTGGAGAGGGATATCATGTTTAGTAAGGTGCAAGATCAGAGAAAAAGAGGAAGACCCCCAGAGAGACGGATTGACAAAGTGGCAGCATCAATGGGCTCAAGTGTGGCAACAATTTTGAGGTTGGCCTACAACTGGGCAGAGTTTTGTTCTGTTGCGCTATGAGTGTCGGTACTGAATCAATGGCACCTAACAACAACAATGACAACATACTCTTTGGAGAGAATGATAATCATTTATTGAAAATTTACTATGTGTTACGAATTGTGTCTTACTGTGTCTTTATTTCCATGGTTACATTTCATCCTACTTATGTCTTTACAGATAAAAAAAATGAAAAGTTAGTGTCTTGTCCAAAGTTACCCAGCTGGCATTTAAGCTTGGCAGGCATAAATACACAAAATCACAAGATATTTTGAATGAGTTTGAAGCAACTTTTAATATGCTGTTGCTATTGTTGTTAAGTGCTGTTGAGTCAATTTTGACTCATAGTGTCCCTGTATAAAGTTTTTGTGTGTGTGTGTGTGTGATCTTTTAAAAATCTTTTTATTGTGAATTGGGTGAAGCTTTACAAAGCATACCAGTTTTTCACTCAACAATTCATACATATTTTGTTTCATGTTGTTGATTTTAATCCTTACAAAATAACATAATTTATCCCACTTCTCCTGTTTTTCCTGTTTATATTCTTCTTTCTTTCCTATCCCTTCTGAAATTTGTTCTTGGCTAAATGGTGCCCTTTTGATCTAAAATAGATTTGATCTAGAGTGTGTATACTACCTAGTTGTTTTTTTTTAATGTGACAGTTTACATGGGAGAACATGAGTTTTATATTCATCTTATTTTACATTGTTTCATTGCCATGGTTACAATCCCCTTCACGCATCACCAATCAACAAATTAACAAAAGGGTACATCCTATAAGCCTACTTCCGCTGCATCCACCCCCCCTCCCTGCGCCAGGGTCGTCAGCACACAGCCCCTCTTCCTCCCTGGGTCCTGAGTCCCCAGCTGCTCCATTTCTCCACGTTATCATCTCTGCCTCTCTGGGTAGGGTTCCACTCTCCGCTCTTCTCCCTTCACAGTTCCAGGGACCTCCGCTCCCAGCCTGCAAAGTCAGTCACTCCCCTCCTTGCCACAAAATGCCCACTTTTACATTTACAACCTTCACAATCAGTCCTGGTAACAATTATTCACCCTTGCATCACAAGAGACCTATCCGCATTTCCTTTAACCAGCCCCGCCTAGACAGACTGGATACTACTCACTGGAGATTCTACCTTCCTCCAGGTCCTCTGGATCTAGGTTCCCTCTTGAAAGCTTGTAAGCCAGTCACTTCTTGCCTTTGTAGCCCCCAACCCCATTTTGGATAGCCAATGTCCAAGTTGCCCATCCCTGTCTACTCTGTGTATGGAGGGGGTGGGAATGATTCTTGCTGTAAAGATTTGTTCCCTCTTTTGAGCTACTGCATCCATAGGTGTAGGTCAAGTTCATCAAATTGTTTCAGGTTACTTTTTTTTTTTTTTCCCCCTCTTCTTTCTTCTTCTAGTTGAGCTCTGATCACCCAGTCATTGAGGCTAGGTCAAATGTGTATTATCTGCCAGTGTGGGTTCTCTTGTGGATATGCCCTCTCTTTTTATCCACTGGACGCTTCACCCTCCACTCCAGTCCTCCATGGCTATGTCAATGACTCTGGGCCCAAGAGTCCCCATGTCTTGCCACACTGCTGGCCAACCAGGTCTCCACCTGGGTTCACAGGAGTCTATTGACCATTGTAGGGCTTAGCTCGCAGCCTTATAGCTGTTTTTCCCTCACTTCCCCTTGTCGGTGACAAACGTGGTCACCCATCAGAGTGTGTATTCCCATTGAATCTTAGTCTTGGAAGGGGGTTTACTCTGAGGGGACCTGACCCCTTGCCTTGATGTCTCCTGGGCGGGCAACTTGCTTGTTCTTGTACTGTATAGAGTTTTTGATGAGCAGCTGGTGAGTTTGAACCACCAACCTTGTGGTTCAAACTGACCATGAAGTCTAGATGCTTATCCTTCAATGCCACAGCATTGGACCCATCTTCTCTTTCAAGCAATAAAGGTAAGAAATTCTCATCTATTATGTGCATTTTTGATAACTTAATGAATTTAACTTGAGGATTTCTTTCCTTTATTGTTTGAAAGAGAAGATGGGTCCAGTAACATTCATATCTCAACTTATAAATCATATATGTGAATAATCAATCATTTCTGTAGGAATCCTTTGCTAGTTCACTGGGGGGAGGTGGGGGTAAGAATCAGCTTGTTCCAGACTTTAATTTTATTCAAAAGCAATCACTCTGGATACATTTTTGTTTGCTTGCTTCTTGGTCTGCACAAGTAAAGCTAATAGTGTTGTTATTGAGTCGGCTCTGACTCATAGTGACCCTGTATAGGGTTTCCAAAGCTGCAAATCATTACGGGAAGAGAAAGTCTCAACTTTTTTCTGTGGAGCAGTTGGTATGCTAGAACCACCAACCTTGTCTTATCCTACAGAGCCACTGCACTCCCCAAAGCTAATAGTAATTGTTATCATTTCTTGAGTGATGGGGTCTTGGTGCTCATTGACAACCCTATACAGTGTTGCTATGAGTTGGAACCAACTCTCTGGCACTGAACAGCAAGAACATTGAGTGATATGCCAGGCATTGTGCTAAGTCCTGTAGATACATTGTCTTATATAATTTTTCACAACAACCACAACCCATGTGGCAGATTTTTATCCCTACTTTATAGAAGAAAAGGAGTCCTGGTGATGCAGTGAGTTAAGTATTGAGCTGTTAACCACAATGCACAATGTTGGTGGTTCAAACCTACTAGGTACTCCATGGGAGAATGATGAGGATGTCTGCTCCATAAAGGTTTACAGACTCAGAAACACTAAAACGTCATTCTACTCCATCCTATGGCATCACTGTGACTCAGAATCTGTGGACGTGGCTACATTGTAAATGAAACTAACTCTCAGAGAGAATTAGGAAATTCCTCAAGGTCATCCAGTTAGAAAAGTGTCAGTTAGGGTTTCTATGTAGACTCAAATCCCTGCTTTTAATTATTTCAAGAGCATCACCGAATGGTTGATTATCAAAAACAACTGGGTAAAAGTGAAAGGAAAAATATTTAGTCTGTAATTACTGATTGACTCCTGGTGTGGCATTGTAGGGTAAGCACTGGACTGCTAACCACAAGGCCAGCAGTTCAAACCCGCCAGCTGCTCCTTGGAAACACTACGTAGGATCGTTATCAATCAGAACCAGACTCTACAATAACAACGATTGGTTATTTGGTGTCATATAGACTCACAGTTGTTGTACTGACTTCAGCCAAGGTCTTTATTGACTACTGTTGCTCTCATTTCTAAATGTGGCTAAAAATTGCTCTAGTCTTCTAAGTTCTAAAGTTTGCAAATGCTTTTAAAAGACATAACATTTATAGAAAAAGAATTCTTAAAGCCTCAATCAAATGATTATATTGTCATCACACTTGTGAATGCATGTGCAAAGAATATACTAGTAAGCGAAGAGAAATATAGGAATGAGGATACCAATATAGTAATTAAATATTAGAGTAGTGATGTTAGAATGGAAGTACCTTAGCGCCATTTGATAATCACTGGACTGAGGACCACAAGGTCCGTTTGTTCCAGCCCACCAGCTGCACTGAGGGAGAAAAATGAGGCTTTTTGCTCCTGCAAAGATTTAAAGCCTTGGAAACCTAATACAGGATTGCCATGACTCAGAACTCACTGTTGTTGTTGTTGTTACGTGTCATCAAGTTAGTTCCAACTCTTAGCAACCCTGAAAAGGGTTTCCAAGAAGTGGCTGGTGAGTTTGAACTTCCAACCTTGTGGTTCAACCAAACCTTACAGTGCAGTGCTTTATCCCACAGTGCCACACCGGCACTAACTAGACCTAAACAACAGTACCTAAACAACAGCAACAACAATGTTAGAATAGTTAAGTTCAAAAGTGGACATTAGAATAAAACTTCTCTTCTCAATTAAGAAGTAATACTTTCATATTGGCTTACAATGCTAGAGGAAAAGTCATTTTACAAACTTCCCCATTGGCAAAGTCTTCTTCAGAGTTCTAGCAAAATTTCATAGATGTTAGAACATTTTTCTACTTTAGTTTTCTACCCAGAAGAATTCTGTGGGCCTTACATAGTTCACCTGAATGGAGAGAAAATTCTTTTGGATGATAATTTTAAAGGGGATGAATAATTTCAATTTTAGCATCAATTCAATGTGTTTTTGTGAACCAGTATTTAAAGTATTCTCTTATTAATCTAGACACTGCAATAGGATGACCTAAAATTCTTAGTCTGTTTCATTCCTACTAATTTTTTATAAGACTACGTAAAGGTCCTTGGGTGGTGTAGAGGGTTTGCATTCAGCTACTAGCCAGAAGTTAGCAGTGTGAACCTACCCAGCAGAATGGAGGAAGAAAACTAGCCTGCAAATCTGCTTCCATCGGATGATAGCCCATTTGACTCTGGAACACACAGGGTCTCCCCAGAACAACACACGGGGTCCTCAACAGCACAACAAAAACAACACTCAGCAACAATAAAAATACATATAATGACCATTAAAGTGCTTCACACCTAAGAAAGGTATCTTATTGAGAAATACAAGTCACAAGATAAACATAAAATGATCTTCAAAATTTTGACAACAGTTTCAAATAGAACAGCTGTACATAGCTCATAATAAACATGGAAAGAGATTTTATCTACAGCATGAAATCCAAAAATACCTTTTGGGTCTCTCCTGATTGACCCTGAATAAAAATCTTACCTTAGATGACAAAAAAAGAAAAAGTCCATTAATGTTGCTCATGCATTTCAACATAAAAATGGAATGGAATCATTGACTACAGGTAGAAATGTGCAAAACTACTCAAGATAAATATGCTGCTTTGAAGCTACACAGTCACTCCACTTTTGTCTGCCAGCTTGATTTTTGAATTGGGCACTCAAGAAGAAAAGGTATGTGATCTGAAAAAATAGTGTGTCTTTTAAAAGTCAGTGGCAAAATTTATGTTACATAGTATTAGACCATGGGCTGAGCTAATATAACATGATGCATTAAAAACTGCTCACCATGATTATTACAGTATGTGTCAGAACAATGAGTTGTTAGATTAGATACCTGCTCAGCTGTAAATAGGGCCCTCTGTAAGTCACTGACAAAAGTAGTATATTCTCTTGATGCCTGTGTCTAATTCCTAGTATCTAGACTGGGCAGTCCTCAACAGTCATGCTCTGTGACCTGTACCCATTTAAGCTGCATATCAGATACATGCATACTATAGGAACAGAGTCCTGATGTGGTGCTGTGGATTAATGTGCTGGGCTGCAAGGTTGTTTGAACTGCTAAGTCGGCAGTTCAAGCTCACCAGCCGCTCCTTGGAAACCCTATATAGGGCCGTTATGAGTCAGAACTGACTATACAGCACTTAACAACAACAACAACAATAAGAACACCACACACTGTAAAAGCCACAGTCTAATATGCTTTGTTTTCATAGGGATCTTTCCTTCAAAGGTCCAGTGGCAAAATCTTTTTTTCCTTCTCCCCAAGATACATATATATGGAGTGTTAATGGATTTCTGTATTAATTAGAAAATCCTTTGGCTGCAAGTAACAGAAATTGCATAAGTACTTTAAACAAATGTTGTTGTCAGGTGCCATCGAATCGGAACCGACTCATAGCGACCCCATGCACAGCAGAACGAAACAATGTGCAATCCTGGGCCAACCTCACTACCGCTGCCACACTTGATGCCATCAATGATGCCACCTGGCCTATCCATCTCATTGGGGGTCTTCCTCTTTTTCTCTGACCCTCCATATTACCCAGCATAACATCCTTCTCCAACGACTGTTCCCTCCTGACAATACGTCCAAAGTACGAGAGACAAAGCTTAGCCATCCTGGCCTCCAAGGAGCACTCTGGCTGCACTTCTTCTAAAACAGATCTTCTCTTTTAGTTCTCCTCCAACATCACAATTCAAAGGCATCAATTCTTCTACAATCTTCCTTATTCACTGTCCAGCTTTCACATCCATATGAGGTTACTGAAAATACCATGGGTTGGGTCAGGCGCACCTTAGTCCTCAAGCTAACATCCTTGCTCTTCAACACTTTAAAAAGTTCCTGTGCAGCAGATTTGCCTAATGCAATATGTCGTCTGATCTCTTGACTGCTGCTTCCGCGAGTGTTGATAGTTGATCCAAGAAGAATGAAGTCCTTGACAACTTCAATCTTTTCTCCGTTGATAAGAATGTTGTTTATTGGTCCAGTGATGAGGATTTTTTATTTCTTGACATTGAGATGTAATCCATACCAAAAGCTGTGTTCTTTGATCTTCATCAGTAAATGTTTCAAGTCCTCTTTTAAATAAATAGGAATCTGTTTATCTTTACATAAAGTGGGAGATCCACAGCTACTGGGTTTTGTTCTGCAGCTCAGTGATGCCAGCATTCATGTCTTTGAACTTTGTGTGTGTGTGTCTTTTCTCCTAGTGCTAAAAGATGAGTGTTTCAACTCGCTATTTCATTTACTTTCATGGAAAAAGGGGGTGAGAACAGTTTTTTTACCCACTTTTATCAAGAAATCCAAAGCATTTCCTGTAGTTAACTACAAACAAGGGTAAATCAAAAACATTGCTACAATAGCATAGAATTTGTTATTGTTTTAAAGTCCCGTTGAGTCGGTTCCAACTCATAGTGACCCTGTCTGTATAGGGTTTCTGAGGAGTGGCTGGTGAGTTTGAGTTGCTGTCTTTGCAGTTCAAACTGACCATAAGGTCCACTGATTACCCTACCAGAACTCCATACAATATCATAGAAACCTTTATTAAACAAACATATCAAAACCTGAAGCTATTGCTTCTTGACATATCCTTCATCTAGGACCATACACTTCTAATGTTAGTTTTTCCATCGCTTTAACCCTTACTCAAAGAATTCTATGCTCTTCAATTTATAGCATATCAAAACAGCAGTTTTGGCATCTTTGAAGGATTCAAACTGTGTTCCTTCTAAATATCCTTTGGGCTTGGGGTACAAGTATGAAGGGGCAAGATCAGGGCTGTGGATGACGTAAGGTTTCCCAGTGAAATTCTTGTAAAACAGCCTTTGTTACCCTAAGAGATTTAGCAGATCTATTGTTGTGATGAAGAGAAAATGCTTGGTGCAACTTTCTTGGCCTTTCCTCACCAATACAGTTTTCAATTTTCTTAAAAATTCATCATAGTAAGTACCTGTGATTATCCTACAGGCAAAATGCTTCAGTATTGCAAGTTGAGGCTTGAATTATTTTTCTTCAGTTCTATGAATAAAATGGAGGCCTGCTGTGGCACTGTGGGTTAATGCATTGGTTTTCAAGACCAGACTGAACTGTAAGGTCAGTGGTTCAGCTCACCAGCTGAAAGCCTATACAAGGACGCTATGAGTCGGAACTGACTCGACAGCACTCAGCAACAACAAGATGGGTAAAATATTGAATGATGCAGAAAACATTAAAAGAAGATGAAAGGAACACACAGAGTCACTGTACCAAAAAGAAATGGTCGATATTCAGCCATTTCAAGAGGTAACATACGATCAAGAGCCAATGGTACTGAAGGAAGAAGTCCAATGTGCATTGAAAGTCTTGACAAAGAACAAGACACTAGGAATTGATAGAATACAAATTGAAATTTTTTAACAAACTGATGCAGCATTGGAGGCACTCACTCATCTATGCCAAGAAATTTGGAAGAAAGCTACCTGGTCAACTCACTGGAAGAAATCCATATTTGTGCCCATTCCAAAGAGAAGTACCTTCCAACATAATGTGGAAATCATTTGACAATATCATTTAATATCACAATCAAGTAAAATTTTGATAAAAACAATGCACAAATGGCGGCAACCATACACTGACAGAGAACTTCAAGAGGTTCAGCCAGATTCAAGAACTTCAAGCCAGATCCACAAGAGGATGTGGAACAATGGATATCATTGCTGATGCCAGATGGATATTATCTGAAAGCAGAGAAAAACCAGAAAAATGTTTACCTGTGCTTTTTTTAGTTACTCACAGGCTTTCAATTGTGTAGATCATGAAAAGCTTTGGACAACATTGTGAAGTATGAGTATCCCGGAACACTTAATTGTGCTTCTGTAGAAGCTGTACATAGACCAAGAGGCAGTTGTTCAAACAGAACA
>NW_006408752.1:941710-946385 GCF_000296735.1 Chrysochloris asiatica
ATCATGATTAGTAAAGTGGAGGGTCAGCAATAAAGAGGAAGACCCCAATGAGATGGATTGGCACAGTGGCAGCAGCAATGGGCTCAAATGTAGCCAATGATTGTGAGGTTGACACGGGACCTTGCACTGTTTCATTCTGTTGTACCTGGGATTGCTATGAGTCAGTACTGACTTGGTGGCACATAGCAACAACAATTACTCATCAAATATCCCATTTAGAGAGTAAAAAGGCAATCCATAAAGTGGGAAAAGATATTATGAATTATGTATCCAATAAATGACCCACAATCAGAATATCTAATGAGCTACTACACTCAAAAAAGACAAAGATGAGCAGAAGATTTCAGTAACTACAAAAATCATATTAAGATGGTATTTACTTTAAAATGTGCTCAGTCTCATTAGTCATCTGGTAAATACAAATTAAAACCACAAAATGTCACTGCACATCTACCAGAATGTCTAAAATGAGAAAGACAGACAATAGCAAATATTGGTGAGATCATAGAGCAATTAGAACTCTCATACTCAGCTGGTAAATATCTGAAAAACTATTTGTCAGATTCTACTTCTTCAATGCTTACCTCCTCATCTTTCTTGATGCTAGGGAATTTTTCTTTCAACAGGTCTTCAACTACACTTTCTGTGATTTTCTTTGTCTCTTCCTGTTCTGGAATTCCAATCACTATAGGTTATTCCTCTTCGTGCCCTACTTGAATATTAGGCATTCTTCAGATCTTTTCGTTCTTTTTGCTGATTGTTTTCTTAAGATTTATCTTCAAACTCACTAATTCTTGCTTCTATTGATTCAAATCTATTCCTTTGTCCTTTCAATGTATCATCCTTTTCTGATATCTTAGTAATAAGCTTCTGGATTTCTGTTTGTTGGTTTGTATTGTCTCCAACCCTTAATCTGTTTTGTTTGTTTATTCCTGTAGTTCTTTTCTGAATTCTTCTTTGTTTTCCTTGAACTCTCTGTCAACTGTTTGGAGCTACCAAAATATCATTCTCCTGAATTATTTTTCAGGTAGTTCCAGTGCCACTTTTTCCTCAAAACCATTTTCTAGCTCTACCTCTTGGTCTTTTGTTTTTTCATGTGAACAGAAACTGTCTGTTGCTTTTGAGGCATTGTGTTGTTGTATTTGTATTAACTTAATGAATGTATGTTGGTTTGTTCTTAGGCACTCACCAACTGCCTCCTTGTGGATGTGATCAAGAGATGAGCTTTGCACTGTTCTCTGTTCACTGTTTGTACTGTTCAGTTCAGGGTGGATTTAGCTTGCATTGCTTGTTGTCATTGATCCGGTGTGTAGCAGCTGTATTGACCCTAGCCCAATTGTTGTGGCTGAAGAGGGTACAACTGTGGTTGGGCTATATGGCCGCAGTTGTTGTCTCCTGTCAGGTGAAGCAGGAAGAGAACACACACCCACAAGAGAGAAAGAAAGCAAACAAACAAACCAATAAACAATAGCAAAAAATTAAAATAGTAATGAAGAAAGAAGAAAAAAAGCAATACAAAACCTGGCTACTGCTTTTTCTCCACCAATAAGCCATTAAAGAAAGTTCAGGATGGTCCCACTATGCATCTCCAGCACACCCAAATAACTAATCTTTCTTTACTTTTTCTATTTTTCCCTCTTCTCTACCCCACACATCCAGCCAGCCACTTCTCCTAGTGAGAGCTAGTCCAGGGCTGGCCAGAGCTGACCTTGCAGATTTGGAGCAGTGCATGCTCACATGGGGTTATTGCAGATTACTCCTCCCTTTGAATGGGGCTCACAACTTGGGTCCGACCACCTGGAAAACTGGAGCTTCCCTGGAGGTGTACACTGGTGGAGGCAGTCTCATCTCTAGTCACCAGGGAAGTGTTGGGGACCAGATGATAAATATTTTAAAAATCACACCTTTGTCTCTGTGAGCCATGGGTAAGTTTCTGTAACATAAATATGTTTTCTTGTCACTGAAGCTGCTCAAAAATTCTCAAGATCTCTGTGGCAGGTCCCATCAGCCACCACAGCTCAGCAGCCACCTCATGTCTTGCTGCATCTGCTCAACTCTGTCTCCAAGTAAATACTCAATCCCCTTCTCTAGCCCTTCATCTGAAACTCAGAGTTCCAGAATCATCCTCTGCGTCTGTCTCATGTGACTTTCCTTGCTACAAAGGGTCTGCACAACCTTCAGCCTAGTTTGCAATCTTGTCCCACTTCTAGCTTTCCATTTTTTTAAATTGAAGAGGGAATTAAAAAGAATTTATGTGAAACCATGGAGGTACTGTAGGGTAAGCATTGGACTGCGAACCACAAGGCCAGTGGTTCAAACCCACCAGATGTTCCTGGGAAACCCTATACAGTGTTGCTATGAGTTAGAACCAACTTGATAGCATTTAACAACAACAAATGGAAGCAAAGAGGCTGATTATTTAAACAGGAAATAAATCTTCACATCACTTTTGCTTACTTTCTGATGAATGTTCCCAGTCCCCCAATCCATGGAACTTCATCTGCAAGAGCATGGAAGGAAGTTACCAGTGTTCCTGCGTCACTCTCAGCTCTTCTTCTTTCTGCTGTGTTTCTCAACTGGTAGCAGAGAAGCTACCTATAGTAGCTCCAAGATGACCTTTGCAAACCTAACTGAAATGCATGTATACCTCCCAAAGGGATAGCAAGACTTGTCTATTTGCAAGATTCTGTGCATAAACCAAGAGGCAGTTGTTGAAACAGAACCAGAGAATACAGAATGGTTTAAAATCAGAATAGGTGTGTGACAAGATTGTATCCTTTCACCATATGCATACAAACTGTCTGCTAAACAAATAATCTGAGAAACCAGATTATATGAAAAAGAACATGACACTGGGATTGCAGGAAGACTCATTAACAATTTAGATTCCTACACTGTACATTCCATGTTCTGATTATTAATAGATGTTTACAGCTATTTATCCACATTTTGAGTTGTGCCTCATCAGCTAATGAAGATTCTGAAAGCTTTGCTTCATTTACATCATTATGGTCAAATGCTTTAACAAAGTAGCTTTTTCTCAATCATATTTTGAGTGCCTTCCTACCTGAGGGGCTTATTTTCCACGACTATAGGAAATTTGTTGTTGTTGCTGTTAAATGCCATTGAGTCGGTTCTAACTCATACCTACCCTGTATAGGATTTCCTAGGAGCGGTTGGTGAATGTGAACTGCTGACCTCGCAATTCAAACCAAATTGTGGTCCATTGCATTATCCCACAGTGCCACACCAGGACTCCATAGAGAATTTAGTAGGTTATAATTCAGGATTGCAGATGTTCAGGGCACAGTGCTTCTAGTTAGAACAGTCTCTCCTCTTCCAGGCCCACAGGTAGGCCTCTCTCTAGCCCTCTGTCCCTTGGCCTGCCCTCTTAATCTGCTTCAGTAATGTTACAAAACTCACTCTTTTAAGGCCACCACAGAGTACACCGTTCCACCATAAGCGTCAGCCTGAAACATTTGTCTCTAGCTCCCCCAGTAAGTGCCTGGAGGTACCACACTCTACAAGCAAGCCTCCTGTTCAAAGTTATTCAGATTTACTTGGTATGTGGGATGGGAAGACCATCGCTCACTCTCGTGCTCTGGCAGATGGTTCTGCTGCTGCTACTCTGTCACAGCTTCTGTCCCCGGGTCCAGGTGGTCCAATGCACAGAGATCTCTGAGTCCAAATACTGTGGTCCCCTCGGGTCTTATTCTTTGATGGTAGTGAGATTCCCCCTCTGCTTCTGCAATGGCTCGTTTTATACCCATCTGTTGTTGTTGTTAGGTACCATCGAGTTGATGCCAACTAATAGTGACTCTATGCACAACACAACAAAAAACTTCCCAGTCCTGGGCCAATCTCACAATTCTTGCTGCACATGAGCCCATAGCTGCTGCCACTGTGGCAATCCATCTAATTGGGGATCTTCTTCTTTTTCACGTACTATCCAGTTTACCAGACATGATATAGTTTTCCATTGACTGGTACCTCCTGATAATATGTCTGAAGTATGAGAGACAAAGTTGCCCATCCTGGATTCCAAAGAACACTGGCTGTACATCTTCCATCACAGATCTGTTTGTTCTTTTGGCAGTCCGTGAAACTTTTAGTATTCTCTTCAAACACCATAATTCAAATGCATCAAATCTTTCATGGTCTTCCTTATTTACTGTCCAACTTTCACATCTGTATGAGGTTATTGAAAATACCATGACTTGGGTCAGGTGCACCTCAGTCCTCAAACTGACATCTTTGCTCTTAAACTCTTTAAAAGGTTTTACACAGCAGATTTGCCTAATGCAATATGTCATTTGATTTTTTGACTGCTGCTTCCATGAGTGTTGGTGGGTGATCTGAGCAAAATGAAGTCTTTGACACCTTCAGTCTTTTCTTCATTTATATGGAAGTTCTTTATTGGTCCAATGTTGAAGAATTTTATTTTGTTTACATTGAGACACAGCCCATACCAAAGGCTGTAGTCTTTGATCTTCATCAGTAAGTATTTTAAGTCCTTTACACTTTCAGCAAACAAGGTTGTATCATCTGCATATCTCAGGTTGTTAGTGAGTCTTCCGCTGATCCTGATCCCATGTGTTTCTTCACATGGCATGATAATCCAGTTTCTCAGATTATTTGCTCAACATACTAATTAAATAAGTATGGTGAAAGAATA
>NW_006408752.1:947885-949234 GCF_000296735.1 Chrysochloris asiatica
TCATTAGTCTTGGAAACTCCAGCATCTTTTCAGTCACCAAGGCCATGTTTTCCAAGGACTGATCCTTCCTCTTTGTTTTCAACCTTTGCATTCCAATCACCAATAACTATTAATACATCTTGATTTCATGTTTGATCAATTTCAGACAGAAGAAGTTGGTAGACGTTTTCAATTACATCATCACTGGCTTTAATGGTTGGTGTGTAAATTTATACCCAGCAGACTGGCAAAACTGACCAGTTACAATTAGCTCTGTTAATGGTCTCTCACAGCTGAATCATATAAACCATCAACATCTTCCCCTACTTCCTATCCAGACCTGTCAGGATAAAGTAGTTTGGTGGGAGTTTACTGATTATGACTAGAAAAGATATTAAATAATTTACTGTACTGACTCAATGGCACCTAACAACAACTAACACTAAACATATGCTTATGCTCTGACTCACAAATTCCTAGTACAAATTACAAGAACCTAGTACCTCATACAAATTACAAGAACATTCATGACAGCATTATTTATAGCAGTCAGAAACTGGAAACAACCCAAATGGCCAGCAGTATAATTGATAAATAAATTATGGCATATTCACACAATGTACTATATAACAGAAATGCACAAAATTTTAACCTGGTAATGTAATGGAATTCAAGCTGGGCTGCTAACTGCAAGGTCAGCAGTTTGAATCTACCAGATGCTCCTTGGGCAAAAGATGAGGCTTTCTACTCCTGTAAATATAAATATTTACAACATTAGAAACCCTCTGCAGGATCACTATGAGTCAGAACCAACTTCACAGTACACCACCAACAAGAGACTGAGAGAAGGGAGCTAGACCCAAAAGAATATATACTGTATAATTCCACTCAGAGAAATCCCAAAAAACAGATTGATCTGTCATGTTGGAAGTCAGAATAGTGGTTACTTTGGTAGGATGGGTAGAGATTAGGACAGATAATGTCTTGAAATGCTAGTGATGTTTTCTTTCTTAATCAGGGTGTTAGTTACCTGGGTCTATTGTTGTTGTTGTTAGGTGCTACTGAGTCCGTACTGACTCATAGCGACCCTATGCAGACCAGGACGAAACACTGCCCGGTCCTGGGCCAACCTCACTTCTGTTGCCACACTTGAGTCCATCGATACTGCCACCTAGCCAATCCAACTCGTTGGGGGACTTCCTCTTTTTCTCTGACCCTCCAACTTACCAAACATGATATCCTTCTCCAGCGACTTGCCCGTCCTGACAATATGTCCATAGTATGAGAGATCAAGTTTGGCCATCATGGCCTCCAAGGAACACTCTGGCTGCACTTCTTCCAACAAAGATCTGTTTGTTGTTTTGGCAGCC
>NW_006408752.1:953968-955833 GCF_000296735.1 Chrysochloris asiatica
CAGCAACTCACAAGCCACCACAGTACAACAAACTGACAGACGAGTGGTGGACCTGGGTTTATTAACTTTGTAAAAACATATAAAGCTGTACACTTACAGTTTGTGCATAGTTCTTTATGTAGGTTATATTCTTCTCTAAAAAGTTTGCTTTAAAAAGGCAAGAAGTCCTATTTCTTTCAGACCTCTGACTAACCACTAAAGTCTTTTACACTACCCAGAAATCCACACTTCTCAGGATTTTAGCCTCCCTATCAAGTGAATGACCAAGTATAGTTCTTGTAGCTCTACAGTAGTAGGAAGGTGCTCCTTTAACAGTGTTCTTTAGGGCATCTCCTAAGTGAGTTATGGCACAGCAACAATTCATATGAGGGTGAGTCAAAAATTATCCACACTGCAATTATATTAAAATGCTGGTCCATGTCCACAGTTATTGACAACATTGAGCATGCATATGAAATGATTCTGTCAAATAGATGAATGACAGTGGATTATGTGGAAAATCATTTGCAAATCAGTCGTGACTCTGCTTATGAAATAGTCCATAACAGACTTGGGTTTTTAAATGTTTGTGTGAGATGCTCACTAAAACAGAGCATAAACAGAAGCATTTGGATGTCTGCATACAAAATTTGGACCAGTACTCTAAGGAAGGGAAAAGTTTTTTTTGTTTTTTGTTTTTTTTTTAAATCATTACTAGTGATGAGACATGGATTCATCACTACGAACCTGAGAGTAAATGACAGAATATGAAACGGAAACATCCTCAACTGCCTACCAAGAAAAAGTTCAAATGTCAATTATCAACTGGAAAATGGATGCTGACAGTTTTCTGGGATTCTCAAGGGCCAGTAGTGGAACACTATCAGGGAATATGGTTCAACAATCAACATATCTTATTATAGTGAGATGCTCACTGAAGAGCTGAAGGTAAAACTTCAGATTAAATGTGGAGAACTACTATCCAAGGATATTTTGATCTTGCATGACAATGCACATCTATACACCTCTGCTCACAATGTTGATACTCGGCAAAAACTTTGTTTTAAGGTATTAAAGTATCCTCCCTATAAACCTAAACTTGCTCCATCAGACTTTCACCTCTTTGGTCCCCTGAAAGCAGCCCTTCAAGGACAAAGATTCATCTTTGATGAAGAAATGAAGATAGCAGTGCATTTGTGGCTTGGAGTTCAGCCTAAAACATTTTTTAAATTAATACAAAAACTTATTGACAGATGGACAAAGTATATTGAAAAGCAAGAAGATTATGTTGGAAAATGATGTATTTGTCACTCCTAGAAGTTTATTAAAATAAATTCTGCAGCCAGAGTGTGGATAATTTTTGACTCACCCTGGTATTTACCTAACACCAACATCTTGTATTGACCCCATTATAGATGAAGTTCACTTTTTTATTTCTCTGTTGGAAAATGTTAGTAAAATCCTCAGGCAATAGGTTTGCACTGGAGAGGGTTTTGTATTACAGAGATAAATGTTCTAAGAGACAAGACCATGTAGTTTACCCATGTGCCTTCTGGACCTTCCCAGACCTAATCCCAATTGTGCCATATTTTGCACAGTGGATTACTATGCCAACATATAATAAATCAAATAACACTCTTCTGATTCTCGGCAATTCTGACTCTGTAGTTTCTTGGTGTCACATTGATGTTGTTGTCAGGTGCCATCGAGTCAGAACCGACTCATAGCGACCCCATGCACAGCAGAACGAAACAATGTCTGATCCTGGGCTAACCGCATTACTGCTGCCACACTCGATGCTATCAATGATGCCACCTGGCCAATCCATCTCGTTGGGGGTCTTCCTCTTTTTCTCTGACCCTCCATCTTACCCAGCATGACATCCT
>NW_006408752.1:956493-957564 GCF_000296735.1 Chrysochloris asiatica
TATGGTGAAAGAACACAACCTTGTCTCACACCTTTCCCAATTTTAAAACATTCAGTGTTCCCATGCTCTGTTCGAGCAACTGCTTCTTGGTCCAGGTACAGATTTCTCAGAAGTACAATTAAATGTTCTGGAATACACATTATCACTCCCAAATTAATACTAAGACTCAGTAGGGTTTCTGGAGTTGTCTTTCAAAAAGTGAGTACCCTTCTACCACAAGGCATGGTCTGTAGTACTACTCTCCTCTTAGGATTTACCAGATTTCAAACTGCACCCTTACTGGCCAGATATATCTAGTATCTTACATCTGTTGGGTCTATGACTTGAATTACAAGCAAGTTTGCTCTACAAATGGAACCTGATGTAGAGCCCAAGCTTGCTCTTTGATTGTGCCCCAATCAAAGCTCACAGTATTCTCAATCACCTGATTAGTGAGTCAGAAAGTATTTCCAATATTGCTTACTCCATTTATTTGAAAAGTGATTCTGGGGTCCAGGAGAGTCATAGATATGTGACTCAGAGAAGGCGGAGAAGTCATTGCCAGCATGGATTATTAAGTTTGTTATAGGTGATATGACCATCTGAGGAGCCTTATGAAATGTATCTCATAATTGCCTACAGCCTGGAGAATGAAAGAAGGAAGCATTCATCCATAGATTTCTGTTGCCCTATACTACAGAGTTGTGCATAAATGTGTACTGAGCCGTTTCCCTTAGTTGTTTCCTGTCTGGGTGAGGCAGAAGGCAAGAAGCACATGGTTTGGATCTGAAGTGAGACATTGTCAGGTTGTACTTATACAATGCTGATCAAAACCCGTGTATTACTAAGTGCTACTACAGTGACTGCATTAAGATGTAAGACCAAGAGAATTTACAAAGTGGAAGGAAGCCCAAGGTTCTGCTAACTCTCTTTAGAAGAGGTAGAATGCTGAATGATGAAGGAAATGCTTTAAGTCAAATATCTAGAGGTCATTATCATAGACATTTTACAAAAGTATACCTTTATCAACAGTACTTCTTTTTTTTTCTTTAATGTTTTATTGTGAATTTTGTGATAGTTTACATGGGAGAA
>NW_006408752.1:958873-960623 GCF_000296735.1 Chrysochloris asiatica
TTCTCTGGGTAGGGTCCCGCTCTCTGCTCTTCTCCCTTGATAGTCCCAGGGACCTCCGCTCCTAGACTAAAAGTCAATCACTCCCCTCCATTTGCTACAAAACGTCTACCTTTACATTTCCAACCCTCACAATCAGTCCTGGTAACAATTATTCACTATTGTATCACAAGAGACCTATCCGCATCTCCTTTCATCAGTCCACCCAGACAGACTGGATACTACTCAGTGGAAATTCTACCTTCCTCCATGTCCTCTGGATCTAGCCTCCCTCTTTAAAGCTTGTAAGCCAGTCACTACTTGCCTTTGTAGCGCTCCCCCTGCCTCCCATTTTGGGTAGCCAATGTCCAAGTTCCCATCCCTCTCTACCCTGTGTATGGAGGGGGTAGTAATGATCCTCGCTGTAAAGATTTGTTCCCTCTTTTGAGCTACTGAATCCATAGGTGTAGGCCAAGTTCAGCATATTGTATCAGATTACTCTTTTTTTCCTCTTCTTTCTTCTTCTAGTTGAACTCTGATCATCCAGTCATTGAAGCCAGGTCAAGTGAGTATTATTTGCAAGTGTGGGTGTTCTAGTGCATATACACTCTCTCTTATCAGTTGGACGCTACACTCTCCAATCTAGTTCTCTGTGGCTATGTCACTGACTCTGGGCCCAAGAGCCCCAGGTCTCGCCACACTGCTGGTCAACCAGGTCTCCACCCAGGCTCACAAGAATCTATTAAATGTTGTGACTTAGCTCACAGCTTCATTGCTGTTTTTCTCTCACTTCCCCTTATCGGTGATGAACGTGGTCACCAATCAGAGTGTGTATTTCCATTGATTCTTAGTCTTGGAAGAGGGTTTGCCCTGAGGGGACCCGAACACGTGCCTTGATGTCTCCTGGGTGAGCAACTTGCTTGTTCTTATAGTAATCAGTTGGAGTGCCATCATTGTTTTGTACTTTTCCTGTAGGTCTTTCTTTCAAGCAGTATCTTCTGATCTTCTAGCTGCTGCAGGCTAGTCTGCTTGTTCTTTCCAGTGGAAATTTCCCACCTCAGAAGATTCTGGATGGGGTTCAGGATTCCACCTATGGTCTTATGCAATGCAGTGGCTTCACAGGAAGCCTCCTTCACTGGGCATGTTGTAGCCCTATTTTAGGTATTCCAATCAGTTATAGGCAGAAGATAGACTTACAAGCTTTCTATGGTGATATTTCTGGCGATTCCTTTCTATCTCCGTCAAATGACTATTTTATAATGGTATGCCAGGGAAACCGAGATTCAAAAGACAACCAATTATCTTAACATTATTTCCCCCCTCTTCCCCATTCCGACCATGTCTCAATCCCTCTATCCCAGAGCCCTGTTGTTCCAAGATTGTGCATAAATCATTATTTACCTCTGTCCCACATAGCCCATGCAAACCTACCTAATTGTTTTCCCATCTGCTTTGTTCTTCCATTCCCCTCCCTCTTCTTGTGTATTGCTCCCCTCCTTAGCACAGAGACTATCCTGTGTCTATTTCCTACCCCGTGCTCCACCTTGCCTCCCTTCCCTCATCCTACCCTCCCACATCCCGGTAACCAGCAAAGAATCCACCTCCCTTTAGTATGGGTTCTTTTTCTTAGTCTTTTATAGTAGTGTTCCTATGCAGTATTTCTCCTTTTGCAACTGACTAATTTCACTCGACGTAATGTCCTCAAGGTTCATCCATGTTATATGGTGGCTTGCAGGTTCCCTTGTTATTCTTCAAGGTAGTATAATATTCCATT
>NW_006408752.1:971117-973186 GCF_000296735.1 Chrysochloris asiatica
TTTTACCTTAAAGTTTATTTTATCAGAGATTAGTACTACCACTCTTGTTTGCTTTTGATTGCAATTAGCTAGGTATATTTTTTCCATCTAATTGGAGGTAGAAAATTATTAAATTTTAATAACCTTGTATTTTACATGCTTTATAGTATTCTCTAGAACAAGGGTGGGGAAGTTTTTTTCTGCTAAAATTTATAGTACCATTTATGGGCCATACAAAATTATCAACTTAAGAATTAGCATGCTATATTTGGCCAAAGGAGCTCAGGTAGCATAGTGGTTACGAGTCAGACTGCTAAACTCAAAGTCAGCTATCTGAAACTACCAATGGTTTTGTGGGAGAAAGATGAGGCTTTCTGCTCCTGTAAAAATTTATAGCCCTGGAAATCCTATACAGAGTCACTATAAATCAGAACCAACTCCATGGCACACCACCACCACTGTATTTGGTCAAACATTTAATTAACTCACCCTGTGGCACTGCAGGTTAATATGCTGGACTACAAAGTTGGTTTGAACTGCAAGGTCGGCTGTTCAAACTCACCTGCTGCTCCTCAGGAACCTTACACAGGGTTGCTATGAGTCAGAACTGACTTGATGGCACCTAACACTTAACAAATAGCACTTAACAACAACAACAATGTGATGGACCAGGTAATATTTTGTTATGTTGTGCACAGTGTTGCTATAAGTCAGTATCAACTCTATGGCACCTAACAACAACAACAAATGTGATGGCTGGAACTGCAGTTGTCTTGTCAGGGTCAGACCATATAATTTTGTGAAACTTAAATGGCCTGTGAGCCAGATGTTTTCCACACTCCTACTATAAAAGAAGCAAGTTAGAATTAGTTGTCATTTCTAAAGCTTAGTTATACCAATTAAGATAAATAATGCATCATTTTTTCAATGCATTTTTCAAATAGATCAATTTATATCAAAGTTTCTCAAAGTAGATACTTAAAAAACAAAAACCAATTGATAGCCAAGGTCTTTAACCTTAAAAAAGACAGAAACTCAGACACAGTACTCTATACTAGAGGCAAGCTCTCAGAACAAAATAAGACAGAAAAAGAATATAAATGCATTAGTCTGTGAACTCAAAACAGACTTACACAGCTTAAAGGGAACATGAAAATTATTTTCTTAAAATATAAACAATTCTTCAGTAAGATCAACACAATCAACAGAAAAACAGATTTCAGATAAAACATTAACTTGCCAGAGTCTCAGATGGAGTGCTGGTAGACCCTCTGACAAAACTTAAGCACCAAAAATTCCTTAGAGGAAAGAAAAGATACATAAATGGGAATTCATTTTCCTCAAGTGATCACTGAAATTCTAAATTACTTCAAACATATTTAGTTTATAGTAATTTGGGACATGAAGCCCAAACCAGAATCCTAGTAGGAATAAATCAGGGGTGTTAAGAATAGACAGAAAGTTTGGTCTCTCAGAGTCAATAAAATTCCAAGCAGAGGATCTGCTGCAATATTTGATCCATGTTTTTGTTTCACAGAGTATTTTCATTCCATGAAAATCTTCCTGTGACTGGCACTGTGGCCCATCTCATGTCATCACTTATCCTTTCACATATATCTTTCTGTCAGTGATAACTACTGTAAGAGCATCTAAGATGCTCCACCCATGCCCATATATTTTGCAGCTTAAAGACTTTGGTATTCTTTCAAAACAACTATACAAAGCCTAGTTTCATTCTTTTTGAACCTAATTCATACTGTCAGCTAGAGATTTAATCTCCTATTTTAGACCTTAAAACATTAGTCTCTCCAATTAGAAAGTATCGAAAAGTAGCCACTGATTTGCTAAACTATATTTAGTGAGGTTATGCCAACCAAAGAAGAATGCATACTGAAGGTCCAAAATGCTTGTTCATATAGAGGGTTGGAGTCCCAGATGGTGGTTCCATTGTGCCCCTAAGTCTGACTTTTCCCATATTTCCATAGAGATAGTAAAATAGAACTCGCAAGAACAGTCTGGCTGCACTTCTTCCAACACAGATCTGTTAGTTCTTTTGGAAGCCCATGGCACTTTCAATATTCTCCTCCAAC
>NW_006408752.1:974176-1023291 GCF_000296735.1 Chrysochloris asiatica
GACTCGATGGCCCCTAACAACAACAACAACAAGATATCTTCTATCTTCCAATCTCAAATGCTGATAGGCTCATCCTTTAATTTCTTATAGTTGACTTAAGGTGAGGCTGGGGGATTTAAACAGCACTCACTTAATATTTAGGATAATAAAGCATAAGAGTATCAACAGTAACAAATACAGCTAGTGCATCTGTCAGCCCACCTTCCACACCCTTCCCTGTGGTTGGTGTTTTCCTGTACATCTCATTGGTCTGTCTCCTCAAAGTCAGACTCAGAAAAGAGCCAGGCTGTTTTATAAGGGTATTTCATATTCTTTTAATCGCCATTATAGTAGGTAAAATTAGTTCCTTACATAACCGTTCACTCTGATTCTTTGGAAAAATAGCTTGAGGAAAAATTACCCTAAACTCTGAGGAATTACCTTTCCCTTATTTTTCTACCACAATGTTTGTTACTTTTGTCCAGGTTGATTGAGACATCATGGTTAAGCTGTAAACAATTTGTGGTTTGATTATTTTTGTCTGGTCCTGGAGTGTAACCTTACCTCTAATACATAAGCCCCTTGCAGGGATTGGTCAATAGAGTATGCAAATGAAGTGCCTGTAGTCTATGGTGAGGGAATTGGTCAGTTCTTGGCTCTGGTGAGGAGGCCATGCCTTGCATTGACAATGACCTCGTGTGTATATGAAGCCAACCCCACAGAGGTTTTATAGACAGAAAGAAACAGAAAGAGAAGCAGCAGGATGAAGTAGAATGAAGAGAGAAGAAGCAGAAAGAGAGGGGGGAGGCATGGAACTTCCTAAAAGAACTATAAAAAGGGCTTGAATACTGAAGGCAGTGAGGGGTCCATGAGGGATAGAGTTAGCGCAAAGATGTCCAGAGGGGCACAGCAGCAGAGCCAGTGGCAACAGATGTGGAAGGAGGCCTGTGGCAGAATCAGTGGTCACAAATGACAAGTCAAGAGAATCCTGTCCTATGGGTGCTGAGAAGAGGCCTGAATGTTTAAGAGGAGCTGAGACAGATGTCCTGCATTGAAGAAGGGAGACTTTTGTCGACATGCTTCCTGATTCTGATTCTGTTGTAGCTGGTAGAACTTGATTCTGAGTTGTATCCTGTTACATCCTTAATAAACCACTAACTATGAGTTCTATGTGATCCTTGCAACAGACTATCAAACCCGGAAGAAAAGTACAGAGTGTCATGAGGAGGATGCATGGTATCAGAACTGGTCCAAGGGTTTCAGAGTGGAAGTATGTCTGGACTCCACCTCATAGGGATCAACTTTGGGCTGATCTTGAGTCTCATTATCCTCACTAGAGTTAGGCAGGTCCAACACTGATGCTTCTCCTATCCTTTCATGTCATCTTGTTTGAATGGGAAGCCTCTGTGACCTATTGTTTTGTTTAGTTTTTTTAAGGTTTTTATTGTGAATTGAGTGAAAGTTTACAGGGCAGATCATCAGTTTTACATTCAACAAATCATATACCTTGTTTCAACAGTTAACAGTATTTCTCTCTATTCATTTTAGTTCTTATTTTTTTTAACACTCAGGCATATATCATAATTTAAACCACCAAAGGGCACATTCTGCAAGTCTGCCTCCTGGCTGCCAGCTCTCAGTTCCTCTTTTTTGTTTTTAATTATGAATTATGTGATAGATTACATTAGCTTTACATTCATTCTATCATATATCATTTCATTGCCATAGTTACAATCCCTTCCATGCATCATCAACCAACCAAAGTGTATATCCTGCAAGCCTGCTCCCTGGTTGTCAGCACACAGCCCCTCTCCCTCTCTGGGTCTAAAGTCCCCAACCACTCCATCTCTCCACATCATCATCTCTGCCTCCATCTCTGGCGTCACTGTTTCTCTGAGTAGGGTTCTGCACTCCACTCTTCTCCTTGATGGTCCCAGGGACTTCTGCTCCTGGACTGCAAAGTCAACCACTCCCCCTCCTTTTGCTACAAAACATCTACTTTTACATTTCCAACCCTCACTGATAGCAATTATTCACTATTGTGCCACATGAGTGCTATCCCCATCTCCTTTCATCAATCCTGCCCAGACAGATTGGATATTACTCAGTGGAGATTCTACCTTCCTCCATGCCCTCTGAATCTAAGCTTCCTCTTGAAAACTTGTAAGCTTTCTTGCCTTTGTAGTCCCCCATTTGTGTAGCCAATGTCCAAGTTGCCCATCCCTGTCTACCGTGTGTATGGAGGGGGTGGGAATGACCCTCGCTATAAAGATTTGTTCCCTCTTTTGAGCTACTACATCCATAGGTGTAGGTCAAGTTCATCAAATTGTATCAGATACTCTTTTTTCCCTCTTCTTTCTTCTTCTAGTTGAGTTCTGATCATCCAGCTATTGAAGCCAGGTCAACTGGGTATTATCTGCAAGTGTGGGTGTTCTTGTGCATATGCCCTCACTTCTCATCAGCTGGATGCTTTACTCTCCACTCTAGTCATCTGTGGCTATGTCACTGACTCTGGGTTCAAGAGTCCCCAGGTCTTGCCACACTGCTGGCCAACCAGGTCTCCACCTGGGTTCACAGGAGTCTATTGAACATGGTAGGGCTTAGCTCACAGCTTCATTGCTGTTTTTCCCTCACTTCCACTTATCACTGACCAATGTGGTCATCAGTTAGAACACATGTCTGCTTGTGTATTCCCATTGAGTCTTAGTCTTGGAAGGGGGTTTGCCCTGAGGGGACCCAGCCACTTGCCTTGATGTCTCCTGGGCGAGCAATTTGCTTGTTCTTGTAGTAATCAGTTGGACTGCTGTTATTGTTTTGTATTTTTCCTGTCGGTCTTTCTTTCAAGAAGTATCTTCTGTTCTTCTAGCTGCTCCAGGATGGCCTACTTTTCCTTTCCAGTGGAAATTTCCCACCTCAGAAGATTCTGGATGGGATTCAGGATTCCATTTATGGTCTTATGTAATGTGGAGGCTCCACAGGAAGCCTCCTTCACTGGGCAGATTGTAGCCCCATTTTAGTATTCCAATCAGTTGTAGGCAGAAGACGGACTTACAAGCTCTCTATGGTGATATTTCTGGTGATTCCTGTCTCTCCCCCTCAAGTGTCTGTTTTTATAATGGTATACAAGGGAAACCAAGATTCAAAAGACAGCCAAGCATCTTAACATTGTTTTCCCCCTTTGTCCATTCCAACCATGTCTCAATCCCTGTGTCCCAGAGCCCTGTTGTTTCCAAGGTTGTGCATATATCATTATTTACCTCTGTCCCACTTAGCCCATGCAAACCTGCCTAGTTATTCCCCCATCTACCTTGTTCTTCCATCAGTCTCTCTCTCTATGAATCTAGAATCCTCAGCTGCTCCTTCTCTCCATGTCCCCATCTCTGTTGTTGCTGCACCTCTGGATAAGGTCTCCCATTCCACTTGTGCCCGTCTCCCTTGATGGTCTTAGGGTCCTCTGTGTCTGGACTGTAAGATTAACAACCCGCCCCCCATTTTTATCACAAAACTTCTACCTTTACTCTTGTGACAGTTGCAATTAGTCATGATAACAATTACTCATTATTGATTCATAGGAATCTTATCCCCATCTCTTTTACCAGACCCATCTAGACAAAATGAAAACTATTCAGTAGGGACTCTATCTTCCCCCACATTCTTAATCTAATGTCCCTCTTGAAATTGTGTAATGCAGTCTCTTCATGCCTTTATCACTCCCTCATTTTAGGTAGCCAGTGTCTAAATTGCCCGTTCCTATCTACCCTGTATAGAGAGGGGATAGCATTGATACTTGATGTTAAGACTCCTTCCCTCTCTGTTGGTATTTTGAGCTACTACATCCAAGAGTATAGATCAAATTCATTGTTATTTATTTTTAAAGTTTAAAGCTGTATTTATTTAAAATATTTATTGAGCACCTACTATGTGGAGCCCAGGTGCGGCATAGTATGATAAACAATGGATTTCTAAGGTCATAAACAAGGTCAATGGTCTAAACACACTAGTTGCTTTTTGGAGTTCTGGTGTGGCGCTGTGGGTTAATGCGCTGGACTGCAAAATCGATTTCAACCATAAGATTGGTGGTTCAAGCTCATCAGCCGCTCCTCGAAAATGCTACATGGGGTCATATTAGGTCGGAACTGACTTGATGGCACTCATACAGGGTTGCAATAAGTCAACACTGACTTAACAACAACCTAAAATGTTCTAAAGATTGCTACATGCTGAAATACAGTGCTGAGTAATTTTCGTTTGGAGTTTTCTGTCTAACATGAACCCAACATTGTCTCCATATTCCTATGAATGTGTATACTATTACAGTCTTAGTTTCTTATTTAACAGACACGTTAAGTACCACCACTGTCTTAAGCACTTGATAAATATTAACTTATTTAAATTTATGACAACCTTATGAAGTTGTTATTTTTGTTAAGTGCAATTGAGTTGGTTACCACTCACTGTGATCCTGTTATGAGGTAGGCATAATTATTATGATTGGAGTCTCTGGGTGGTTAGTCAGAAGGTTGAAGGTTACACAGAGGTCTGGTGGTTTACTAAAAAATCAGCCACTGAAAACTGTGATGCACAGTTCTACCCTGACACATGTGGGGTCATCTTGAGTCAGGTTTGACTCAACAGCAACCAGTTTATTAATATTATTATCATCTATATTTTACATATGAAGAAACTGGGGCACAGAGCATCAAAAGATAACTTGCCAAGATTACCCAGTGTGTGTCGCTGTTTTTGTTGTTAGGTGCTATTGAGTTGTTACCAACTCATAGCAACCCTATGTACAACAGAAAGAAACACTGCCCAATCCTGGGCCAACCTCACAATTGTAGCCATGCTTGAGCCCATTGATGCTGCCACTTTGCCAATCCATCTCGCTGGGGGTCTTCGTCTTTTTCTCTGACCCTCCACCTTGCCAAGCATGATATCCCTCTCCAGTGACTGGTCCCTCCTGACAATATGTCCAAAGTATGAGAGACGAAGTCTGGCCATCCTGGCCTCCAAGCAGCACTCTGGCTGCACTTCTTCCAACACAGATCTGTTTGTTCTTTTGGCAGCCCATGGCACTTTCAATATTCTCCTCCAACACCATAATTCAAATGCATCAATTCTTTTATGATCTTCCTTATTCACTGTCCAAATTTTGCATGCATATGTTATTGAAAATACCATGGCTTGGGTCAAGTGTACCTTAGTCATCAAACTGACATCTTTGCTCTTCAACACTTTAATAAGGTCCTGTGCAGCAGATTTGTCTAATGCAATGTGTCGTTTGATTTCTTAACTGCTGCTTCCATGAGTCTTGATGGTTGATCCAAGAAAAATGGAGTCCTTGACAATTTCAATCTTTTCTCCATTGATAAGAACATTGTTTATTGGTTCAGTGGTGAGGATTTTTGTTTTCTTTACATTGAGATGCAATCCATACTGAAGGCTTTGATCTTCATCAGTAAGTATTTTAAGTTCTCTTCACTTTCAGCAAGCACTATTAGCATCTGCATATCTCAGGTTGTTAATGAGTCTTCCTCCAATCCTGATGCCACATTTTTCTTCAAATAACCCAGGTTCTCGATTTTAAACTATTCAGTGTCACCTTATTCTGGTCTATGGATAGGTTCCCCAGGAGCTCAATTAAGTGTTCTGGAATACCCATTCTTCATAATGTTATCCATAACTTGTCATGATCTACACAATTGAAAGCATTTGCATAGTCAATAAAGCAGAGATGAACATCTTTGTAGTATTCTCTGCTTTCAGCTAATCCATTTTATATATCAGTAATGATATCCTGCGTCCCATGTCCACACCTAAATCTGACTTGAACCTCTGGCAGTTTCCTGTTAATGTATAGTTGCAGCCATGTTTTAATTGTTTCTAGCAAAACCTTACTTACGTGTGATATTAATGATATTGTCCAATGATTTCCACATTCCATTGGGTCACAACTCTTTGGAACAGGCACAGATATGGATCCCTTCCAATCAGTTAGCCAGGTAGTTGTCTTCCAAATTTCTTGGCAGAGATGAGTAAGTGCCTTCAATGCTGTATCAGGTGAAAGATTTCATTTTCTATTTCATAAATTCTTGGTGCCTTGTTTTTGCCAATGATTTTAGTGCATCTTGAACTTCTTCCTTCAGTACTATTGGCTCTTGAGCATATGCTACCTCTTGAAATGGTTGAACATCAATAATTTATTTTGGTACAGTGTTTCTCCATATTCCTTTCATCTTCTTCTTCTTTTTTTTTTTTGTTAATTGTGAATTGAGTGATAGTCTACATGGGAGAACATTGGTTTTACACCGTCATTTCATTTAATGATTACAATCTCCTCCGTGCATGGTCATTTAACAGTACTTGCTTCTAGTCCCTCTGTTTTAGTTGGGGGGGGGGGATGTACACAAAAACACTCAGGAATATATAATAATTTAAACAACCAAAGGGCATATTTTGCAAACCTGTCTCCTGGCCACCAACACTCAGTCTTTCTCTTTCCATGAGTCTAGAGTGCTCAGCTGCTCTGTCTCTATTCCTTTCATCCTCTTTTGATGCTTTCTGCATTATTCAATATTTTCCCCACAAATTCTTCAATATTGCAAGTTAAGGCTTGAATTTTTTCTTCAGTTCTTTCAGCTTGCAAAATGTTAAATGTATTCTTCCCTTTTGGTTTTCTAACAGTTGCACATTTCATTATAGTATTTGACTTTTTCTTCTTGAGGTACCCTTTAAAAATTTTTGTTTAGCTCTTTTAATTCCTCATTTCATTCCATTTGCTTTAGTTTATCTATGCTTAAGAGCAAGTTTCAGAGTATTTTCTGACATCCATATTGGTCTTTTCCTTTCTTCTTGTCTCCTTAATGACCTTTTGCTTTTTTCCTGTATGATGTTCTTGATGTCATTCTACAGCTCTTCTAGTTTCTTGAGATGATCTCTAAATTCAAGCGAAACATGTTCAAGGTCATATTTTGGTTCTTGCGGACTTGTTTTAACTTTCTTCAACTTCAACGTGAACTTGGTGGTGGTGGTGGTTAGGTGCTGTGCAGTCAGTTCCAACTCATGTTGTTATTGTTAGGTGCCATTGGGTTGGTACCAACACATAATGACCCTATGCACAACAGAACGAAATACTTCCCGGTCCTGGGCCAACCTCACAATTGTTGCCACGCTTGAGCCCATTGCTGCTGCCACTTGGCCAATCCATCTCACTGGATTTCCTCTTTTTCTCTGAACCTTCACCTTACCAAACATGGTATCATTCTCCAGTGACTAGTCCCTCCTGACAGTATGTCCAAAACATGAGAGACAAAGTTTGGCCGTCTTTGGCCTCCAAGGAGCATTCTGGCTTCACTTCTTCCAACACAGATCTGTTGGTTCTATGGGTAGCCCGTGGCACTTTCAATATTCTTCTTCAGCATAATCCAAAAGCATCAATTCTGCTACGGTCTTCCTTTATTCACTGTTCAGCTTTCGCATGCATATGAGCTTATTGAAAATATCATGTCTTGGGTCAGGCTCACCTTTGTCCTCAAGCTGACATCTTTGCTCTTCAACACTTTAAAAAGACGTTGTACAGATTTGTCTAATGCAATATGTCATTTGATTTCTTGACTGCTGCTTCCATGAGTGTTGATGGTTGAGCCAAGAAGAATGAAGTCCTTGACAATGTCAATCCTTTCTCCATTGATAAGAATTTTGTTTGTTGGTCCAGTGGTGAGGATTTTTGATTTCTTTACATTGAAATGCAATCCATACTGAAGGCTGTGGTCTTTGATCTTCATCAGTGACCCTGTATAGGGCTTCTGAGGCTATAAATCTTTAAGGGAGCAGAAAGCCTCATCTTTCTCACGCGGAGCAGTTGGTAGTTTCTGACTTTTGGGTTAGCAGTCTGACTCATAACCTCTACAATACCAGAGCTCCTTCAGCCTGAATTTGCTTATGAGCAATTTATGGTTTGTTCCACAGTCTGCCTTGTGAAAAGCTGATGGAGCTTTTCTACAGTCTCTTTCCATAGATGTAGTCAATTTGATTTCTGTGCATTCCATCTGATTAGGTCCAAGTTTTTAGTCTTCTTTTATGTTGTTTAAAAATGGAATTTGCAATTAGGAAGTCATTGGTCTTGAAAAATTCTATCATGCAATCTCCAACATGTTTCTATTGCCAATGCCATATTTTCCAATGATTGATCCTTCCTCTTTGTTTCCAACCTTTGCATTCCAATCAGTAGTTATCAATACATCTTGATTGCATGTTTGATTGATTTCAGGTTCAAGAAGTTGGTAGAATTCTTCAATTTTATCATCTCTGGTGGTGGTATGTAATTTGAATACTAATTAACTGGTTTTTCTTGTAAATGTATAGATATTATCCTATTACAGACAACATTGTACTTCAAGATAGATCTTGTATTTTTGGTTTTTGATGATGAATGTGACACTATTCCTCTTCAATCTGCCATTCCTGATATAGAAAACCGCATGATTGTCAGACTCAAAATGGCCAATAGCAGTCCATTTCAGTAGCATAGTGAGTTAGGAGTTGGGCTGCTAACTGCACGGTTAGCAATTCAAGTCTACTAGCTGCTCCTCAGGAGAAAGATGAGGCTTTCTATTCCTGTAAAGATGACACCTCAGAAACCCTATACAGGGTCGCTATGAGTCGGAACCAATTCCATAGCACACCACAACCACCACCTGCAAACAATGATTAGGATATTGATCTTTATGTGTTCCATTTCATTTTGACAGTTTCCTAGATTCAATACTTCGTACCTTCCATGTTCTGATTATTAGTGGATGCCTACAGCTGTTTCTCATCTTGAGTTGTGCCCCATCAGTAAATGAAGGACCTGAAAGCTTTTCTGCATTTGGATCATCAAGGTCAATTTTACTTTGAGGAGGCAACTCTTTATTTTAAGGCTTATGTTATAAATTGGGACTCCTGGTATGGTGCTGTGGGTTAATACGCTGGACTGCAAAGTCGGTTGGAACCACAAGATCAACAGTTCAAACTCACCAGTTTCTCTTCGGAAACCTTATACAGGGTTGCTATGAGTCAGAACTGACTCGACAGCACTTAACAACAACATTGTGAATTCAGTGACGGTCTACACATACAACTTTGAAAATATATATTTGTTTAAATGGCCAAAGGGCACATATTCCAAGCCAGCCCATACATCATATATTAAAAATAAAAACAAATAAAAAATGTATATATTTTTTAATAAAAGGCTGCTCTTTCCCAGTTGCATTTTGGATGCATTACAACCTGAAGGAGTCATCTTTTGGTACTATATCTGACAATTTTCTGGTGGTTATGTATGATAAGCATTGGACCACAAAGTCTGTTGTTTTAACAACAATTCATAACATTTTCATTTCCTGGTAGCATATCTGACAATGTTCTCTAGTTAGATATAAGATTTTTAGTGAAACATTCAGTAGTTAGCCAGTCCTTCTTCTGTATAGACACCTCTGTATAGAGTTGAGGCACTGGGCTAGATGCTTTAAGCCTCATCTCTACTCTTTTAAGTGTTAATTAGTTCCATTTGGCAGATTAGTTAACAGACTCAGATTAGTTAACAGACTTAGTTAAGGTCAAGCAGCATGAGTCCAGTGTTTTTTAGCTGTTAAAGCGTGACCCCCCTTCCCCCCAACTGTAAGTAAGCGAAATTGTATGTTTTGTATGCTGCACAGTTTTTAGAAACTGAACATTTAAGATATACTAGCTGGCTGGCTGTGTGTCTTTGAGTTGAATTTCTGAGGCTATAAATGTTTGTGGAAGTGGAAAGTGTCTTTCTCCTGAGGACCACCTAGTGGACTTGACCTGCTGACCTTGCTGTTAGCAGCCCAACATGTAACCTACTAGTTATCAAGATTGCTGTTGTTGGTAAGTACTGTGGATTGGTTCTGACTCATAGTGACCCTGCACAGGGTTTCCGAGGCTGCAAATCTTTACAGGAGCAGAATACTTCATCTTTTTCCCATGGAACCACTGGTAATTTCGAACTGCTGACCTTGAAGTTGGCAGCCCACTCGTAACCACTACGCTACCAGAGCTCCTTAGCTATCAAGATACATCGGTGTATATTTGAGATACATACACATATTTTAATTCTTCTTGGATTAACTATCAACACTCATGGAAGCAGCAGTCAAGAAATCAAATGATATATTGCATTAGACAAATCTGCACAACATCTTTTTAAAGTGTTGAAGAGCAAAGATGTCAGCTTGAGGACTAAGGTGCGCCTGACCCAAGCTATGGTATTTTCCATAACTTCATATGCATGTGAAAGTTAGACAGTGAATAAGGAAGACCATAGAAGAATTGATGCATTTGTGTTCTGGTGTTGGAGGAGAATATTGAAAGTGCCATGGGCTGCCAAAAGAACCAACAGAGCTGTTTGAAGAAGTGCAGCCAGAGTGCGCCTCGGAGGCCAAGATGGCCAAACTTTGTCTCTCATACTTTGGACATGTTGTCAGGAGGGACCAGTCAGTGGAGAAGGATATCATGTTTGGTAAGGTGGAGGGTCAGAGCAAAAGAGGAAGACCTCCAGCAACATGGATTGGCCAAGTGGCAACGTCAATGGGCTCAAGTGTGGCAACAGTATTGAGGTTGGCCCAGGATCAGGCAGTGTTTTGTTCTGCTGTGCATAAGGTTGCTATGAGTCGGCACTGACTCAATAGCACCTAACAACAACATACATATTTGAAATATATATTTGAGATACATTGGTGGTGGTGATGGTGGTGTGCATTCCAGACCCTGTCTATGGTTTCTGAGGCTATAAATCTTTACAGGAGCAGAAAACCTCATCTTTTTCCTGAGGAGCACTGGGTGGATTCAAACTGCTGACCTTGCCATTAGCAACCCAAGGCGTAAGCCACTATACTACCAAGGATCCATTAAGATACATTGTTTTTACCCCCTATGGGTCGGAATGGACTTGATGGGCACTTAACAACAACAACAACAATAATCAGAGTAGGAATCCTGGTATGGTGCTGTGGGTTAATGCACTGGACTGCAAAGTTCCTTTGAACCTCAAGGTCGGGGGTTCAAGCTCACTAGTCACTCCTCGGAAACCCTATACAGAATCACTATGGTTCGGAACCAACTTGATGGCACTTAACAACAACAGAGTAGACAGGGATGGGCAACTTGGACATTGGCAACCCAAAATGGGGGTGGGGGGGAGGTTTACAAAGGCAAGAGGTGACTGGCTTACAAGGTTTTAGGAGGAAGCCTAGATCCAGAGGGAGTGGAGGAAGGTAAAATCTCCAGGGAGTAAGTATCCAGCTCTGGTAGCGTAGTGGTTACGAATCGGGCTGTAAACCTCAAGGTCAGCAGTTCGAAACTACCAGCTGCTCCGCGGGAGAAAGATGAGGCTTTCTACTCCCGTAAAGATTTACACCCTCGGAAACCCTGTACAGGGTCGCTATGAGTCGGTTCCGACTCCACGGCACATAACAACAACAACAACAACAACATGTCTGGGCAGGGCTGATGAAAGGAGATGGGGATAGGTCTCTTGTGATACAATAGTGAACAATTGTTATCAGGACTGACTGTGAGGGTTGGAAATGTAAAGGTAGACATTTTGTAGCAAAAGGAGGGGAGTAATTGACTTTGCAGTCCAGGAGTGGAGGTCCCTGGGACCGTCAAGGGGGAAGAGTGGAGTACGGGACCCTACCCAGAGAAACAATGACATCAGAGATGGAGGCAGAGAAGATGACATGTAGACTTGGAGGGGGGGGCAGGTTTGCAGGGTTGGTTGATGATGCTGATGTGCTGATGCATGGAGGGGCTTGTAACCATGGCAACGAAACAACAGATAGGATGAATGTAAAACTAATGTTCTCCCAAGTAAACTACCACATAATTCACAATATAACATTAAAAAAAAATACATTGTTTTTGTTAATTGCCATCCTGTTGGTTCTTACTCAAAAGATTCTGTATAGGGTTTAAGAATAGCTGGTAGGTCTGAATAGCTGACCTTGTAGTTCCAAGTCCAGTACTGATTCTATAGCAGCACATGGGAGTCCTATTAGAGATTATAATTATTTGTAGAGGTCTTTGTCATTCTTTTGTAAGGCACATTATCTACAATTTTGATCCTTATGAATCAAAATTGATTTGATGGCAGTGGGTTTGGTAGGGTGGAAGTTTTTGACTGAGTGGGTTTTTTTTTGTTTTTTTTTTTAAGCTTTTTATTGTCAATTGAGTGAAGGTTTACAGACAAGATGATCAGTTTTACATTCAACAAATGATACACTTTGTTTCATTTCAATGATTATAATCTCCTCCCTGTAACAACAGTTATCCTACTTCTTCCACGTGGGTCTCCATTTTCATCTTGTATGTTCTCTGTCATTCCATGATACCGCCTCTGGTTGCTATTGCCATTCTTCTACTCATGTTCTTCCTTCTTGATGGTCCTGGGACCACCGGTTACTGTTTCTGAAGTAAAAGATTAACTACTCCCCCCTTTTAGTTACACATTTTCTACAATTACAGTTGTGATAATCACAATTAATCCTGTTAACAATTGCTCACAACTGAATCATAAAATCCTTTTACCATCATTCCTATCCCCTTTCACCAGATTCATCTGGAAGAGAGGAAAACAAAACTACCCTTCTCATTCTGAATCTAAGCATACTCATGAACGTTTGTAATCCGTCCGCTTCATGCTTTTATGTTGTTGTTAAGTGTCGTCAAGTTGGTTCTGGCCCATTCGACCCTGTATAGGGTTTCCAAGTGACTGGTGTGCTTGAACCAAACTTACAGTTCAAACAGACCTTGTAGTCCAGGGCATTACCCCATAGTGACTTTATAGCTGCATTTTTGATAGCCAATGTCTAACTTGTCTGACCCTATCTGGACAGCATTTAATAATAACATCAACACTGAGGACACAAGGTTGTTCCTTGATATGAAGAATCCTTCCATTCCCGTTAGAATTTTAAGCAATTGTATCCATAAGCAAAAGTCTAGCTCATCAAATTGGACAGTTTACGTTTACTCACAGTATTAAAAATATTTATCTTCATTTGGTCTGAGTTGTGGTCAGCTAGACATCAAAGCTAGGTCAAATGGGTACTAGCTGCAAGTTTGTGAGTTCACACACACCTTCCAACACTTCAGACCAGCCGGGGGCCTCACTGCATGTTCATAGCTTATTTCATTACTCATGCATCACAATGCCCCCATTGCCACCCAGGTAACTACATGGAAAGTATCTATACCACTTTTTCAAGTCACCCTTTCTAATATACGGATAATTCCTCAAAGCAATGTGAAGGTCAATCCAATCTACCTGGGGAATTACTAAAATTTCCCCAAAACTATGGAGCCCAGGAAAAGTGAGACTTATTTGCAAACTAAAACGAAGTCTGTTCAAGGAGAGGAGCTGGGAGACTGTGCAAAGGCAGGGTCTAGTCCGCGCAAGGAGGAAGGCGTTACCCACCGTCCCAGGCCGCCACCCCCGGGGTGTGGCAGGGGCTCCGGGGCCGCATTGGGACCTGCGCATGCGCGTGAGGTCGCGGTAGCTACCAGAACACAGCTACCTCCTTGTTGCCATCTCCCTCCGGTGTTACCGGTTCTCTTCCCCTCTTTCCCGCAGCGATCGACAGGCCATGGCAGACCCTCGCGTGAGGCAGATCAAAATCAAAACCGGCGTAGTGAAGCGGTAAGAAGCCGCGAGCAGCGCAGCCGCCCTAGCCTCCTCTCCCTCGCCTCATGGCGGCCTGTGACGCCGGGCGGAGCGCAGGCCCAACGCTGGCCTCCCCTGGCTCTGCTGCGGCCTGCACGTCTCAGGGCGGGATCCGGGAGCACCCGGGCCGGGGCACTTCTCTTCCCCCCGCCCCCCTGCGCCCGCCCGCTGTCTCCCTTAGAACCGAGCGGCTCTGCGGCGGAGGCGCTCGTTGTGGGCGAGGTGGAGGGGCTGGAACCCCGGGGTCCCGGGGTCGGAGGTGGGCCGGGCTGTAGGCGTGAGCCTCGCTGAGCGTGCACCCTGCGCAACGTGATTTTGGAGGAGGGAGACAACGCATCCCGTGCCCTCTGCATGATGCGAAAGCTGGTTCTAAAGTTTACGAGAATGTAGAGGGGCCAACCCTTATCTAGAAAGAAACTGGTGGAGCTTTGTGTTCGAACCTGGCTGGCAGCCTTCAGAGGGGGAGGGGGGGAACGGGGCGAGCTTGCTGCACACTCTTTTCAAACTTCTCTACTTCTCTGTGGCCTAACTCTCCTCGGTAAACCTCCCAGAAGAAGTAAGTCACTGTCGTGGGTGGAGCAGTCTTGTAATTTACTGCTGCTTGACACTGGAGTACTCATTAGAATTTTATAGTTCGATCCCAAGAAGATCAGGCTCCTTTTGATGAGAAAAGATAAACAGCCCTCTGAAGCCATGGAGAGACAGGGTGGGTGTCACCCAGTGCGGTAACTCATGGTGCCGCCCCCCCCCCCCTTAGGTTAGTGGAGTGGGCCTGACCCCAGCCACTGCTCCTCTTCTCTCCCACTGGTCAAGGCAGAGCCTCTCCTCACCCCCAAATTGTGGGCTTTACTTGGGGGTGAGGGAAGGCATCTCCACTGTCAGGAGTTTCCTCCCAGCGCTGGCACTGTCCCTGAAGAAGCAAGCTGATGGTTTTGCAATTAAAAATTACAATCCAACTGCATTCTGCCTGTTTGCATACCTGTCTTCCCTTTATTTGCACTTTCACCGGAAGAAATAAGACAAAGGGGAGACTAAATGAACTTTTTAAGGTATTGACCCCATCATAGTCCACCATCACAGTACTTCCTGGAAGCTTGCTTTATTATTGTGCAGAAAGGACTGTGGGATCAAACACTAAAACACTGGATGCAAGCTCCATTTGCACCACAAGGTCTGCGCTTCAAACTCACCAGCAGCTCCTTAGAAACCCTATTCTGGGTCGCTATGAGTCAGAACTGACTCGATGGCATTTAACAACAACAAGGAGATGGTAAGAGTCATGGTGTGGTGTTGTAGGTAAGCACTGTAGGTTTGAACTGCAAGGTCAGTGGTTCAAACTCAGTTGCTGCTCCTTTGAAACCCTATGCAGGGACACTATAAGTTGTAATCAACTCAGCGCAAAGGAGTCCAGGAAGTCCGTGGGTCAGGCGTCGGGCTGCTACTCAAATGGGTGGTCATTCAAACCCCCTAACTGCTCCTCAGAATGAGACTGCCTGCTCCCATAAAGATTTTGTCTTGGAAATCCACTGAATGGCAGTGGGCTTGGAAGGAGATAGTAAGGAAACTGGGTGGTACAAATGGTTAAGCCCTTGACTACTAGCCCAGAGGTTGGTGGTTTGAATCCACCCAGAGGCACCTGGGAAGACAGGCTTGCTGATCTACTTCTGAAAGAAATAGCCTTGAAAACTCTATAGAGCACACTTCCACTCTGACAGACATGAGGTGGCCATGAGTTGGAATTAACGACAAGGAGTCCTGGTGTGGTTCTAACTATAAGCACTGGCCTGCTAACCACAAGGTTGGTGACTAAAGCCCACCAACTGCTGCAGGGTCACTGTGAGTTGGAACCTACTGGACTGTATTTAACAACAACAATAAGAAGGTACTATAATAGTTTGATGCATGACTTTCTCTGAAATGAGACTGGGTTCAAATCCCATATTACGTATTCTTGAAATGATTACATCATGTTTATAAAATGGAGCGAGAACCTTCTTAATGTAGTTGTAGCAAGAAACACCTACTATGCTGTTTAACACAGTATGTGACAAACATATCTAATCCTATGGCTTTTATCTCAGTTTTTCACATGAGTAAACTGATGCTTAATAAAATTAAAATTGTCTAAGGTTATAGTGTTTTAATAAAATGTTTTAAATTTGTGATGATAAGAGAGATAAGTAATTGAAAATATAAATAACCCACACCATCACTTAACCTTGGAGTTCTGTTCACTTTTACTAGGATTACTTCAGTTGAATCCTTTTTAGTAAGTGTATTTGGCAGAAGTACCAGGGTACAAGGAAAGTCTTCTGTAGTTATCTATTAGTTACCTATATGACCTTGACATTTCTTGTTCTTGTGAGCCATTATTGCTGTTGTTAGGTGCCATCGGGTCGGTACCGACTCATAACGACCCTATGCACAACAGAACGAAACACTGTTGGATCCTGGGACAACCTCACAATTGTTGCCACGCTTGAACCCATTGATGCTGCCACTTGGCCAATCAATCTCGCTGGGGGTCTTCTTTTTCTCTGACCCTCCATCTTACCAAACATGATATCCTTTTTTCAACTAGTTGTGTGCTTACAGTACTCATTTTAAAGAAAAACATCACTTGTTCAGATAATTATAAACTAAAATTTTTATACTTAGAAAATTTCTCAAGTATTTGCATAAACTTCTTGTAGCTAAAGTTTTGACTTCAGTTTATTTTTAACAATAGAATATTAAACTTGAGAGAAAAACATTTTCATAACTTGTATACTCCTGAAGTGGATAAGCACTGAACTACTTACTAACCATAAAGTCAGCAGGTCAAACCACCCCTTGTAAACTCTGTACAGGTTCGTTATGAGTTGGAACCAATTTGAAGGCACTTAACAACAACTATGTTTATCATGTTTCTATAACCTTTTAGTAATTTACTGTTAGGTGCCTTCAAGTCGTTTCTGAAGCACAGGAACCCTGTGTACAACAGAATGAAATACTGCCGGGCCTGTACCTTCTTCACAACTGCTGTTATGTTTGAGTCCATTCTTGCAGATGCTGTGTTAATCCACCTCATTGAGGATCTTCCTCTGTTTTGTTGACCTTCGCCCTTACCAAACTTGATGTCCTTTTCCTCCTAATAACATGGCCAAAGTATGTGAAACAAAGTCTTCCCATTCTCATTTCTAAGGAGCAGTCCAGCTGTACCTCTTTCAAGACAGATTATTTTGTTCTGGTAGCCCATAGTAATTTTAATATTCTTTGCCAACACCATGATTCAACTTTTCTTCTGGAGAAGAATTGATTTGAACACCAAGATTCAAATCAATTCTTCTCCAGTCTTCCTTATTGATTGTCCAGGTTTCCATATGCACATGGAGCCATTGAAAATGCCATGGCTTGTGTTAAGCACACCTTAGTTTTTGAAATGACATCCTTTCTCTTTAACACCTTTAAAGCTATCATTTGGAGCTTCCATGAGAGTTGCTTATGGATCCAAGTAAATGGAATTCTTGACAATTTCAATCTTTTCTTCATGTATCATGATGTTGTCTGTTGAGCTACTTGTGGGAATTTTAATTTTCTTTACATTGAACTGTAATGCATACTGAAGTCTGTATTCTTTGATCCTTGTGCCATTTACATATTGCAGGTTGTTAATGAGCCTTCCTTCGGTTCTGGTGCCACATTCTTCTTAATGTAGTCCACCTTCTCAGATTATTTGTTCAACATACAGATCAAACCCTGATGCATACCTTCCCTGATTTTAAACCATTCAATATCCCCTTGTTCAGTTTCCACCATTGTACAGGTTCTACATGAGCATAATTAAGTGTTCTGGAATTCCCATTCTTTGCAGTGCTCTCTGTAGTGTTATAGTTTATGTGACTAACTCAAATTGCTTAGAAACTAATGGAAAGTTCTACCATATTTTTTTTCCCCCTATTGATTTTTCTACTGACACTTTGGTGTAAATCTTCCCCTTATTTTCTAAAATGAGATGTTTTGTTGTTAAACAAAAAATTTTGCTTTGGTACATGACAATCTGGAGTCCTAGTGTGGCACTGTAGGTAAGATCAGCACTGCACTGCTAACCAGAAGGTCGATGGTTCAAGCCCACCAGCCGCTCCTTGGAAACTCTGTGGTGTTGGTGGTGGTTATGTGCCGTGGAGTCGTTACTCACAGCAACCCTGTACAGGGTTTCCGAGGCTGTAAATTTTTACAGGAGCAGAAAGCCTCATCTTTCTCCTGTAGAACCACTGGTAGTTTCAAACTGCTGACCTTGAGATTAGCAGCCCGACTCATAAACCCTATGCTACTAGAGCTCCTCTGGAAACCCTATACAGGGTCCTAATGAGTTGATACCAACTCAGTGGCCCTTAACAACAACATATAACAATCTAAAGTACATAAATATTGTTTCTTACTCTTACTTTCTCTTGTTATTTTCTTCTGAAAACTATTTTACTATGACTTTCCATCTTCTGCGTTGTTAAGTGCTGTCAAGTCGGTTCCGACTCATAATGACCCTGTATAGGATTTCCTAGGAGCGGCTGGTGAGTTTGAACCGCAGACCTTGTGGTTCAAACCGACCTTGCAGTCCAACGCTTAACCCGCTGCACTACACCAGCACTGCATCTTCTGTATCGGTCTCCTCTGTTTTTTTAAAAGAAAATAATGGTGGGACAGATTCATAATTGTTGGGTCTAAGCATTAGATTTTCTCTATATTCAGGGTTAACATTTTTCATAATGAGAAGATTTTAAAAGACAGTTTGCCTTCTTTGCAAATTTATTTCAAAGATTTCTTGACTAGAAAACATGATTCAGACATGTTTTCGGTTTAGTGAAAGGGATTGTGTTCACTAGCTTCTTTTTTTTAGGGTTACAGTTAGGTTTATTATTTATTTTGAAATCTGTTTAATTTCCTCTTCATTTGGAAGATCTGTCCCTACATTATTCCCGTTCTTACTATATTATTTATTTTATAACTGAATCTCTGGTTCTCTATTTTCAGTCTTACAAGCACTGGACTGTGAACCACACAGTCCACAGTTCAAGCCTACCAGCCGCTCAGTAGGAGAAAGATGAGACTTTCTGCTCCTGTGAAAATGTAAAAGCTTCAGAAGCCCTATACATGGTTGCCACGTAACAATAACAACAATGAAGTCTTTTGCTTTGCAAACTTCTCTGGGAGCATAGTGGTTACGAATCGGGCTGCTAATCTCACGGTCAGCAGTTCGAAACTACCAGCTGTTCCATGGAAGAAAGATGAGACTTTCTGCTCCCATAAAGATTTATAGCCTTGGAAACTCTGTACAGGGTTGCCATGAGTCGGAACCGACTCCACGACACATAACAACAACATATCTGGACTGAAGATAAGCGATATTGTTATGCATGTTAGTTTCATGTTGTTGTTTGCTGTTGTTGGTTCTCTATCCAAAAAAACTCCTTTTAGTATTTTTTGTAAAGTTGGTCTGGTTTTCACAAATTTTTATAGAAATTTTACATATTTCTTGTTGTCTGAAAATAACCTAATTTCACTGTCATAGTTGATGGTCTGTTTTGGATATATGATTCTTGGTTGTCAATTTGTTTCTTTTAGTGTTTTATACTTGGAGTCTTGGTATGATACTTAGGACAAGCATGGGACTGCAAGGTCAGTCTGAACTACAAGGTTAGAGGTTCAGACTCACCAGCCACTCCTCAGTAACCCTTCACAGAGTTGTCACGAGTCTGAGCTGGCTCAACAGCACTTAATAACAGTATGCCATTCTATTGTCTTCTTGTCAACATGGTTTCTGCTAAGAAATCGGTGCTTAGTCTTTTTTTTTTTGACTTTTAAGTTTTTATTGTGAATTGAGTGATAATTTACATGGGAGAACATCGGTTTTACACTCATCTTAACTGTATTTCGTTTCATTGCAAGATTACAATCCCCTCTGTGCATCATCATTCAGTAGTATTTACTTCTTTTCCCTCTTTTGTTTTGTTTTTGTTGTTGTTGTTGTACACAAAAACACTCAGGAATACATAATAATTTAAATAACCAAAAGGCACATCCTGCAAGCCTACCTCTTGGCTGCCAACACTCAGTCTTTCTGTTTCCTTGAGTCTAGAGTCCTCAGCTGCTCTCTTTATCCATGTCTTCATCTCTGCCTCCATTATTGGTTCTCATTTGTAGGTAACTTTTCATTTTTACTGAGCAGCGCTCAGAATGATTTTCCTTGTCTTTGGTTTTGAAAGGTTTGATTATAATGTTTTGGTGTTTTTCTCTTGCAGCCTATCCTGTTTAGAGTTCATTTAGTGTCTTGAATGGCTGTCTTCTTGTTTTCCATGCTTTCTTCCAGCAGCTCTTAGACAGTATGTGCTGTGGTTTATTTTTGTCTCTTTCTGTTTTAGAATTCTTATTGTTGTTGTTTATGTGCCGTGGAGTTGGTTCCGACTCATAGTGACCCTGCACAGGGTTTCCGAAGCTATAAATCTTTACGGGAGCAGAAAGCCTCATCTTTCTCCCGCAGAACAGCTGGTAGTTTCGAACTGCTGACTTTGTGGTTCGCAGCCTGATTCGTAACCACTACGCTACCAGAGCTCCTTTTTACACATTAGTTATTTCTCTTGATAGTGCTCCACAGAATCTTAGGCTTTTTTTGTTCTTTTTTGTTGTTGTTCCTAATTGTTTCTCTAGAAAATGAATGTTAAGAGATTTTTTTCTTTATGCTCAGTAATTCAACTTTCCACTGATTCAATTCTATTTCTCTGTCCTTTCAGTGTATTACCTATTTCTGAAGTCCTAGTGCTAATCTTCTGGTTTTCTGATTGCTGTTTTTGTATGGTTCCCATTTTAAAAATTATTTTTGAGTTTATTTCCTGAACTTTTCCATAGTTTTGTCTATGCTTTCCTTGATTTTATCTGTAATTTTCTCGATCTTTCTCTCAGTCCGTTGAAGTTGCCTAATTAGCATTTTAAAATTCTTTATCAGGTAGTTCCAATACCATTTCTGGTGTTATATTTTCTGGCTCTTGTTTGAGGCACTGTTTTATTTCTTTGTGTAAGCTGAAGTTGTCTGTTTTATCCAAGACATTGTGGTGTCATGTTTGTATTTAATTGAGAGTTGTATATTGATGTCCTGGTGTGGCTGAACTGCAAGGTTCAAATCTACCAGCCGCTCCTTGGAAACCCTATAAAGGGTTGCTGTGAGTTGGAACCAACTCGATGACACGTGACAACAACAGTTCAGGGCAGGTTCATGTGCATTCAGAAACGGAGACATTATGCCAGGCGCCCGACCCCAGGCAGAGCAGACGTATGCAGGAGTGGGTGCCATTGTTGCTGGGTTGGCGAGGCCAGGGACTGGTCACAACCCTGTCTACAAGAAGTCATGGTAGTAAGAGAGGACGGCATCCCCTACCACCAACCTCCAGCTGCATGCTTTGCCTACAAGCCACTATATCAAAAGATGCTCTCAGAAGCTCAAGATGGGTGCACTGCTCCACATCAGTCCATAGTCTGCCTATTTTTCTTCTCTGGCTGCTCCTATTTAGTTTCCTCTTCCAGTCAGCACTCAGTCCACCTCTCTGTCCACTGTCTGATGCTCAGGCTTCCAGGATCACATACCATCTGTCTTTGTTTCACTAGGTCTCCCATATCTTTGCTGCAGAGGATCTTCTTGCTCTGCCATTTTGCCTTGAACTTGAGTGAGTCACTTTCTAAGTAGCCAGGAAAGGAGTTGGGCTGTAAATGCACCAAAGCATGAGCCCAAGGCAGTAAAATGGAGATGCATCTCAGAACTGACCACTTTTTTCCCTTCAGTTCTTTACAGGAGATGTGTAATTCACAGTCACCTCAAGTAGAATTTATTGCTCAGCATAGCATCTGTACAACTGCAGAGTCCCTGGTCCCTAGTGGAAGAGAGAGAATGTTCATTGGTTTCTATAAACCCCAAACCAAACCCAGCCTAATCCCATTAAGTCAATTCCAATTCATAGCAACTCTTTATGGGGTTTCCAAGGCTATAAATCTCTACAGGAGCAGAAAGCCTCCTCCTTTTCCTGTTGGGTTTGAACTGCCAGCCTTGTAGTTAGCATTCTAATGCTTATCCTACAGTGCCACCAGAGCTTCTCGGTTTCTTAAAGCAGCAGCTTAGAAACCAGCTTCTGTTCATGCATGTTCTTCCTGTCCAATGTTCATTTCCTATAGCCTCTTTCTTCTTCAGAAGTCATCCAGGATTGAGAGCCACTAGAAATGTGTCCTAGAGTACAGACTTAAATTCAGTTTGGGTACACTATACTAGCGTGAGTGGATTCTTAAGAGTTTAATATCCAATCGGATCTGTTGTAGCATTTCAAATTATCAAAAAAGTTTCCTGTGGTGGGTCTCAGGAAAAACTTGAAAGTGTAGGTGGAATGTTAGTGGAATATGGAAACAGGCTATAAATAGATGGTGAGACTTGACCTTAAGGAAGTCAAGCAATGGGTAGAAGATGGCTGTTTCAGCTGTTTCAAAATGGTCAACCTAGTAGGTGGCAGTCCACATTAGAAAGGAAAGTAAAACAAGTTTAAGGAACAGTATTTTAGGCCTTTGGAAAATAGACAAAAGCTGTACCATGCTCTAGGCCTTGTCACAGGGCAGAAAGGCAAAGGATCTAATTTCTGAAAATGGGTTTCAACAGAGAGGTTAGACCACTAGACACAGAGTCCAGTTATTAGAACTGGCTTATAAAGTGGGAGTTGGATAGCAATGAGGCAGACTTGGTTTTTAGTGTCTTACTTCAAGCTTCTTAAATATCCCCTTCCCAGTAACAGGATTGTTTCTTCCTTAAGGACTGATTCTGGATATAAAACTCGAGAGAGATCTGGGCACAAGGGGCTGGCTGGGTAATTATACTTGGTTACTTCTAGCCTTTGTTCACATGGGACTTCCTGGAGGTGGCTATTAGTTGGTAGTTTGAGAAGGTTTGTTAGATCCATGTTGCAGGCAGATTATAGACCTGATAGCCAAGCTCTGGTCACGTAGTGATTACGAATCGAGCTGGGAATCGCAAGGTCAGCAGTTCGAAACTACCAGCTGTTCCGTGGGAGAAAGATGAGGCTTTCTGCTCCCATAAAGAGTTACAGCCTCGGAAACCCTCTACAGGGTCGCTATGAGTTGGAACCGTCTCCACGGCACATAACAACAACAACAACAAACCAAGCTCAGGTCACAGCTGATCTAGCGGCCCTAGCGGAATTACCAGACGCTCCTCCCCATTTCTTTTTCATCAGCACAGACTGTGAAATCCCTATTTTTAGTCCAGTTGGCATCAATTGTCATAGTTTGCTTGTGACTTTGGTACTGAAACAGGGAAATGCCCAATCAAGCCTAGATTATTGATCACATCTTCTGTAATCAATGAACATGGCCCTGTTTTGTGTGGGATATGCTTTATTTATTTGTAGGTTATATTTTGATAGAAGTATGAGTTCAATGTTGTATCTTTCCTAAAATTTACATACCTGATGAAAATATGAATAGTTTCTAGAGTAGTTTTTCCCCCCATGTATTTTAAATTGTTGCTTATCTGGAAAATAATTTTTGCTAAAGCAGAAGAAAATATATTGTTACTATTTCCTGAATGTTTATCTGGTATTTTAGCTAAACGACTATGTGCAACATAACTTTCCAAGTAGGGTTTGTATTTATAAAAAATAAGTTTTTAAGTAGATTTGTGGTAAATTCAAGGAATTTTTTTTTATCATTCATGTACCCATATCCTTTAATTTTGAAGGACTTTTTGCAAGAAAAAGTGCTTTCCTATGCTGGAAGAAAAGTATTTTCATCCTTTTAACATAAAGTTTACTTAGTAACTTTAAAGCTGACTTACTTTCAATAAAGCCTAGTAAACTAACTCACTGGTGAGTAAGTAATAGGTTAAAAATACTATCTTAAATATATCTTTTTAGAACCATTTTAGATTGATAATGGTTTAAAATCTAATGTGAACAAAAAAATGTTAGGGTATTGGAAATAGCACTGACATTGGCCCATAGTTTCTCTCTGATTAAATGAAAGTGACAGCAGTAGATTAGAATGAGACTAGGACAATTCACACTGCAATTGTGTTAGTTTAACTTTAACAATCTTTTAACACTCTTGTTTAAATGTAGCTGACATACCATAATTACAAATCTACAAGCCTTGATTATGGAATTTTACATCATGAACCTGTGGGGAAATTGTATTGATTTTTTTTTTGTTTTTTTCTTTAATAAAGCAAACGCCTCTCCAGAACTGTATGGCATCTTCCCAGGCTTGCTTATGACTACACCTGATATACAGGGCGCTGTGGGTTAATGCACTAGACTGCAAGGTCAGTTTGAACTGCAAGGTCCGGCGGTTCAAGCTCATCAGCCACTCTTCGGAAGACTTATACAGGGTCGTTATGGGTTAGAACCAACTCAAAGGCACTTAACAACAAGCTAAATATACAATGTACTAAACCTGCCATACCCATTGCCTTTGAGTGGATTCTGACTCACAGCAACCCTGTAGGACTGAGGAGAAATGCCCTGTAGTTTCCAAGGCTGTACATTTTTACGGAAACGGACACCACCTCTTCTCCTGTGGAGTGGCTGGTGAGTTTGAACCCTGGACTGTTTGGTTATCAACTCAGTGCTTTGGCCACTGTGCCACCAGGAAGTCAATATGGTGTGCAACAAGCATAAAAACAAATGAATGGTAAATAAAATTTCCATGTTATTAATTGAATACACACTTGTCTCTTGAAAAACATGAGTTTAAAATGTATAGACCTGTTATTATGGTAGTTTAAACTTGTATTGTTCAAGGGTCAACTGGAAATGACATGCAGATTTTCCACTACACCAGACATTGGGACACCTAACCCCTCTCTGTAAACTATGTGTTGTTTGTAGGTACCACTGAGCCAGCTCCAACTCTTAGCCACTGGATGAGTAATAGAATGAAACACTGCCCAGTCCTTCATGAAGCAGCCTCACAGTTACTACGCTTGAGCCCATTGTTGTGGCCACTATGCCAATCTATCTTGCTGGGGGTCTTCTTTTTTCCACTGATCCTCCATCTTACCAAACATGATGACCTTTTCTAGTGATGGTACCTCCTGACAACATGTCCGAAGTATAAATGATGAAGTCCCACCATCCTCACTATCAAGGATCATTCTGGCTGTATGTACTTCTTCCAAAACAGATTTGTGTGTTCTTCTAGCAGTCTATGGTATTTTCAGTCTTCTTCTCTAACACCATAGCTCAAATCCATCAATTCTTCTATGGTCTTCTTTATTCATTGTACAATTTTCACATGCCTACGATGCTATTGTCTGGAGGAAACAGTCGCTGGAAAAGGATGTCGTGTTGGATAAGGTGGAGGGTCAAAGAAAAAGAGGAAGACTCCTAACAAGATGGATTGGCCAGGTGGCATCATTGATGGACTCAAGTGTGGCAGCGGTAGTGAGGTTGGCCCAGGATAGGACATTGTTTCGTTCTGTTTTGCATGGGATCGCTATGAGTCGGTTCCGACTCGATGGCACCTGACAACAACAACAATGATGCTATGGAAAATACCATGACTTGGGTCAGATAAGCCTTAGTCCTCAAATTGACATCCTTGCTCTTGAGCATTTTTAAGAGATCTTGTGCAGCAGATTTGCCTAATGTAATATGTCATTTGGTTTCTGTATTGCTGGTTCCATAAGTATTGATAATGTGTGGATCCAAGCAAAATAAAGTCTTTGACAACTTCAATCTTTCCTCCATTTATCATGATGTTTATTGTTCCAGGGTGAGGATTTTTGTTTTCTTCACATTGAGGTACAACCAATACTGAAGGCTGCAGTTTTTTGTTTTCGTCAGTAAGTATTTTAAGTCCTCTTCGCTTTCAGCAAGCAAGGTTGTATCATCTGCATATTGCAGTCTGTTAATGAATCTTCCTCCAATCCTGATGCCATGTTCTTCATATAATCTACCTTCTCAGACTATTTGCTCAGCATACAGATTGAATAAGTATTTTTGTTGTTGTCAGGTGCCATCAAGTCGGTACCGACTCATAGCAGCCCTATGCACAACAGAACAAAACACTGCATGGTCCTGGACCAACCTCACAGTCATTGCTACACTTGAGCCCATTATGCTGGCACTTGGCCAATCCATCTCGTTCGGGGTCTTCCTCTTTTACTCTGACCCTCCACCTTACCAAACATGATATCCTTCTTCAATGACTGGTCCCTCCTGACAACATGTGTGAAGTATGAGAGACGAATTTTGGCCATCTTGTCCTCCAAGGAGCACTCTGGCTACACTTCATTCAACACAGATCTATTTGTTCTTTTGGCAGCCCATGGTACTTTCAGTATTATCCTCCAACACCATAACTCAAATGCATAAATTCTTCTGCTGTTTTCCTTATTGACTGTCCAATTTTCACATGCAAATGAGGTTATTAAAAATACCATGGCTTGCATCAGGTACACCTAAGTCCTCAAATTGACATCTTTGCTTTTCAACACTTTAAAAAAGTCTTGTGCAATAGATTTGCCTAATGCAGTACGTCGTTTGATTTCTTGGCTGCTGCTTCCATGAGTGTTGATGGTTGATCCTAGGAAAATGAAGTCTTTGACACGTTAAATTTTTCTCCATTGATAAAAATATTGTTTATTGGTCCAGTGGTGAGGATTTTTGTTTTTACATTGAGATGCAATCCATACCGAAGGCTGTGCTCGGTATGGATTGATCTTCATCAGTAAATGTTTTAAGTCCTCTTCACTTTCAGCAAGCAAGGTTGTATCATCTGCATATCACAGATTGTTAATGAGTCTTTCTCTAATCCTGATGCATCATTCAATATTTTGCCCAAAGAATCCTTCATATAACTCAGCTTCTCGTATTATTTGCTCAGCATACAGGTTGAATGAGTATGGTGAAAAAATACGCCCCTGTTGCACACCTATCTTAATTTTAAACCATTCATTGTTCCCATATTCTGTTCGGACAACTGCCTCTTGGTCTATGTACAGATTCCTCATATGTGCAGGTTCCTTATGTGCATAATTACATGTTTCAGAATACTCATACTTCACAATGCTATCCATTACTTGTTATGGTTCGCACAATTGAAAGCCTTTGCTTAGTCAGCAAAACACAGATTAACATTTTTCTGATATTCTCACCATGCTTGAATAAGTAATGGTGAAATAATATAACTCTGGTGCATACCTTTCCTGATGTTAAGCCACTCAGTATCTTTTTGTTGTGTTTTAATGACTGCTTCTTGGTCTGTGCACAGGTTCCTCACGAGCACAATTAAGTGTCCTAGAGTGCACATTCTCTGCAATGGTGTCCATAACTTGTCATGCTCCACATAGTCCAAAACCTTTACATAGTCAGTAAAGCACTAGTAAATGTCTTTCTGGTATTCTCTGCCTTCAGCCAAGGTCCATCTGATGTCAACAGTGATATCCCTTATTCCACATCCTTTATTGAATCTAGACTGAATTTCTGACAGTTTCTTTTGAGATATTGTTGCAACTGCTTTTAAACTACTTTCAGCCACACTTTATTTGCATGTGGTATTAATGATATTGTCCAATGATACCCACATTCCTTTGGATACCACCCACCTTTCTTTTGTAATGGACACAAATATGGATGTTGGCCTGGTAGCTGTGTTCCAATTTCCTTAGTATAAATGAGTGAACACTTCCAGTGCCTGATCAGTTTGTTGAAAGATTTCAATTTGTATTTTGTCAATTCCTAGAGCCTTGTTTTTTACCAATGTCTTCAGTGTAGCTTGGCCTTCTTCCTTCAGTAGCATCAGTTCTTAATCATATGCTGTCTCTTGAAATGGCTGAACATCAATCATTTCTTTTTGGTACAATGAGTCTGTGTATACCTTACATATTCTGTTTGTTTGTTTTTACGTTTTTATTATGAATTGAGTAATAGTTTACATGGGGAAACATCAGTTTTACATTAATCGTTTCATTGCAATGACTAAAATGCATCATCTTTCAACAGTATTTGCTTCTTTTCCCTCTGGATTTTTTTTTTTTTTGGCATGGGGTGAGGGGGTGTACACAGAAACACTCAGGAATATATAATCATTTAAACAACCAAAGGACACATTTTGGCCTGGCTACTAGCACCTGGCCACCAGCACACAGCTTTTCTCTTTCCATGAGTCTAGAGTCTTCAGCTGCGCTCTCTCTCCATGCCCTTATCTCTTTTTACATCTCTGGCTTACATATTCTTTTGATGATTTTGGCATCATTCAATATTTTGCCCATAGAATCCTTCAGTATTGCAAGTTGAGGCTTGAATTTTCTTAATTTCTTTCAGCTTGGCAAATATTCTGCATATTCTTTCCTTTTGGTTTTCTAACTCCAGGTCTTTATACTTTCATTATACTTGACTTTGTCTTGAGCTGTCCTTTGAAATTTTCTGTTAATCTCTTTTATTTACTCATTTCTTCCATTCACTTTAGCCTTTCTATGCGCAAGAGTATCTGCTGATATCCATTTTTGTCTTTTCCTCCTTTCCTGTCTTTTTAAGAATCTTTTCTTTATTCCTTTATGATGTTCTTGATGCCATGCTACAACTCTTCTGGTCTTTGGTCATTAGTGTTGGTGCATGAAATCTGTTCTTAAATTGGCTTCTAAATTCATTAGTGAACTGAAATGGACTGGTATTAACCATTTGGAATCAGATAGTCATATGGTTTACTATGCTGGGAACAACAAACTCAAGAGGAATAGTGTTTCATTCATCGTCAAAAGGCATATTTCAAGATGTGTCTTGAAGACCAGTGCTGTCTGTGATCGGATGGTATCCATATTCCTACAAGGAAGACCAGTTTATGCTATTATTATGTAAATTTATGCTCCAACCACTAAAGTCATTGATGATGAAATTGAAGAATTCTGCCAACTTCTTCAGTCTGAACTTGATTAAACGTGTAGTCAAGGTGTATTGATAATTACTGGTGATTGGAATGTAAAGGTTGGAAACAAAGAGGAAGGATCAATAGTTGGAAAATATGGTCTTCATGATAGAAATGATTGCTGGAAATCACATGGTAGAATTCTGGCTACGCTTCTTCTAACACAGATTGGTTTGTGCTTTTGGCAATCCAAGGTAATTTTAATATTGTCCTCCACCACCATAACTGTAATGAATCAGTTCTTCTACAGTCTTCCTTAACCACAGTTCACAGTTCAAATTTCAAATTCATATGAGATTATTGAAAATACCATGGCTTTGGTTAGGCATACCTTAGTGACATCTTTGCTCTTGAATGCTTTAAAGAGGTCTTTTGCAGCAGATTTGCCTAATGCTGTGTGTTGTTTGATTTCTTGACTGCTGCTTCCATGAGTGTTGTTAATAGTTGATCTGAGCAAAATCAAGTCTTTAAATTCAATCTTTTCTCCATTGATATGGATGTTCCTTATCGGTCCAGTGGTAAGGATTTTTGTTTTCTTTACATTGAGGTGCAACCTGTACCAAAGGCTGTGGTTAGTGATGTTGTTGTTGTTAGGTGCCATCTAGTTGGTACTGTCTCATAGTGACCTTCTGCATAGCAGAACGAAACACTGCCCGATCCTGGGCCAACCTCACTATCATTGCCACGCTTGAGCCCGTTGATGCTGCCACTTTGCCAGTCCATCTCGCTGGGGGTCTTCCTCTTTTTCTCTGACCCTCCACTCTACCAAACATGATATCCTCCTCCAGCTACTGGTCTTATTGTTGTTATGAGAATTTAAATTAATTTTATGAATCAACAAAATACTTGGTGTGTTGTGAATATTCAATATATATTAACTTGTCATTGTTGTCATTAACATAATCATTAACCTTTTTTCTTCATAAAACTGTGCTTTAGGTGATAGTTCACACAGCAAATTAGACTCCCATCCAACAAATTGTCCTATGGTTATGGTCCTTACAGTGTGTCAGTACTCACCATTTCCACCTTAACTACCATGTTTCCATCCATCTAATTTCCTTGCCTCGCTTGCTTCTCATCTTTGCTTTTGGGTTATTGTTGACAGTTTTGCTTCCTGTATGGCACTGTGGGTTAATGCGCCACTGCAGAGTGGTTTAAACTGCATGGTCGGTGGTTCAAGCTCATCAGCTGCACCTCAAAAACTGTTACAGGGTCACTATGGGTTGGAACTAACTCAGTGGCGCTTTACAACAACAGCAACAATTATTAGTTATTATAGGAACAACGCATTCTTCAAGGGTGGTGGTTATTGTTAAGTGCTGTAGGGTGGTTCTAACTCATAGTGACCCTGTACAGGGTTTCTGAGGAGTGGTTGGTGGGTTTGAACCACTGGCCTTGTGGTTAGCAGTCTAGTATATATCATATGGTACCATAACTGGACTCCATTCCTCATGGGTGTTATTTAAGTGCCAATGAGTTGGTTCTGACTTAATAGAGACCCTGTATAGGGTTTCCAAGGAGTGGCTGGTGGGTTTGAACTGCTGACCTTTAGGTTAGCATTTCAGTGTTTATCCTACAGTGCCGCACCAGGACTCCTTTGGTGTTTGTGTTTATAGGCCAATCTATTATTTGACAGACAGGTGAACTCCAGGAGTGGCTTCATTTCCATGTTAAAAGGTATCTTAGGGCAACAGGCTCAGGGGTTCCTGTTGCCTAGATCAGTCCTTAAAACTAGTCTTATTTTTTTTCTTTTCTAATTGGGACCTTCTGCTGTGTCCCTGAAACCCTTGTGTGGCACTATGGGTTAATGCGCAGGGTGTGTGGTTCAAGCTCACCAGCTGTTCCTCGGAAACCCTATACAGGGTCGCTGTGGGTTGGAACCTACTTGACAGCACTTAACAGCAGCATTGTGTCCCTGGTCAGAGCAGTGAGTAGTGATAGCCAGGCTGTGGTTGGTATGGACCATTAGTTCTGTGGGCTAATTTTTTCCTTGAGTCTGGTTTCCTTCATTCTCCTTTGCTCCAGATGGGAAGAGACCAATCATTGTATCTTAGATGACCACTGGGAAGCTTTTAAGATCTGAGATGCTGCATACCAAACTAGAATGTAGAACATTATCTTTATGAACTAAGTTGTTGTTGATAAGTACCATTGAGTCTGTTCAGACTGATATTATAGGGTTCCCAAGGAGCAGCTGGTGGGTTTGAACCATCCACTTTTCGGTTAGCAGTCCAAACTAGAATGTAGAACATTATCTTTATGAACTAAATTGTTGTTAAGTGCCACTGAGTCTATTTGGTCTCATAAGGTTTCTGAGAAGCAGCAGGTGGGTTTGAACCATCCACCTCTCAGTTAGTATTCCACTGCTTATCCTACAGCACCTTACCAAGTTTTAAGCATCATCGTCCTTTTTTTGTAGAGGTATCAGCACTGTGGGTGGAAATGTAAGGCTGGAAGATTCCTGACCCAAGAAAGACCCTGGAACTTGTTTTCTTTTAAATTGTGATAAAAGCCTGCCTTTTAGTTGTTTGTCATGTATACTTGATTGGCTGTGAAGGGAGAAGGATAGAATATGAAGTCTGTGTTTAGTAATATCTAGGGCTTTTATGGAGTCCTGATGTGGTGCTGTGGGCTCTGTCAGACTGCAGAGTCGTTTGAACTGCAAGGTTGGTGGGTCAAGCTCACCAGCTGCTCCTTGGAAACCCAATACAGGGTCGCTATGGGTTGGAATCGACTCGATGGCACTTAACAACAACAACAAGGACTTTGTATATCGGGCTGCAGATTTCAAGGTCAGCGGTTCGAAACTACCAGCTGTTCTGCAGGATAAAGATGAGGCTTTCTGCTCCTATTAAGATTTACAGCCTCGGAAACCCTGTTAGGGGGTCGCTATGAGTTGAAACTGACTCCGTGGCACATAACCACCACCACCACAGGGCTTTGTATATGTAGGTGTGTATATATGCTTAGGATAAGCACTGGACTGCTGACTGCAGGGTTAGCAGTTCAAACTCACCAGCCGCTCCTTGGAAACCATACAGGGTTGCTATGAATTAGAACCAACTTGAAGGCACTTACTAACAACAACAGGGCTGTGAATAGCTTTTTAGTAATCGCTGCTGCTGCTGTTGAGTTGATTCCGACCCATAGCAATCCTGTATAGGGTTTCTGAGGAGTGACTTCTGGACCTGAAGGTTGATCAGAGGCCATAGTTTCGGGCTCCTCCAGTTTCTTTCTGACCAGTCATCCCAGTCTTTTAAAAGTGATTTTGAGTTTTGTTCTACATTTTCTCTCACTATATATCCTGGACCTTCTAGTGTAACCCCTTTCAGAGCAGTTGGTAGTGGTAGACAGGCACAATCTAGTTTTTCTAGTCTCAGAGTCATGGAGACTGATGTTCACATATTCTGTTAGTCCACTGGACTAAATAATGCCAAGCATCTTCATTTCTCATCCCTCTTCTTTCTTCCACACGTGGAAAGACCAATAGTTGCTCTTAGATGACCATTAATGAACTTTTAAAATTCCACATCCTACTCAATAACCTTGCTCGTTCTTTCAAGTCTTGATTTGCGGTTCCCTGCGACTGAAAGGCTTTTCACGTATGTATCTTGTGACTGATCTTGTCTATACAGGGCTATCCTGAGGGCTATACCGCTATATACTTGTAATCCATTCATGGTCCACTCTTTGGGAAACTCTCTCGTAAGTTAACTCTTGCACATGTGCACTAAGAGCCCATGATATCCCTCATTTCATTCACTGTCTCCTTGTTATGTTCGAGCAACATTGGCATGCTTGAGAAACAGCAACCAAATGTGAGAATGGGGTATCTTAGTTACCCAGTGCAGCTATTATAGAGCTTCAAACCAGAAACTGATGTGGATGTGGAATGAGGGATAACATTACTGATGTAAGGTGGATGTTGGCTGAAAGCAGAGAATACCAGAAAGATAATTACATGTGCTTTATTTACTACTCAAAGGATTGTGTGGATCATGATAAGCTATGGACAACATTGCAGAGAATGAGTATTCCAGAACATTTAATTGTGCTAGTGAAGAACCAGAACATAGATCAAGAGGCAGGCGTTAGAACTGAACAAGGGTATACCGAATGGTTTAAAATCAGGAAAGGTGTGTGCCAGGGTTGTATTCTTTCATCATATTTATTCAATCTGTATGCTGAGCAAGTATCCAAGAAACTGGATTAGATGAAGAACGTGGCATCAGGATTGGAGGAAGACTCATTTAACAAGCTGTGATACAACCAGTGCAATACATCCATCTGATTTCCTGACCAATACTTCCGTTGACATTAAAATAAAATGAAATCCTCATTTTATCAGTGTTATCTCTTTTCATTGGAATGTTGCTTATTGGTCCAATTGTGAGGATTTTCCTTTTGAGGTATGTAGTCTTTGATCTTCCTTTTTCAGTAAGTCCATCAAGTGCTTTCCAGGTTGTGCATGTGCGTATTGCAGGTTGTTAATGAGTCTGCCTCCAACCTGGTGCTGTATTTTTCATATAGTCTAGCTTCTTGAGTGATTTTCTCAGCATGCAGATTGAATAAGTGTTGTGAAAGGATGCAACCTGACACACACCTTTACTGGTTTTAAGCCAGGCAGTATCAGTATCTCCTTGTTCTGGTGGAATGGCTGGTTGCCTCTTAGTCTATGTACTGGTTCCGCCTGAACACAATGCAGTACTCTGGAATTCTTATTCTTCACTGTGTTGTCTGTAATGTGTTATGATTCAAACAGTTGAATGCCTTTGCCAGTCAGTGAAACACAGGTAAACATCTTACTGGTAGTTTCTGCTTTCAGCCAAGATCTCCTAGACATCAACAACGATAGCTCTCAGTCCTCACCATCTTTGTCTGACTTGAATTTCTGGTAGTTTTCTATTGATGTGCTGCTGCAAGCATTTTAAATTCTCTTCAGCAACGATGTATTTTCCCGTTAGCCGAAGTGTGTCCCTATAAGTGTAAAACTAGTTGTTTAAATGCCTTTATAAAAGACTGTTTTCAAGTGTATATTGACTTCATCACATTACACTGTATCTTTCAATGAATGGTATTTTTCTTAGGTCTGGGGTGAATACTGCTACAAACATTTTCAAATAGCTGAGCAAAGAGTCAGAAATAAAGATGGGGAATTTAAGATGTGCTCTGAGGACTCCTGGTGTGGTACTGTAAGATAAGAACTGGACTGCTAGCTACAAGGTAAGAGGAAGCCCTATATAGAGTCACTGAGTTGGATTTTACTCAGCAGCACGTAACAACAGCAACAACTCTGAGGAATGGATATGAAGAACTGATCCAAATTATTAGTTCCCCAACTAGAAGATTTGTCTTTAGACTTTAGTTGTACAGAATTGAACTAATCTCAGTCCTTTTAGTCTGTGCATGGCCCTCTTTTTTGTGATTTATGCCTGTATTTATTTCTTTTCAAATAATTCATTAGCAGTATGAGCCCATTGCCTAAGTGTTTACTTGTTTTTCAACAATATGGGAATACAACAAACACAAGAAATAGTGATGACATACCTAGTTTTTACTCTTCCCCCATATATGATAACTACTATTTTTAATCTTGTACTTACTTTTATCTCCCTTTTTAGTTTTATGCAATTTTGTTATTTGCTACTGGGTGATACAACTGGTGAAGCACTTGACTACTAGGCAAAAAGTTGGTGTTTCACACCCACCCAGAGGCACCTTGGAAGACAGGTCTGGCAATCTGCTTCTGATTGGTCACAGCCTTAAAAACCCTCTGGAGCAGTTCTACTCTGCACAGCTGGGGCCTCCATGAGTTGGAATAGATACAAACAGCAACTAGTAACAACAGCATCATTTGTGTATTACTGAGATGCATATTGTTTAGTTTTACAATTGGTTTTTACTTTCTAAGAACATCTGGAACTTAATTGTTTTTCACTCAGTGTTACATTGCTAAAACATTTTTTGCATTTAGATGCAGTACATTTATTTTGCTTATTGTGCCGTATTCTGTGTGACAATACCAGTGTCAAGACATTTCATGTGTCTTGGACATTTGGATTGTTACTTTTATGAACTATGTTTCTGTGTACATTATTGTTCACGTCTTCTAGTGATGATGTATAAGAGTTTCTTTGGGGTCTGTATCTAGTAATGGAATTGTTATGTCATAAACCCACCCATTGCCATCAAATCAATTATGGCCCATTGAAGCCCTATATGAGGTTTCTGAGGCTGTAAACTTTTATAAAGGGAGCACAAAGCCTCATTTTTCTCCCTCACAGCGACTGGTGGGTGTGAACTGTTGACCTTGCAGTTAGCAGTCCAGTGCTTATCCTGGTGGTGGTGTGTTGTGGAGTCTGTTCCGACTCATAGTGACCCTGCATAGGGTTTCTGAGGCTATAAATCTTCATGGAAGCAGAAAGCCTCATCATTCTCTTGCGAATGGCTAGTAGTTTCTAATTGCTGACCTTGAGGTTAGCAGCCCAACTCATAACCCCAGTGCTACCATAGCTCCTTAGTGTTGAGCTGCCTGCCATAAAGTATGTGAAAAAAAGTCTTGGTGGTGTAGTGGATTAAGCATTGGGCTGGTAGCCTCAAGGTTGACAGTTCAAATCCACTTTGAGGGAGACTGATGAGACTATCTCTTACAATAAAGAATATACAGTCTTGAAAGTCCAAAGGAGCAGTCGTTATATATGCTATAAGGTTGCTATGAGTTGGAATTGACTAGATGGCAGGGGTTTAAGCCATGTGAATGTTCTACTTTATAAGCCCTAAACAGGGTTGCTATAAGTTGGAAGTGACTTGATGGCGCACGACCCACCACCAAGCAGCTAATTATTGATAAAATCTAAACCAGGAAGCTTTCTAAATTACTACGTACTTTGTCAAGTCACAAATCTGAATTTCTCAGAATGACTTTTGTATTCTAAATTGTTGTTGTTGTTGTTGTTGTTTTGTTTTAAATCTTAGATTTTGTTCATTTTTGGCTCTTGATATTAGTATAGTTAACTCTTTGACCATAAGTTATGTTTCTGTTTAATCATATGAATTTCAATTTTTAAATAATAAAATTATAATAGCCAAAGAATAGCCATTGATTATGCTAGACACTAAGTTTGATATGAACAGGCCAGCTTTACTTTGCAAATATTTATTTTGCATTTTGTATTGGTGAACTTGACCTAACTTTACTGAAGGGCTTGCATGTGAATTAGTTTGGTTTTGGAGAAGATTCTTGTTGGAGAAATTTTGGAGAGTACTTTTCTTATTCTTGAAAATGGTAAGATAAAAACATTTGAGCCTTACAGATGTGCTGAACAACTTCTTTTGAATACAATCCTGAGGGAAGAAAAATGTTTTTTAAATCTAATTCTCAACCTAAAATGCAAAAATCTAAACTCTAAACAAAAATATATGATTAAAATTTTTACTTAAAACGTTGTTGCCAAAAGTGTCTCTCTGGCCAAGTAGACTAAGAAGATGCAGGGAAAAGAAAAAGAAAAAACTTTAAAAGACCAATAGCACCTTGCTAGCTCATTGCTAATAAGGACTAATAGGTACTTAAACTGATGAAAGTGATTCAGACAACAACATATTAACCCCCTACTGTGCCCTGTTTTAAGCTGTTAATAGACATTATTAGCCTTTTAAAGAAAGACTAACACTTTATATTCATTTACTAAGCTTTTGATACATTAGTGAACTGTTAAAACCACTTCCTCTGTCTTGATCTTTATAGCTCAGTGGATTTTCCAAAATACTTTTCAGGAATGCTGACTGCTGCAAAAGTTTAGATTCTTTAATGGCATGTGATGTAATAAATGTTTTTACATTGCATGTTGATTAAGCAACAAATTTTATAGACTGTGTTGTTGTTAAGTGCTGTCAAGTTGATTCTGACCCATAGGGACCCTGTATCGTATAGGGTTTCCAAGGAGCAGCTGGTGAGCTTGAACCACTGACCTTGCAGTTCAAGCGACTTTGCAGTCTGATGCATTAACCCGCAACACCACACCGGGACTCCTGTAGACTATGTAGGAAGATAAAATTCAATGACAAGGAGAATGTTTTATGTAGTCAAAGTGATGGTTCTTAGGTTTATGTTTTTTAATTACATGAGGCCAGAATTTTTTTCAGTTTTTAATGTTGTTTAGTGCCATCGAGTTGGTTCCGACTCATAGTATAGGGTTCCCAAGGCACAGCTGGTGGTTTGAACTGCTGACTTTGTAGTTCAAACTGACCTTGCAGTCCAGTGCTTATCCTACAGCTCCACACCAGGACTCCTGAAATCTAATTCTTCAAGTTTTATCTATATCTTCATGTGTATGGAGGAGGAAGCATAAAATAATGTGTATTTCTTAAAAATGTACTTGTTGTTGTTAAATACCATGGAGTTGGTTTTGACTCATAGCAACCGAGTTTCAGGTTTCTGAGGCTTTAAATTCTCAAGGGAACATCTTTCTTCTGAAAAATGTGTTAAGTAAACTTTAATGCGACTTCCTACAAATTAGGATAATAACTTAAATTTTTGTTCAGGTACATTGCTTTTATACCACTTTAGAGAAAAGATTAGTAAATAAGTTTTGGGGTAGTTTTATATTTTCATTGTAATTCTACATAGAAAACCAAAGAGATTTGACTCGTTTTTTGAAACAGTTTTATCTTGAAGAAGCTAATTGCATGACAAGTGTTGTAGAACATGTAGAACATGTTGACTGGATTTGGATAAATTAGGTTCTTTGATAATTCTTTTAAGTAGAAGCATAAGTATAGTAACTACCTGTATGGTTTAGATGGTACATTTTGTGACTACAAAACATGAATAATACCTACACAAAGTGCCTTTTTTTTTGTTCCTTATTCCTATTCAGAACAGAAAAAAATGATACAAAACGTTTATTTGAGATTGTCTTCTATTGTTTGTGAATTTATTACTATGATTTTCAAATTAACATCTGAAAGTCAGATTAAGGTATGGAAGTTGATTATTACTGATGGGTAGTAATTAACTTGAATAATAGTATTGGGGCATTGCTTTTTTGCTATGATTAGTCTTTGATTAAATAACTCAGTAGCTCAGTAGGGTAATCTCTGGACTACAAACCACAAGGCCAGAGGTTCAAGCCCACCAGCCACTCAGGGAGAAAGATGAGGCTTTTTGCTCCCACAAAGATTTACAACCTCTGAAACCCTACATAGGGTTGCTGTGAATCAGAATAGATTTCATGGCACTTTGACAACAACTGTCTTGGATCAAGATTGCTATTCCCTTAGCTTGGAATAGATATTTTCTATAATATAAAAATAAGTTAATTTATTTTCCCATAGTCTTTTAGTATTCTTATTATACGTTCCATTGACATATATTTTTCAGCTTATGGTCTATCTTAAGATTTCTTAGATATTTATATTCATTGTGATAGTTCAGACTAATGACTTCCTAATCATACAGACTTTTTATTTTTAATTGTGCATAACAGAACATTTGCCGATTCAACCATTTATATATGACAATTCATAGATAAAATTTTGAAACAAATGATACTCTGATGTAGAATACAGTACTGTTACACTTAAACTGAGCTTGTGACCTAAATTAAATTCATTTAGTAAATAGTACAACAAATCTTGATTGGCAAATTTGAGGTATCCATAACAGGTGAAATTCCCTGTTAGAAGTCAAATTAACAACAACAATAAAAATTATTTACCCTTTATATCAAGCTTTTACTACTGTTGAAACAAGGGGAGCAGTTCACTTCTGAATTTAAATAAATGCTATACAGAGGACTTTAAATCCAGTGAGTGATGAGGAAAATGTTGAAAAGGGAAAGGCAACTATATATAACTTTCATAATTGATTTGCAGAATACTAATGTTTAGTTTCAAAAACTGTCATCTCACCCTTTTGCCCCTAGCTTTCATCATTTCCTTTTGCTTCTTTTGGAAACACAAAAAGCTTGGGAACTTACAGCAATGTTATTTGATCTCGATTGTGTTTCCCCAGTCATACACTAGCTAAGCAGTTCATGTGTGTGTCATTTAATCTTCACGATACTGATGTGACGTAGTTGCAATACTCCCTCATTTAAAAGATAAAGAATTGAGTGTGATTTGCCCACAGTTCTGACAATCCAGATTGACTTCTGTCAGTAACAAATATGTCCTGGGAAACAAACTAGTCCTTGGATGGAACCACTACTCTAAGGTTAGGAAAGGCTCATCACAGGTCATCGTCATCTTGATCTGGAGAACTTGAGGACAAATCGAAGTCCCATTTAGATGCTGTTAAGTACCTTTGAGTTGGTTCTGACTCATAGTGATCCTGCATAGGGTTTCTGAGGAATGACTAGTGAGTTTGAACTGCTGACCTTGCGGTTCAAACCGACCTCGCAGTTCAGTGCTTATCCTACAGTGCCACACCAGGACTACATATGAAAACATGGGAATTGGTTTGTTACATTTGGGGGTCAGTAAAAATATTTGTGATGGCTGGAGTATTTACAGTGTGTGGTGGCCAGGGAGTTGGCAGGAGAGGAGGTGAACAAAATAAATTAGGACTCAGTTGTATATGCCAGAACTACGTAAGAAGTATGAGTTTTCTAAACTTAATAGAGAGCCATCAGAAGTTTTTAGGTTAGAGACACAATCAGTGATTCACACGATACTTAATTGTCAGTTTGCTTCTTTGTGCCTTATGACAAAGCATTAACTTATTTGAGGTAGAGACCACGTCTCTTGTCATTATTTTATACCCTACCATGATACCTGACACAAAGCTGTGAAGTAGGAAGGGGGAAAAAATAAAAATAATAACTTAGGAAATTCGTAGGTGTGCAAGGTTTCAGAAGAGGTTGTGGTGGCCATGAGACTGGATCTTGAAAGGCCTCCATACACAGGAAGTGTGAACAGTGAAAGACCTCCATATACAGACAGGGAGTGAAAAGGGTCCCAGTTACTGGGCTCTGAAATCTCTTGTCACATTACCCTCAAGTCCTTACTCCCCTTGAGCCGCTGCCAGTTAGTAATTGAGAATAGAAGGGCTACGAATGCCCGCCTTGTCCCAGGAGACTTGGGATTCCTTTGATGTCTGACTTTGGCCTGAGGAAAACAGCCTTGCCAAACTTTTCTTAGACTGAGTAGTGGTCTAGGATGTGTCCTCTGAATCTTTCCTTCCTCTGATCCACTCAGGATTAGATGCACATCGTGGTAGTATGGTTCTTCCAGCTTTCTCAGGCTCTTGCCCAGTTTTCTGTCCCATGGGTGTCTGCTCTAATAAAATCCTTGTAAATTTAATCCCATCTTGGTATCTGCTTCTCCTTAGACCTAAGAAACACAGAGATTACAAGACTTTCAAAGGGCCCACAGATAGTGACAAAATAGGTTCTGTTATCCAGGATCTAGGACTCTTAGTTCATGCATCTCTGACCACTGTTTGTTCTCCTTTACTAATTTATTTCTCCTAATCAGTATTTTCAGTCTAATGGTATGATAAAAATGGCTAAATTCTTACAGTCAGATCTGTAAGGATTTCAGGTACTTACTCCAGATCTCAGCTCAGTTAATTTTCTGACTGTTCACTAGCCAATTGATGTAAGATGGCATGGGAAGATACAGTAAACAACTTGTGAAGGATGTGCTCTGAGATCATTTCAAATCCGCAAATTTACAAACACAATAATTCCCTTACATCCCTTTACTTACTGTATCACTACAAAAGAAAGCAAATGCCTTTCTTGTCTGGGTTATTTTATTCATAGAAACAAAGTATATGAGGGGCTTCCAAAAGATTGTTGAAAAATGGAATTTTAAAAAGATAGAGCTTTTTGAAATGCTTGTGTATTGTTGTTTGTTTTTAAAATCCATGTACCAGTTATTCTTTGTACCAAGGACAAAATTAAGAGTAACTAAGCTATATTGAGATTGGAGGCTGGACACAGATCAGTCATCATATTGGTGGCTTACTACTAAATATAACCTTCATAGGTTCTAATCTTTAAAATTGTATTTCAGCAAAATTAAAATTATATGAATATTTATAACCATTTTCTGTTAAATAAATATCAGTTAAATCCCCAAAATGTCTTCTATACTCTCTTGGAGTCTATTGGTATTGTTGTTGTTGTTAGGTGTGATCGAATCAGTACTGACTCAGAGCGACCCTATGCACAGCAGAACAAAACACTGCCCGATACTGAACAACCTCACTATTGTTGCATGCTTGAGCCCATCTATGCTGCCACCTGGCCAATCCATCTCGTTAGGGGCCTTCCTCTTTTTCTCTGACCCTCCACCCTACCAAACATGATATCCTTCTCCAGTGACTGGTCCCTCCTGACAATATGTTTGAAGTATGAGAGAAGAAGTTTGTCCATCTTGGCCTCCAAGGAGCACAGTGGCTTCACTTCTTCCAACACAGATCTGTTGATTTTATGGGCAGCCCATGGCACTTTCAATATTCTCCTCTAACACCATAACTCAAATGCATCAATTTTTCCACGGTCTTCCTTTTTCACTGTTCAGCTTTCGCATACATAGGAGGTTATTGAAAATACCATGGCTTGGGTCCGGCCCACCTTAGTCCTCAAGCTGACATCTTTGCTCTTCAACACTTTAAAAAGGTCTTGTACACAGTGATGCCTGAGATGGAGGCAGAGACGATGACATGGAGAGATGGAGCAGTTGAGGACTTTAGACACAGAGAGGGAGAGGGGCTGTATACTGACAACCCGGGGGACAGGCTTGTAAGGGTATACCCTTTGGTTGGTTGATGATGCATGGAGAGGATTGTAACCATAGCAGTGAAACAATATATGATAGGATGAATGTAAAACTAATGTTCCCCCATGTAAACTATCACATAATTCACAATAAAACATTTTTTAAAAAAAGGTCTTGTATAGCAGATTTTCCTAATACACTACGTCATTTGATTTCTTGACTGCTGCTTCCGTGAGTGTTGATAGTTGATCCAAGAAAAATGAAGTCCTTGACAACTTCAATCTTTTCTCCATTGATAAAAACGTTATTTATTGGTCCAGTGGTGAGGATTTTTGTTTTCTTCACGTTCAGATGTAATCCATACCGAAGGCTGTGCTCTTTGATCTTCATCAGTAAATGTTTTAAGTCCTCTTTACTTTCAGCAAGCAAAGTTGTATTATCTGCATATCACAGATTGTTAATGAGTCTTCCTCCAATCCTGACGCCACGTTTTTCTTCATATAACCTAGCTTCTCGGATTATTTGCTCAGCATACAGGTTGAATAAGTATGGTGAAAGAATCCAACCCAGTCGCACACCTTTCTTAATTTTAAACCATCCAGTGTTCCCATGTTCTGTTCAAACAACTGCTTCTTGGTCCAGGTACAGATTCCTCATGAGCACAATTAAGTGTTCCGGAATACTCATACTTCGTAATGTTGTCACTAGCTTGTCATAATCCACACAGTCGAAAGCCTTTGCGTAGTCAATAAAGTACAGGTAAACATCTTTCTGATATTCTCTGCTTTCAGCCAAGAGCCATTGGACATCAGCAATGATATCCCTCGTTTCACGGCCTCTTCTGAATCCATCTTGAACCTCTGGAACTTCTCTGACAATGTATGCTTGCAATCATTTCTGTATTACGTTTAGTAAAACTTTACTTGTGTGGGATATCAAAGAGATTGTCCGATGATTTCCTCATTCCGTTGGGTCACCTCTCTTTGGAATAGGCACAAATATGGATCTCCTCCAATCAGTCGGCCAAATAGTTTGTCTTCCAAATTTCTTGGCATAGATGAGTGAGTGCCTCCTGTGCCACCTCATTTTCTTGAAAGATTTCAATTTTTATTCCATCAATTCCTGATGCTTTGTTCTTTGCCAATTCCTTCAATGTACCTTGGATTTCTTCCTTCATTATCATTGGCTCTTGATCATATGCTACCTCTTGAAATGACTGAACATCAGTCATTTCCTTATATGCACTTCTTTGTCATTTGAATGCTGCTTCCCTGCTTGGTGTTTGTGGCATACCCCATCCTCTTCTTTGCTCTACTAATTTATACCTATTTATCAAATCCTAATTTTGACCTCACTTTCTTGGAACGCTTTCCCAAAGTGACCGTGACTCTATTTCATTTGTCTTTGGTAAATAAGAGAGACAATCTCCTCAAAACAATAGTGGATTTTACTGAAAGAGTTATGCTTACCAAGTGCATTTTAGATTTTAATATTATAATCTTATTTGGATTACTAGCTTCTAGTTGTGAAACGCTACAATGTCTTATTTGTTTTTAAGACTTTCCCCCGCCAAACCTATTGCCTTTGAGTTGATTCTGACTCATAGGAACCCTATACAGAGTAGAACTGCCCTGTAACCTTCTGCTCCTTGGAAACCCTATGTTGTTGTTGATGTTGAGTCCGTTCCAACACATAGCGTCCCTGTATAGGGTTTCTGAGTAGCAGCTGGTAGATTTGAACTGCTGCTCTTGGTGGTTTAAACCAACCTTGTGGTCCAGCACTTATCACTAGAGCACCACATCTGGACTGCCATACCAGAACCGAATGAGTTGAAACTTAACTGCACTTAAAAACAGCAGCAGCAGCAATTGTGGATGTAGACTTCCACATGTTCCTCCTGCCGAGTAGCTGGTGCATTCAAACTGCTGACCTGTTTGCTCAGAGAGTGGTAACCATGGTGCCACCAGGGTTCCTTTTAAAGCCCCCAGAAAGTCTTGTGCTTGCTAATATGCTTCTTGGAAGGAAAATGTGAGATGATACCTTGAATAGTTGAGAAAGCTATTTCTTTCTATGAGAAGACTGAAAAGTATAGTTCTATTTCTTGGTCTTGTTAACAGTGCTGGTAACCTCAGCTCACAGCTGTTTCTGGGTAAGAAGAGAGATGGTGCGGCTCTTGATTTTGAAGCATTAATTTTTAAAGGCTCAGTAATACATTTCCCGCATGTGTTTGTGGATGTAGAAGGAGTGATTCAACCAAAGATGATTGGTCTTCTTGTAGTACCTTGTATTTAACACTACTTCAACCTGATTCAGATTAAGAATTTTATTTCACACCAGGATACAATATACTAACGAGTATATGTTGTTGTTAAGTGCCAACGAGTCGATTCCTACTGATAGTGACCCTATATAGGGTTTCTGAGGAGCAGCTGGTGACCTTGAACCACCGACCTTGTGGTTCAATTCAACCTTGCAGCACCACACATTATATATATACATATATAAAATAGAAACAAAAGTTTAGTAAAATATTCCTTATATTTACTATTTATGATGCTCTCTGATACTTTCTATTTCATTCTTTGCTATTCCATTAAAATACGATACTGATCACATCCCATTTAAACTGATGAGATGAGTCATAAATTACTATCTTGGCAAAGATTTGAAACCATGCAAGTTAGTTTGGCAAATTCCGAAGTCCACCATGCTTTTGCCCCATGTCATTGGGTCTCCGAAATAAGGAGCATTGCAGTCTGTGTATTAAAGGGGGATTAGTAACATTTAGTTCTCATCAAAATTTTATAGTGGAAAACAACAATAAAAAGCCCCATTAAATGTGAGTTGAAACAAGCATAAACATTGACAAACAGTTAAATAGTGATAGATTGTATTGACTTTCCAAGGAGCTTAAGTTTTTCATGCCTCTGCTCATCCAAGAGGTAGAGGTAATATCCTTAAGCCGAGATATATGGGGCTTTCTTGTTGGTAAGGTAAATGAAATGTTCAGAGGCTTTACTACTGCACCAGAGCAGATAATAAGGCAATTAGAACTGTTAAATTGATGAAACACCACACTGGGATGAATTATATCATGAATTACAAAGAAACAAGAAATTTTACGGCAACTTTTGAGACCTAAAGACTAAAGATGTATCAGTAAGGAGAAGGGAAATTGATAGTTATACGTAACGTGTTAGATTTATTGTACTGAAATTCCAACTTTTAAGCTTTCTTGGACCAGTCTCAGAATATAATTTATCACCTTTGTAAATAAGTAGAAAAAAATTATCATTCTATGCTGATCATTTAATTTTCTCTATTAATAAAATGAATGTATTTTTTTCCATTTCTCAAGCTGGACCATACCCTGGGGATCATCTGCTCCAAGCTTCTCATTTAACAAGTGATGAACCTGAGATCTAGAGAAATTAAGCAATTTACTCAAGATTACATTATAAAGTAGTTAAGAATTGGAATTAGAACCCCGATCGCCTGACATTTATTCCAGTGGCTTAACTTTTATTTGACCTGAGTAGGAAGGTTGATAAATGACTTCCTCTATTAGCTGATCCATATGGAATACTGTGCTTTCTTTATGGACTCCCATGATGGTACATAGGTTAAGAACACAGTTGCGCTAACCAAAAGGTCAGCTGTTTGAACCCACCAGTAGAGTGTCAGTAAAACTGAAAAATACCCTCAATGAGATACTTTACCAAGTGTGAAGTCCATCTCTAGGGGCTGGCCCTTCCTGATAACATGTCCACAGTATGAGACAAAATCTTACCATCCTTCCTTCTGAGGAATATTCTGTTTGTTCTTCTGCAAGTCCATGATATATTCAATATTCTTTACCAACATCATAATACAAAGTGATATATATTTGCTTTTAACACTTTCAAGAAGTCTTTTTTATCAGATTTGCCCAATGTAATACACTCTTTTGATTTCTTACCTCAGGTAATGAACTTTGGTCTCGGCACATGTGCTTGTTCTAGATAGTTCACATCAGTGGGGTAATACAGTATTTGTTTATGACTGACTTATTTCGCTCAGTATAATGTTTTATAATTTTCACAATTGTCTTAGCATTTATCAGAACTTAATTTCTCTTTATTAATGAGTAATATTCTATAATGTGTATATCATTTTCTCTGTTGGTGGACCCTTGGGTTGTTTCCGTTTCCACCTTTTCTCTATTGTAAACAATGCTGTAATGAACATGGGTGTTGAACATTGATTGGTGTGTAAGTGTCTGCTTATATCCTGCTTTTACATTTTCTGGATGTACAAGTAGAGTCCTGGTGTGGCACTGTACAACAAGCACTGGACTACAAGATCAATTAAAAACACAAGGTTGGCAGTTCAAATTCACCAGCAGCTCTTCAGAAACCTTTTACAGCAGAGGGGTAGGGAACATCTGGCCTGTGGGCTGTATAAGGCATGTGATATCATTGGGTCTGGCGCTGTTACGGCAACCTCAGGAAGGACTCGAAATTCAACAAATCTAGGAGCTTTTTTCATAGCAACATGAGTTTATATTCAGTGAATCACAACAGTAACGTAAATTTTGAGAACAATCAAGGAACATTCATTACGGGATAGACAGGACATATACGAGTACATGACGGCGCAGACACGTCTGCTTCTCATCAGCTGCCTGAGGCCCACCTGTGCCTGTATTGCAGTGACTCAGAGGAAAGTCAGTGCCAGACAGGCTGAGAGTGTACACATTGTGAAAATGTTAACACACCATGGCAAAACCATGGCGATCCGGTGATGATGAGATGAGATGCGAGGAAATGATTCTTTGCGAGGGTGATGACCTTGCCCCAGATGATTGACGACGGTGTTGTCGATTTCTTTGTCAGCACAAATGATATGTCCGCACAGATTATAACTCCAGTGCAGTCTTTATCCACACATCCACGATCAACATTCCTTGCAAAAACTAAATCCCAGATGAAGATTAAGGAAATTACAATACACAGAAAAGACCTCATGAGTCGATGATATGAACATTGGATATGTTCCAAATCCAAGCTGCAGGATTAGAACAGCGATCAAAGCAAAATAATCGCATTGATGGTGACATACACACACTATCTAGTTATTAAAATTTAAGTTGTGTGACATCCTACAAATGGTGACTACAAAGAAATGAAAAGTTGATACAGAGTGCCAATCTTTTCAAGAGAAATCGACAAATAATTTTTGTTGAAGTCAAAGGCAAACCTGTGTGCTTAGTTTGTGGCAATGCGTTAGCAGTAATGAAAAAGTTGATTTGGGAGCATTGTTACTGCTCAAAACATGCTAAACTCAATGAATTGGGAGGCCAAATGTATCTGGATAAAGTCAGTGCTCTTTGGTGGAGTTTGAAATCTCAACAAGCCACTTTCACAAGGCCTCCTTGTGACAGAGATGACGTTATTCAGATGAGTTGTATTGTGAGCGAGCTACTACAATTGCAAAGCAGCTGAGGCCTCACAGAGAGGGAGACTTTGTGAAAGTGCATAGTGGCTGCTGTGGAGTCCTTAGCACCAGACAAAGTAGAATTGTTTCAGAGTGTTAGTTTGTTTCAGAGAACCATCTCAGACCTGATTACTGACTCAGCACAAGATACTGAAAAAACATGAAAGGGTTCTGCAGGAGATTTCCAATTTTTTCCTCTGGCTTGTGACAAGACAGTGGACATAACAGATACTGCCCAATTGGCCATTTTCATTCATGAGATAACTGCAGAGTTGGATACTCAAGAGGAACTTCTGTAACTGGCAGCCATGCTTAGCACTACAAGAGTGAGGACTTGTTTAAGACAATTGTTTTATCAGTGAAAAAATTAGAACTAACATTTAAAAAGTGGCCTTATTGGAGTTGGAACCCCAGCCATGGTTGGCTCACAAAAAGAGTTTAATTGCATTTGTCAAAAAAGAACTAAATCATCTCAGTTTTGATCCAGGTGATTTAATTACATGCCACTCCGTCATACACCAAGAGAGTCTCAGCACGCAGTCGGGTGCCTTAACAATGTGATGTCAGCAGCAGTATCATGCATAAATTTTGTCCACAGCACAGGATTTAGCAGCTGTCAGTTAAGGAGTTACTGAATGACCTTAACTCAGTACAGTGATCTTGTTTATTACTGTGAAGTTTTGTGGCTGAGTTGCAGGCACATACTCTTGAGGTTTAATGAACTGTGGGATGAAGTCAAGCAGTTCAGTCAGGGAACTAAGTGATAGCAAGTGGCTGTGTGGTCTAGCCTTCATGGTGGACATTACCAAGTACCTCTCAGAGCCTACCAGCTTCTCAGCTCCCTGCTTTCAAACAGGAAATCATTTGAAGCTAAGTTAAGGTTGTGGAAAGTGCAACTTGAATAACAGTGCATTTCCCCATTCTGGAGAGACAAAAGCTTTCTATGACACTTGAATATGCTGGTGGATGTGTGAAACTAACTGAGGCATTTAATGAAAGATTCAAGGACACACACAAAAATCAACAAATGGAACTGAACATCCTTGTTACACCGTTCAGTGTGGAACCAGCTGATGTACCTGGTAACCTACAACATGAAACCATTCAGTTGCAAAGCAGTGATGAGCTGAAAGCTAGGTACAGTAACCTCCCACTGCTTGAGTTCTAGAAATATAACATAAGCAATGTTGTGTTTCCCACTTTGAGGAGTCATGCATTGAAATATGCATCTGTGTTTGGAACAACTTACTGCTGTGAGCAGTTCTTTTCAGAATTTACTATTGCAGAGTCAGCTGTACTTAAGACTGACCAGTGCATACCTGGAGAAGCCATTGCGAGTAGCAACATCATCAGTACCAGCTAACATCATATGCCTCACCAAAGAGAAGCAGTTCAAGCAATCACATTGGTGGTGGTGGTGATGTGCCATGGAGTCGGTTCTGACTTATATTAAGGATGAGTTAATTAAATGTTTGACCAAATATAGCAGGCTGTTAGTAAGTTGATAATTTTGTGTGGCCTACACATGATGTTGTAAATATCCAAATGGTCCTTGGCAGAAAAAAGGTTCCCCACCCCTGCTATATGCATGGTTGCTGAGTCTGAACTGATTTGATAGCACTTAACAACAACACAAAGGAGAAGAATTGCTGGGCCTATATTTAAACTTTTGAGGCACTCCCAAACCATTTTCCACATCTGTTATACCATTTTACAGTCCCACCAATAACACTGTTGTTCCAAGGTTATATATATCACTATTTACCTCTTTCCCCTTTAACCCTTGTATACCTACCTCTCTGCCTTGACTTGTCTTCATTATCCTTCTGCCAAATTCTCTCTTGTATTTTCATGCCCGTCACTGGAGTTAATGTGGATACCCGCTAGCCTGTGAAATACTCTCCCTTCTTTCCCATCCCTGGTAACAAAGAATGTTTCTTTTTGTATGATAACCTTTTCTCAAGTTTTTAAATACTGATCTCATACAATATTTGCCCTTTTGTGATTGACCGATTTCACTTTAGCAGAGTGTCCTCTAGGATCATACATGTTACGAGGTGTTTTGCAGATCTTTATTCTTCAACATTGCATAGTATTCCATTGTGTGTGTGTGCCAAAGTTTGTTTATCCATTCTCCCATTGATGGGCTTTTAGGCTGTCTCCCTCTTTTTGCTATTGTGAATAATGCTGTGATGAACATTGGTGTGCACATATTTACTTCTTTCCTAGCTCTGTGTATACGAAGTATAGAGGGATT
>NW_006408752.1:1024586-1037086 GCF_000296735.1 Chrysochloris asiatica
TGGAGAAGGATATCATGTTTGGTAAGGTGGAGGGTCAGAGAAAGAGAGGAAGACCCCCAGCGAGATGGATTGGCCCAAGTGACAGCATTGATGGACTCAAGCGTGGCAACAGTAATGAGGTTGGCTCAGGATTGGGCAGTGTTTTGTTCTGCTGTGCATAAGGTTGCTATGGGTCGGTACTGACTAGATGGCGCCTAACAACAACAATGGCTTAGCAACCTGAACATTTCTTCATATGTTTGTTGGCTGCACGAATATCTTCCTTTGTTCATGTTCTTTCCCCATTTTTTAATTGGGTCATTTGTCTTTTTCTTGCGGAGGTGTTAAGTTGTTAAGTGCCATAGAATCACAACTGACTCATAGTTCCCTGTGTAGGATTTCAACACAGTTGAAAGAAAGCCTTTGCATAGTGATTAAAGCACAAGTAAACATCTTAATGGAGTCCTGGTGTGGCGCTGTGGGTTAATGCACCAGACTGCAAAGCCGTTTGAACTGCAAGGTTGGCAGTTCAAGCTCACCAGCTGCTCTTCAGAAACCCTATACAGGGTCACGATGGGTCGGAACTGACTCAACGGCACTTCACAACAACAACAAACATCTTAATAATATTCTCTACTTTTAGCCAAGATCCACTTGACTTCAGCAATGATACTCTTATTTCTACATCCTCTTCTAAGTCTGGCTTGAATTTCTGCCAATTCCTCTCTTTGTACAGTTGCAGCCAATTTAGAATTATCTTCAGCAAAATTTTACTTGTATGTGATATAAATGATACTTTTTGATGATTTCCACATTCCATTGGGTAACCTTTCATAGCAATGGGCACAAATATAGATATTTTTCTATTGGTTAGCCAAATTTGTAGGCATAGATGAGTGAGCATCTCTAGTACTTCATAGTTTTGTTGAAAGATTTCAATTTATATTCCTTCAGATCCTGAAGTGTTTTTTCCAGTGCTTTCAGTGTAGCTTGAACTCTTCATTCAATACCATTGGTTCTTAATCATAGGCTGCATTTCTTTTTGGTACAATGACTATGTATTCTTTCCATCTTCTTCTTCCCTTTTTTTTATTCTTTTGCATTCAACAAATCATATACTTTATTACTTCATTACGATCCCCTCTGTGTACCAACAGTTAACATTATGTACCTTTATTCACTTGAACTATTTGCATTCCTCTCTGTGTCTCTTGCTACTTTCATCTTACTGTACTAACCATCCTCTTGTTGTCTTATATATTGCCTTCCCTGTCACCCATATTAACTTGTGTCTACCCTCTAGCCCATGAATAATTTTCCCTCCTCCCTCCCGCTGTTTGTTTCTTTAAAGACAACTCTTTTTCTTAACTTTACAACATTGGTAAAGTATAATATTTGCCCTTTTGTGATTAACTAATTTCACTCAGCATAATGTCCTCCAGGTTCATCCATGTTGTGAAGAGTTTCACAGATTTGTTATTCTTCAGTATTGCATAATATTCTGTTGTGTGTAAGTACCACAGTTTGTTTACCCATTCTTCTGTTGATGGGCATGTAGGCTGTCTCTATATTTTTGATGTTTCTTTTGTAGATAGCATATTGAAAAATCCTGTTTTTTTAATCCATTCTGCTCTGTCTGTATCTTGACTGGTACATTTAATCCATTTACATTTAGTGTACTTCTCAATATGTTTGAATTAATTGCTATCATTTTTCTGTTAGCTTTTTGTGGTGCTCCTGGTTTCTTTGTTCCATATACTCTCCTGTACTTAATTCATTGTTTGTTTGTTTTTTTAAATTTTCATTTCTATTGTCTTAATGTTTACTAGATCTTTCAAATTTTCCTCCTTTATTTTGATGTGCAGGTGTATTAATTTTCTTTGAGGTTACTCTGTAATTCCGCCCCCCCCCCTTTAAGTTTTAAGCAATCTGCTTTATCTTGAAATCTACTTGACTTCCTTTCAATTTGGAAGTTCTGTATCTACACTGTCTCCTCTATTTGTTTGTAGTTGACTTGATTATAAATTGATGTCTCTGGTACCCTGTTTTCAGTCATGTAGGTTTGTTTCATTTGAAATACTTATGTATCTGGGTGTTGTCATGTATGGTAATCTCAGGTTGTTGTCTGCTTTTGTTGGTTCTCAGCCCAGAAAAAACTCTTTAGCATTTTTTGTGAAGTTGATCTGGTCATTACAAATACAAATTAATTTAACTCTTGGTTGGCAATTTTTTTTCTTCCAGAGTTTTATATATGTCATTCCATTGTCTTCTTGTCTGCATGGTTTCTGCTAAGAAATCCGAGCTTGATCTTCTTGGGTCTCCTTTGTAGGTAACTCTTTGTTTTTCCTGAGCTGCTCTCAGAATTCTTTGTCTTTGGTTTTGGAAAGTTTGATTATGATATGTCTTGGTGATTGTTTTAATAATCATTCCTGTTTGGTGTTCATTCAGCTTCTTTTATGCTTACCTTTCATGATGTTCTAGAAGTTTTCCTCCAACACCTCTTCAACAATTTCCTCTGCTTCTTTTGGTTTCTTCCTATTCAGGAATTCTGATCACCCATAAGTTGTTCCCCCTTCACTGTGTGCCATGTAAGTTCTAGACTTTCTTTGGATTTTTTCATTCCTTTTTTGTTTTGTTTTGTTCTGATTATTCTTCTAGCATACTAGTATTGAGAGATGTATCTTCAAGTTCACTAATTCAGGCTTCCATTGCTTGTATAATCTTCTCCTTTGTCCATTTTTGAAATCTTCATGTTAATTTAAAAATTTCCAATTGCAGGCTTTGTTTTGTTTCAAATTTTGCAATTTACTTTGTTCTTGTAGTGTTTTCTTGAATTCTCCTAAAATTTTTTCTGCGCTCTCCTTGTTTTCCTCAGTCTTCCTGTCAATCATTGAAGGTACCTAAGTATCATTTGAGTTCTTTTTCAGTTAGTTCCATTACCTTTTCTCCCTCAGAAACATTTTGTGGCTCTGTATCTTGGTCATTTGTTTGAGCTGTTCTCTCTTATTTATTTGTGGGAGCTAAAATTGTCTGTTGTCTCCAGGGCATTGTGAGGTTATCATATTTGTATTTAATTAATGTGTTCTGAGGCTCTCACCAACCGTCTCCTGTGATGTAGTTACAGGATGGAAGGAAGCGTGTGCAGTGTTCTCCTTTGCTGTTCATGCACCTTAGATTTTGATGGTTTGAGCTGGTATTGGCTGCTGTTGTTGATTAGGTGGTAGAGGAGCTGGCATTGGCTCTATATTGGTTCTTGCCTAGTTGGTGGAGCTGCAGAAGATATGGTTGTGGCTGGGCAGTGCCTTCTGTAGTACTCTGGAAACAGTTGCTGTTTCCTGCCAGGTAGGAAAGAGAAAATCCCTCTCACAAACGCACACAAGGAAACAAAACAGAATAAAGCAGAGATAGGAAGTATAAAATTCAAGGGAATGAAAAGAAGAAAAGGAGGCAGAGGAGACAGAAAAACAAGCAAAAATAATGAAGCAACAAAAACAAGAAAACTGTGCAGCTGTTGTACATGAAAAGTAAACAACTCACAGGGGCTCCTGCAAGCTAAGGAGCTCATGAGGTGGATGTGGGAAGGATGTGTCACTAGAGTTCTTGGCTCTATATAAAGTTCTGTCAGCCTAGGTATTATCTATGTTTGTTGTTGTTGCTATTAAGTGCCGTCAAGTTGGTTCCAACCCATAGCAACCCTGTATAAGGTTTGCAAGGAGCAGCTTGAACCCCTGACTTTGCAGTTCAAATGGCTTTGCAGTCTGGCGCATTAACCCAGGGCTCCACACCAGGACTCCATTGTCTGTGTTTAGGGCACTCAATTAAGAAGTAGTTCCTGAAGGCCCTGTTTCAGTGTCTTGTTAGGTGGGAGGGGGTGACTGGTTCAATGCTGGTCTAGAGTGACCCTACCTGATTCCAGGCAGTGTACCAAAGCCAGCCTCACCTTACACTGGCATACCTCTCAGTCACGTGGCTCTGAACGTTTGTGGCTCTGAACCTTTGGAGAGCCGGATCTGCGCTGGGAGTGAGTGAAGGTGGGAGCTGACCACACCTCTGGTCTTCAGGGGAGCATGGTGAAAAGAAGGAATCTTACCTTTCCTGCTGAGTGTGAATGTACTTTGCCTGGCCTCCCTGTGATGGCAGAGCTGCTCACGAGATGTTCACCAGTCTTTCTCTCTCTCTCTCTCTCAGTCCCTGCTCAGCATCTCTTCCCAGCAAGTGCTCAATATTTCCTCTGAATTTCAGGGTTCCCGAATTTTTATCTGTGTTTGTTTCATTTGGTCTCTCATGTCTGTTTTGTAGAGGGTCCATGTAGTGTGTTTGCCTAGGCTGTCATCTTGCTCCGCTCCCCTCCTTCTAGCTGCTTTTGATGTTCTCTGCATTATTTAGTATTTTGCCCAAAGAACCCTTCAATATTTCAAGGCAAGGCTTGAATTTTTGCTTCAATTCTTTCAGCTTGAGAAATGCTAATGGTATTTTTCCATTTTGGTTTTTTAAACTCTGGGTCTCTACACAGTTCATTTTAATACTTTGCTTTGGCTTCTCCAGCTGCCCTTTGAAATATTCTGTTCAGTTCTTTTACCTTCTCATTTCTTCCATGCCCTTTGTTGTTGTTGTTAAGTGCTGTCGAGTTGGTTCTGGCCCATAGTGACCCTATATAGGTTTTCCAAGGAGTGGCTAGTAAGCTTGAATTGCTGACTTTGTGGTTCAAATAACTGCAGTCCAGCGCATTAACCCACAGCACTGCACCAGGGCTCCTCCATGCCCTTTGTTGTTGTTGTTAAGTGTCATTGAGTTGATTCCAACCCATAGCGACCTTGTATAGGGTTTCCGAGGAGCAGCTGGTGAGCTTGAACCGCCGACCTTTCAGTTCAAACGACTTTGCAGTCTGATGCATTAGCCCACAGCACCACACCAGGACTCTTCCATGCCCTTTGTTGTTGTTACGTGCCGTGGAGTCGGTTCTGACTCATAGCTTCTCTAAATTAAAAAACAAGTTTCAGAGTCTCTTCTGACATCCACTTCTTTGCTGTCTTTTTACTGACCCTTTGCTTTCTGTCTGTTGTTTTCAATCATTAGTGTCTAATGGCGTCAAATCTTTTCTTGAGATGGTCACTAAATTCAAGTGGGATGTGTTATAGGTCATATTTTGGCTCTCATGGACTTGTTTTAATTTTCTTCCGCTTTAGCCTGAAGATGAGCTATTGATGAGAAGTTGGTATAAGAGTAGTTTGATGGTTTGTTCCACAGTCTGCTCCTGGCCTTGTGTGGGCTGATATTGAGCTCTTCCACTATCTTTTCCCACATAGTCAGTTTGCTTCTTGTGTAGCCCATCGGTGAGGTCCACGTTTTATGTTTAAAAATGGTATTTGCAATGAAGAAATCATTGGTCTTGCAAAATTCTACCTTGTGATCATTTCTTATCATCAAGGTCATATTTTCTAGCTACTGATCCTTCCTCTTTGTTTCCAAGTTTTGCATTCCAATTACCAGTAATTATCAGTACATCTTGATTACATGTTTGATCCATTTCAAACTGAAGAAGCTGGTAGAATTCTTCAGTTTCATCATCTCTGGCTTTAGAGGTTGGTGTGTAAATTTGAATAATAGTGGTATTAACTGGTCTTCCTTGTGGGAGTATGGATATTATCTTATCATAGGCAGCATAGTACTTCAAAGTCGATCTTCAGATGTTCTTTTTGACAATGTGACACCATTTCTCTTCAATTTGACATTCCCGACATAATAAGCCATGATTGATTCAAAAGGGCCAATATGGGTTTTTATGGGTTTTATTTCATATTTTGACAACATCTCATTTTCCTAGATTCTTACTTTGTATATTTTTCTATATTCTCATTATTAATGAGGTTTTCAGCTGTTTCTCCTCAATTTGAGTTGTACCCCATAGCAAATGAAGGTCCCCAAAACTTTACTCAGTTCATGTCATCATGACTAACTGTACTTTGAGTAAGCAGCTCTTCCCACCTCAGAGGCTCATCTTCCAGCACTGTGTGTCTTGTGTTCTGCTGCCATTCATAGTGCTTTCATCTTTGGGTCGTATAGCTCACAGTGTTCAAAGTTTTCAGTGGCTCAACAGCCAGAAGTCTGTATTTCCTTCTTCCTAGTCTGTCTTAATCAGTAAACTCCATTGAAAGCTGTCCACCATGAATGACCCTCCCGGTATTTAAAATACTGGTGTCATAGCTTCCGGCATCACAACGACATGCAAGCTTCCACAGTATGACAATAACAGATGAATGGTGGGTAGTTTAATAGACTAGAATTATATAATTAATATTCCATAGGATGGATCTAATTTTCAATGAAATTGTTCATATTATTTTAGGGGAGTTAAACTTGTTATTTGTACATATGAATTTAAAATTAATTGTTTATATCAAAAATAAAAGCATTTTATTGATCTTTTGCCGTAGGTACTATGTATTATTAGTCATGCTAATTATCTAGAAGAAAACTTTGTAAAACAGAAATTTACAAAAGATACTAAATTTGGATTGTAATCAGAAGAGAGAACTGAAAACAACTAGGCTGGTGTAGCATGGATATGTATATAAACACAGTAAAATTCCCTTTGAAAAACTTAATTCTATGAAGGCAGAAATAGATTAAACCAGATTATCTGCATTAAACATGTTCTGTTACTAATTTGACATTTTCCAATTAAGTACCCTAGTTAAGAGCATATCTTTCCAGTTTATGAGCCCTTGTATCTATTCAAGATAACACTAAATTAAAATGTCTTCATAATACATGAAATATGTTGTTGTTGTTGTCAGGTGCCATCGAGTCGGAACCGACTCATAGCAACCCCATGCACAGCAGAACGAAACAATGTCCGATCCTGGGCCAACCTCACTACCGCCGCCACACTTGACGCCATCAATGATGTCACCTGGCTGATCCATCTCGTTGGGGGTCTTCCTCTCTTTCTCTGACCCTCCATCTTACCCAGCATGACATCCTTCTCCAGCGACTGTTCTCTCTGGACAATGTGTCCAAAGTATGAGAGACGAAGCCTAACCATCTTGGCCTCTAAGGAGCACTCTGGCTGCACTTCTTCCAAAACAGATCTATTGGTTCTTTTGGCAGCCCATGGCACTTTCAGAAGTTTCCTCCAACACCATAACTCAAAAGCATCAATTCTTCTATGGTCTTCTTATTCACTGTCCAGCTTAAAGAAAATTATTTTAAGATTGAAAGAAATTCTGAAATAGGAAAAGGATAGTCACTCTGGAAGAACTATGTTCTAGAAGATATTTTTAGTAGTATTCTAAATCACTAATTGGGAAGACATTTTAATTTCTTCTTTTATGGTATTTTGGGAAGAAAAGATTGTACTGGGTTCCCCATACTATCAGTAATGCCCACCCTGAATATTCAGTCAATGAATGTGTACCTCTGAAATCATGTACAAGTTTCTTCTTAAACAAGTATTAACTTTCCTATACTTTACCATTAAGTTAAAATGCTTCATATGAAAACCAGGAAAAAAATTATATGGTAACTTTTTTCTAATCCACGTAAATTGTAGAAGCCTTAAAGACAAGACTTACAGTTTTGACTATATAAACAGGATAAAATAAAATTTCTGTTTAGAAACAGAACAAACCTGGGGAAAAAGGGAATTAAAATTTTAATTTTTATTAAAAAACAAATGATACATTGGGGAAAGTACAAGCCAGGATTCAAATTCAGGCTCAACTTTTGTGAGCAGCTGTTGTGGCATTGTGGGATAAAGCACAGGACTGCAAGGTCCATGCTTTATCAGTCAAATGTGTACATACTCTGACCTAAAAATGTTGTTGATAAGAGCCGTTGAGTCCATTTCAGCACATAGTAGCCTTGTATCTGGTTTCTGAGGAGCGACTGGTAGGTTTGAATCACCAGCCTTGTGGTTAGCAGTCCAGTGTTTCTCTTACAGAGCCACACCAGGATGCCAGCCTAGAAATGCCATGCGAAGAGTTTTTCTAAAGAAGATACACAGAAAAGGACATAGATGTATGGGGAGGTTTCAGAAAGTTCATGGAAAAATGGAATTTAAAAAAATGAAGTTTTTTCATAAACTTTTCAGGCCCTTGTATGTACAAGGCTGTTCACCTCATTTTTTATGATATTGAAAAATTGCAATAATTTAAATGCTTATGGCTAGAATGTGGCTTTAGTAAAGTATGCAGCACATAATAAATGAAGCATTATCTGTTGTTGTTGATGGATGAAGTGTGCCACCTAATCAATTCCAAATCACAGTGATCCTGTTGGATAGAACAGAGCTGCCCTATAGGGTTTCTTACGATGTAATCTTTATGGGAGCAGCCGGTCTTGTCTCTCATGGAGTGACTAGTGAGTTCAGACCACCAACTTTTTGGTTAGCAGTTGAGCTTTAACCATTGTGCTGCCTACCAGGACTCATTGAAACATTTAGTCATTAGAAATAGCTAGTGTAAAGCTATATGCATTGGCATGGACAGACTTCCACAGCCTGGGGTGGACTCAGCTGAAATTACCATGGCTCTCTTGTTTATTGGCTGCTGCTTAGCACATGGTAAATGATGGATGATAGGGAAAATATGGGAGAGTGGAAAGATTCCAGGACTAGAAGTTGTTCCTTTCTTATACCATCATAATAACAATAAAACACTTGAATTCAGGTCTTGTAAAGCATTGGTGTTTCACAACTATATCGCTAACAGTTAATTGTGCTTACGTTAACATCTGTTTTAGTTTTCTGTGGTTCCCATAACAAATTAACCCAAACTGGAATCCTTAAAACAGCAGAAATGTCTTCTCTCTATAGATGTGGAAGCCAGCAATCTGAAATGAAGGTGTTAACAGGGCCATGCTCCCTCTGAAGGTTCTAGGAAAGAAACTCTTCTTCCTTGATTTTTCTAGCTTCTAACAGTCATTGGTAATCCTTGGCATTTGTAAGTTTTGGGCAGCATAATCTCTGTTTTCACATGATTTTTTTGTTTTCTGTCACCTTTGATAAGGACTGGGACTGGATTGGATTGGAGTCCTGGTGTGTCACTGTAAGATAAGCACTGGACCACAAGGTTGGTTTGAACTGTAAGGTTGCCAGTTCAAATTCACCAGCTACTCCTCAGAAACCGTATACAAGGTGGCTGAGTTGGAACCAACTTGGCAGCATTAATCAACAGCAACAAGCATTAGTTTGAGAGCCCACCTTAATTTCAGTATAACCTCCTCTTACCTTAACTCATTACAGCTGCAAGTATCCTATTTTCAATTAAAGGTCCAGGTGGGTATGAATTTGGGGGGACACTATTCAACCCTGTGTGGCACTGTAGGATAAGCACTAGACCAAAAATTTGGTTTAAACCACAAAGTCGGCGGTTCAAATCTACCGGCCACTCCTCAAAAACCCTATACAGGGTCTCTGTGAGTTGAACTGACTCAATGGCACTAAATAACAACAACAATTCAACCCAGTGTGACTCTGTAGGGTCAGTGGATCAAATGCATCAACTGCTCTTTGGAAACTGTAAAAAGGGTTGCTATGAGTCCTCTGTCAGTTTGTCGTTCTGTGGTGGTTTGTGTGTTGCTGTCATGCTAGAAACTATGCTACCGATATTTGAAATACCAGCAGAGTCACCTATGGTTTCAGCGGAGCTCCAGGAAGTCACAAATTGAAGTCTTCTAACAAACTGATGAAGCACTGGAGGCTCTCGTTCATCTTTGCCACTAAATTTGTAAGGCAACTACCTAGCCAACCAATTGGAATAGATCCATATTTGTACCCATTCCAAAGAGAGGTGAGTCAACAGATTATGGGAATCACATGCAAGTAAAATTTTGTTGAAGATTATTTAAAAACAGCAGCAACAGTCCATTGACAGCTGCCAGAAGTCTAAGCAGGATTCCGACAAGGACGTGGAATGAGGGATATAATTGTTGATATCAAATGGGTCTTGGCTGAAAGCCGAAAATACCAGAAAGATGTTTAGCTGTAATTTATTGGCATGGACTGTGTGGATCATGATAAGCTATGGATAGTACTGTGGAGAATAGGTATTCCAGAACACTTGATTGCGCTCATGAGGAACCTGTACATACACCAGGAGGCGGTCATTTGACTAGAACATGGGGACACTGAGTGGTTTAACATCAGGAAAGGTGTGTGCCTTTCACCATACTTAATCTGTGTGCTGAGCAAAAATCTGAGAAGCTGGATTATATGAAGAAGTTGGCATCAGGATTGGAGCAAGACTCATTAACAACTTGTGATATGCAGAGGATTTAAAATACTGATGAAGTGAAAAGACCACAGACTTCACTATGGATTGCACCTCAGTGTAAAGAAAATAAAAATCCTCACAACTGGAGTGATAAATAACACCGTGATAAATGAAGAAAAGATTGAAGTTGTCAAAGACTTCATTTTACTTGACTCTACAATCCTCTTTATAGTGTCCAAAAGCACAGATACCAGTTTGAGTACTAAGGAAAGCCTCACCCAAAGCAGGGTATTTTTAATGCATGGGAGAAAGATGAGGCTTTCTGCTCCCGTAAAGATTTCCAGCCTCGGAAACCCTGTACAGGGTCGCTATGAGTCGGAACCGACTCCATGGCACGTAACAACAACAACAATATGCATGTGAAAGTTGGGCAGTGAATAAGGAAGACTGTAGAAGAGTTGATGCATTTGAAATATGCTATTGGAGAATATTGAAAGTACCATGGACTACCAGAAGAACAAACAAATCTGTGTTGGAAGAAGTATAGCCATAATGCTCTTTAGAAACCAAGACTATGCGACTTCATCTTTCATACTTCAGATATTTTATCAGGAGGGACCAGTGCTTGGAGAAGGACATCATGCTGATAAAATTAAGGGTCAGTGCAAAAGAGGAAGACCCCCAATGAGATGGATTGGCATAATGGCAGCAGTAATAGGCTCAAGTGTAAAAACAATTGTGAGGATGAGGGTGAAAACAATTTTGTGAAGGACCGGGCAGTGTTTCGTCTTACTGTGCATAGAATCACTGTGTGCTTAGGATCCCTATGAGTTGGAACCCACTCTTTGGCACCTAACAGCAATAACATGTACCAAAACTGACTCCATGGCATTTAATAAAAACAATTGAACTAACTACAGCATCTCAGTTGAGTAGTCTTATGAATTCAGTCTTTCTGAATGCCCAAGTTTCTCAAGTTTTACTTAAAAACAAGTAAAAAAATCTGTAAAAACAATTTTTCAACTTAGCCATTCTGACATGACCACCCACAAAATCGGATATTAAGATCTGATCTCAGAGAATACAATAAAATGTACATTTATGATCAGAATAAAGATAAAACAAAGATGTATTGAAGAGAGGATTGGTCCTAGGTTTTTTAATAAGACTAAGCTGACTGAATTATTTCTACAAAGATCATTTGTTACCATGTAGGAGGTTGGTCAACAATGAAAGCATAGAATAAGGAAAAACTGTGTAAACACTGTCCAAAACACACAGAACGTTTAAAGTATGCTTTATTATTTGTAAAACAATCCGGGATTTTTTTTTGTTTAGAACAGTAGTTTTTTTAACTTCTTTGCAATGAAAGTCTTTTCCTATGAAACAAATGTTACCTAGAACCCAAGCACAGAAAACAGTTAGAAACAAAGAGAACAGAAAGCCTTGTCTGAGACACTTTGAAATGCTTATTATCCTAATGCACCAGGAATGCCTGAAAACTGTTGATGCTGTGGAATGTTCCATTTTTCTGTTTCTCCTTTTTCTAGTTCCATACTCACCAAGCAACTTTTTGGACAGGCTATAGTTATTCATGTAGGTCTGCCTATTAAAAGACAACTGGCTGTTCATATGGAAAAAACTTTTCTACTGCCAGTAGCAATTATGCTTCTCCTTGTCTGTTTATAAATTGGCATCTTAGCATTATACATCAGACTCAAGAACCTGATTAACATTAGTCTTACCCTTAAGAGATGATTCCACTTGTGGTGAGCGAATAAAATAAATTTTGAGTCTGAGAATAAGAACCTTGACTGTGATTTATAGACCAAGGAAAGAAAGACTTTGAGTGAGGATTTCAGTAGACTTAACATAGATTGTCAATTTTAGGGTTGACGTTTTATTTGAATGTGCACTAAATTGTTCTTTGTTTTTAAACAAAGCAAATGAGCACTAGTCAACCTTTTCTTGAACAGTCACGTCTGTCGCTATCCTGTATTAGAAATATGATGAGAACCTTTTAGGGATTGTCAAGTAGTTGAGGTCTTCTATACTCTTCATAAAATGACCCCAGACTACAATCAATTTTGTATGTGGTTCTTTTTCCTTCCGTACACAGGTTTTCCACTGTTGTTGTTATTAAGTGCCATCCATTTGGTTCCAACCCATAGCGACCCTATACAGGGTTTCCAAGGCTATAAATCTTTACAGGAGCAGAAATCCTCATCTTTCTCCCACGGAGCGGCTGGTAGTTTCAAACTGCTGACCTTAAGGTTCGCAGCCTGATTCATAATCACTGTGCTACCA
>NW_006408752.1:1042141-1052273 GCF_000296735.1 Chrysochloris asiatica
CTTATAATCATGATTGTCCTTTTATACACAGCTATAAAAGTAAATCTGGTTCACAACTAGTTTACATGATTGCTGTTGAAGATCTGATTTATATATACAAAAATGCTAATATTTGTGTAAATTGAGAAAACAAATAGTAAATTTGTTACCTGATCTAAAAATGAAATTGTCCTGTAAATCTTGCTGCACAAGATATGATTACATGCAACCATTTTAGCAATAGAAAGGTTAAACTGCTGCTTAGTAATTTTGAAAAACATTAAAAATACTTTAGGTATTCCTGGAATAAAACAGCCATTAATACTCCATACATATTGAGATAAATTACTTTTATAAGTAATATTTAGATTTTAAATTTTCATACAGGTTTCAGAGAAACTATTTAAGATCTGCAGTGTCTGTTGTATAGCCACTAAAGTATTTCATAATTCCCATAGCATATAAAGAAATGAACAGTTCAGTTGTACAGACTACAGTAGATAAAGTACACTGTAGTGCTTAAAGAGTAAAAATTGTGTATAAAATTGATTGCACGTGTATATATTGTTATTGTTAAGTGCTGTCAAGTCAGTTCTGAGTCACAGCCACCTTGCGTAAGGTTCCCAAGGAGCAGTTGGTGGGTTTGAACCATCAAACTGTGGTTAGCAGTCCAGTGCTGATCCTACAGTGCCGTACCAGGACTCCACATATGTATATATATTTCAAGTCATTCTCAATTTTTCTTTTACAGGAGATACAGTTAAGAAGTAAAAGTAGTCTAATGAGTTAAATCAGCTGGTTAGGAAGTTAAATGTTCAATTTCTCAGTATTGAGGCTAAATATTTAGCCTCTTTGTGGTGCTCCGATTAATGTGCTGGACTGCAAGGTTGGTTTGAACCACAAGGTCAGCAGTTCAAGTTCACCAGACACTCCTCAGAAACCCTATACAGAGTCACTACATGTCGGAACCAACTCGACACTTAACAACAACAGCAACAACTATAATAAAAATGCTACCCCACATGATTTATACTATTTAAAAATTTTTAGTAGCTAGGAGCTCTGGTAGCGTAGTGGTTACGAATCGGGCTGCGAGCCGCAAGGTCAGCAGTTCGAAACTACCAGCAGTTCCGTGGGAGAAAGATGAGGCTTTCTGCTCCCATAAAGATTTACAGCCTCGGAAACCCTGTACAGGGTCGCTATGAGTCGGCATCGACTCCACGGCACATAACAACAACAACAACAAGTTTAATCTTAATGAATGATTGGAAATCTGTAGATGAGAGATTTCATATACGAATTTATACTTAAGCACAAAGAGTTGGTAAGACCCCTTTTTGAAGTAATTTGGATAGCATTTTCTATTGAACCTGTCTCACTTTAAAATTACCTATTAAATATTGCCTTCCTTTATAGAATTTGTATTTATTACCATTCCTAAAACAGAGAATTAAACTTACATTGGACTTGATTTTTTTTTAATGTTTAGCTATAATATTGTAACATAATGTTGGAAACTAAATATTTTGCTTGCTAATATCACAAGATGGCATGGATAACGATTTTGTGCTAAATGTCAATTCAGATATAAGCATATTAGGATTTAAAAAGTGATAGAACTTTTCTAAGACTTAGTGTTACTTAACATGAAGTATACTTACATACAGGACTGTAAGCTAACATTAATTATGCTGTTATTATAGTTACATTAAATTTTATTTAAATAGTTGTATTAATGATTCATTCAAATAATTTATTGATATTAGATTAGAAATTTTTAATTTTTTTAATTTAATATAAAGTTTCAAGTAGGAATCTATTAGGTGTTATATAGTCTATTATAATTAGGATTTTGAGTATCGCTTATCTTTCATTTTGTATTTCATGTATGTCTCATCTCTTAATATGTTGTTTGACCTCACGTTACATTGGAGTAGCCTTTTCCAAGTTAGTATTATAGAGAATCTGGTTCATTAGATCTTAATGGGTAAGTTGGAGAAGTAAAGTTTCTTGTTTTTTTTAAGTAGCTGAGTCATACTCCTGTTTTTGTTTTTTGTTTTTTTTGGTGGTGGCTTAAGAGTAAGGAGTTAGTGCATAGGACCATTATTGTAAACGCTTAAGAAAAAGTACCCACACTAAAAGGGGAAGAAAAAAAAATATTTGCTGGTTACCGGGATGTATACGGGGTCGGGTGGGATGAGGGGAGGGAGGGGGGAAGGTGGAGCATAGGGTAGGGAATAGACCATGACAGTTTGGGGGGGGGGGAAATACACAAGAAGGGGGAGGAGGATGGGAGAACAGGCAGGTTTGCATGGACTAAGTGGGACTGAGGTAAATAATGATGTGTGCTCAACCTTGGAACAACTGAGCTCTGGGATACAGGGCTTGAGGCATGGTTTGAATGGGTAAAAGAGGAGAAATAATGTTAAGATGCTTGGCTGTCTTTTGAATCTTGGTTTTCCTTGCCTACTATTGTAAAATAGACACTTGAGGAGGAGAGAATGAATAGTCACAAACATCACCATAGAAAGAAAGCTTGTAAGTCCGTCTTCAGCCTGTAACTGATTGGAATACCTAAAATGGGGCTAGAACTTGCCCAGTAAAGGAGGCTTCATGCAGAGCCTTTGCATTGCATAATGCTATAGGTGGAATCATGATCCCCATCCGGAGTCTTCTGAAGTGGGAAATTTCCACTTGAAAGAATAAGTAGACCAGCTAGGAGCAGCTAGAAGAACAGAAGATACTTCTTGAAAGAAAGACCAGCAGGAAAAATCAAAAACAATAATGGCAGTCTGATTGACTACTACAAGAACAAACAAGTTGTTCACCAAGGAGCCATCAAGGCAAGTGATCGAGTCCCCTCAGGGTAAAACCCCTTCCAAGACAGAGATTCGGGGGAATACACGAGCAAGCATGTAATCTTGCTGGTGACCACTTTGGTCACCGATAAGGGGAAGTGAGGGAAAAACAGCAATGAAGTTGTGAGCTAAGTCCAACCACATTCAATAGACTTCTGTCAACCTGGGTTGAGACCTGGTTGGCCAACAATATGGCAAGACTTGGTCACTCCTGGGCCCAGAGACAGGGACATGGCCACAGATGCCAAGAGTGGAGAGTCAAGCATCCAACTGATGAAGTGAGGGGAGATGCACCAGAACACCCACACTTGCAGATAGTACCCACTGTACCTGGCTTCAATGGCTGGATGATCAAAACTTGACCAGAAGAAAGAAGAGTAAAAAAAAGTAACCCACTACAATTTGATGAATTTGACCTATTCTTATGGATGTAGTAGTTCAAAAGAGGGAACAAATCTTTACAGCAAGGATCATTCCCACCCTCTCAGTACACAGGGTTGAAAGGGATGGGCTTTGACATTGGCTACCCAAAATGGGGGTACTACAAAAGCAAGAAATGACTGGCTTACAAGCTTTCAAGAGGGAGTCCAGTTCCAGAGGGTGTGGGGGAAGGTAGAATTTCCATTGAGTGGTTTCCAACCTGTCTGGACAGGGCTGATGAAAAGAGATGGGGATCAGATTCTTATGGTTCAATAGTGATTAATTGCTATCAGGACTGATTGTGATTATTGCAAATGTAAAGGTACACGTTTTGTAAAAAAAGGAGGGCAGTGGTTGATTTGGTGGTCCAGGAGCGGAGGTCCCTGGGACCATCAAGGGAGAAGAGCGGAGTGCTGGACCCTATCCAGAGAAGCAGTGACACGAGAGATGGAGGCAGAGTTGATGATGTGGAGTGATGGAACGGCTGGGGACTCTGGATTCAGGGAGGGAGAGAGTTTGTGTGCCGGTGGCCAGGAGGCAGGTTTGCAGAGTGTAGCCTTCAGTTGATTGATGATTCATGGAGGGAATTGTAATCATTGAAATTAAATGAAATACGATATGATGAATGTAAAGCTAATGTTCTCCCATGTAAACTGTCACTTAATTCACAATAAAAACTTAAAAAAAAAAAAGAGTAAGGAGTTAGGGTAAGGACTGCTGCTAGTTCTAGTCAAGCCTAGGGTTTCTTGTAGTGTTAGGATTATGGGTAGCACTGGGATTAATGTTAGGGATAGGAGTTGGTCTAGTTTTAGCATTAAAATTAAGTTTATTTGTTTACATCATATTAAAATCTCCTTGATTTCTTCTTCATTATCAGGTAGTTTCGATGCCATTTCTAGTATTATATTTTCTGATTGTATTTTGGCCACTTGTTTGGGGCACTTTCCTTTGTTTCTTCATGTAGACTGAAATTGTCTGTTGTCTCTGAGACATTGTGGTGTTGTATTTATATTTAGTTGATGATTATATGTTGGTGTGTTCATAGGCACTCACACCTGTCTCCTGGTGGATGTGATAGAGACAAGAAGTATATACTCATTTTTCTGTTCACTGTTTGTATAACATAGTGCAGGTCAGGTTTGTTGATGCTGACTGCTAATTTTCGGTGATCCGGTGGCATAAGAGTGGGGATAGTGCACTTGCCCAGTGTTACTTTTGGCTTACACTGAACTTAGAGTCAACTTAGCTCTCCTTCCTAAGAGCTACATAACAAGCCAGACTTACTTTACATTCCACAACTTAAACAGTCATACTTTAAAAAAACAACAGAAAATCTTTACATGCAGACCTTGCCCCTTCCACGTGTTCTTCCTTCTGTGCTCAGACTTAGCCAAACCTGGTAACTTGAGGTAACTCTGAAGAGTAGTAGCACAAAGGTTGTAAGATGGAAAGCATGATTCTGCTGTTGGCAGCTAAAATTGGGGTAGGTGTCGTTTGAGGTCAGGATGGTGATAAGCTCAGTTTTCAGCCTGTTTCAGTTGCCAGTAGGATGTCTACATAAAGATGTTATAAAGGATTTAGAGATATGGGTCTGGACAGAGGATAAAAAGTCAAATGTACAGAAAGATTTGTGATTTTAGGTGATAATTAAAGCTGTCAGAGTGTTTTGTATGGAGATGAAGCAGCTGTGGGAGGTTCTAATTGCTTCTCATATAAACTCAAGCAGAAGCTATCGACAGTAGTGGCCTTCTTGGCCCTTTTGGTAGTGCACACTTTAATTTCACTTACATCTCAAAACCTTTAAGGGGCAGGTTTGAACATTAGTGAAATAATTAGTTTTACATTTGTATTTTTGATTTATTAATTCCTGAGATTTACTAATTTGAAATTCGCAATATTGTAAGAGTTGTAGTGGTATTGATTTTATATTTACCATGTATTATTTTAACTATTTACAAAAGCCTTGTCTTATTTATTAAAATTAATTAAAGCACATATTCTCCTTTAGCGGTTAATAGAATCCAGTTTAATGGATTAGTTTAACAGGTACTGGGAGACTATAAGGTAGCAATTAGTACCAAGGTAAATCCCTAATTTCTTTCATTTTAAGATACACAAGAGACTGATAACATTAGTTGCTTCCAGTGATACAAATTGAGTGAGTGGGGGCAAGATGTGTGGGTGGTGGGTTTCCTTTTCACTATATATGCCCTTTGTGCTACTTGAATTTTGAACTTTGGAATGATTTTACTTTTGAACAGGTGATACAAATTTAAATCTTGAAAATTACACCACTGACTTGAAACATGTGATTATATAGTGTCATAGGAAGTATTGAGACTTACAGTTAAAAGTCATGATTTAAATTTTATCATTTACTGAACAGCTGGATTTAGATAAGTGATTTTACCTCTTTGAATCTCAGTTTCCCGCTTGAAAAATGGAAACAATGATAGCCTCTTGGTTTACCTCTCAGGGGAATTACGAGTTCATTCAGTATACATACCTGTTGGGCGTTCACAGTACTAGATGTTAGAGGTACTAAGATGAGGCTCAGGCCTCAGAACATTCACTTTCAAGTGTGAAAGTAGAAGGAAATTTCAACTTGTGAGGAATCCTATGCAGTGAAAACACATATGAGCCACAGTACCAGCTTGAGGAATAGTAGGGTAGGTGTTAGAATTGTCCTTCTGAAAGACAAGAGCATTTGTTTTGAAGAATGAGTAGGATCTAGGGAGTAGAATGAGAAGAGAGAGAAGGTATTCCACTCAGAGTAAACAACAGCTCCAGTCCCATCTCAGTTCTGTGTGTTTGTGTATAGGAAGAAACGGTAACAAGTTTTTTCAAGACCCAGAATCTTGACTGTCGTCAGTTTGAATTCAGAAGTAGTATTAAAAACCCCACTTGGTACTGTATTATGACAACAAAAGGATTACTAGAGAATGACTGACTCACTGAATTTACTTTATGCATGAGACTTATACCAACAAAAATACCCACTGCCTTGAGTCTACTCCTCCAATTCATAGTGACCTTATATAGGATTCCAAGACTGTAAGTCTATACAGGAGCAAACAGCCTCCTCTTTCTTCCAGTGAGTATGTGGTGGGCTTGAACCACCGACCTTACAATTAGCAGCCCACTGCCTTACCTGTAGTGCCACCAAGCCTCCTCTTATATCACCGTCATTAAGTTCCATCGAGTTGGTTCTAACACATAGCAACCCTATATAGGGTTTCCAAGGAGGACCTGGTGAGCTTGAACCGGCGGCCTTGTAGTTCCACCTGACTTTGCATTCCAGCGCATTGACCCACAGTACCACACCAGAAACAGTAAGTATTCTTAATTAAAGCAGTGAGGAGATTGGCTTCGATTTTGCAGTCAACTGCACTTTCCCAAATGAAAAGGGAGATTTTTTCTATTTGTCTTCGTATTTTTGTCCCCACATACTTTTTTTTTTGTAATGTTTACTACAGATGTCAGTCTTATTCACAGTGCCAATTGCACGTTTATCAAATTTACATGAAAAGACATGGCAAGTCCACATTACATTCTTTGACATGTGGGGCTCCATATACTTTTTGTAAAGAGATGATGTTTCTAGGATCTCATTACTAAATCCTGAGTCTTTGTTGTAACATTGCTAGATGCTGTTGAGTCAGTTCTGACTCATAGCTACCTATGGATAGCAGAACAAACACTGCCCAGTCTTGTGCCAGCCTCACAATCCTTGCTGTGTTTGAGCTCAGTGCTGCAGCCACTTTGTCATTCTATCTCACTGATGGGTCTTTTCCTCTTTTTTCAAAAGCTCTCACTTTTACCAAGCATGATGTCCTTCTCCAGTTACTGGTTCCTTCTGATAACGTGTCGGGAGTACATGAGATGAACTCTGCTGTCCTCACTTATAAGAAACATTCTGGCTATACTTCAAAACAGATTTGTTCATTCTTCCGGCAGCCCATGAATCTTTCAGTATTCTTTACCAACACCATTATTCAGTCATTGGGTCTTCTTTGGTCTTCCATATTCATTGCCCAGCTTTCACATGCTGAAAGTTGAAAATATCATGACTTGGATTCAGCCTGCCTTAGTCCTCAAAATGCCATCTTTACTTTTTAACACTTTAAAAGGGTTTTCTGAAACAGATTTACAATATGTTGTTTGATTTCCCGACTACTGCTTAGATTGTGAATCCAAGTAAAATGAAATTCCTGACAACATCAATCTTTTCTCCAATGATGATGATGTCACTTATTAGTACAGCTGTGAGAATTTTTGTTTTCTTTTTGCTGAGGTGTAGTCCATACTTATGGCATGTAGTTGTTGGTCATCAGTATGTGCTTCAAGTCCTCTTTGCTTTCCACAAGGTTGTAACAGCTACATATCACGTATTGTCTTTAAACTCTTAAAACTCATTCTAAATGTACAGTCTTTTATTTTGATTTCTATAAACTACTTAGTTGTTGCCTGCTTTATTTTCCCTCAAGTAGCTTCTTTCTATAATTGAATAATTTTTTTTCTCTTTGACTGAGGAGGTGTGCTTTTGTTGTTGTTACTGTATTTTAATTTGGATGAAAGTTTACAGAGAAAAATGATTTTCCATTAATTCATGCATAATTTGATTTGTGACATTCATTGCAGTCTCCACAATGTGACAGCATTCTTCCTATACTTCCCTGTGGGTATTGTTTGCATTATCTGTCTTTCCCACTCCTTCCTGCCCTCTGAAATTTGTAGTTGTAGTTAAGTGCTTTTGAGTCAGTTCTGACTCACAGAGATCCTGTATAGACTTTCTGCAGCTTTAAATCTTGGGGGAAGCAGAAAGCCTCATCTTTATCCCTCTGAGTGACTGGCAGGCTAGAACTATGGACCTTGTGGATCACAGTTCAGTGCTTATTGTATGGAGCAAGACTAGGCAACTGCAGCCCTTTTGTTCTCATATGCTTGGTTGTTTTAAGGAGTGCATACAATTTGAGGAGGTGGGTTTTAAATCAATCTGACAATAAGTTATCCATTTCCAGGCTCTAAGTAGATCAACTTTTTCTGGTGCCATATTATGTCTTTTGTAACATCTTACCCCTATGATAGTGAAGACATTAGTATTACCATTTAACATCCCAGAATGTTGGAAATTGGATCCCACAGGTGGTGAAAATGATTAATACATTTGCTGTTAAATCAAAAGGTTGGCGGTTTAAGTCCATCCAAATACTCCTTTGAAGAGAAGTTTCCTAAAACAATGAACCATTGAAAACCATATGGAGCACATTTCTACTCTAATATACATGGGGTCACCATGAGTTGATTTTCCTGCAACAGCAACTGTTTTTGGTTATCTTATGTGTTGCAGAAGTATTTTGTAAATTGGAAATGTACCAGAAGGCAATATTATTTTTTTTCTCGATGTTGTTGTTAAATGCTCTTGAGTCGGTTCTGACTCATAGTGACCGTGTAGAGGGTTTCCAAGGAGCAGCTGGTAGGTTTCAACTGCTGATCTTGTGGTTAACTATCCAGTGCTTATCCTGTAGCACCACACCAGATATTGGCCTGCAGTAACCACCATGGTTATTAACAAAATAAACAAGTGCTTGAAGTTCTATACTATTTTTAATATTATATATAAAAGAAAGCCTTTTACACAAAAATTATGTGGAATATTTCTTAATACTGTGGAAAACATAAAATTGGGAATTGTGTAGGTAATTTCTTCTTTACTTTCTTTGTCTATTGACACATGAGAGGATGAGGTACCTCCGTTTCTAAATGCCTTCTCAGTTTAGAATGAATTAGTGCAAAGTAGGAAAGCCTAATTTCTGTTTCTGCAGGACAATCTTCTGCTGTTAATGGACTCTGTTGCTTCATATGCTTTTAACTTCAAGTAATAGAAAACCAAACGGTATGTGGCTTAAATTGCAAGGCCGTTTAGTACCTCATAAGATAGGAATATCTAACAGTGGGATGCTTTCTAAGTAGATTAACTCAGTAGTTTAATAACATCAGCAAAGACGAGTTTTGTGGCATCCTGGAGTGATTTGTCCTTTGAGGCTAGTTTTCCTCATGATCCAAGGTGTTTGCCATGATCTCAGATGTCACATACAGGTGACAATCTACAGAAACGGAAAAAAAAAAAGGATTATACCTGCCTTATATCCCATTTTGAAGTGCTGTTATGGTATTATACAATAAGCACTGGACTGCTAACCACAAGGTCGGTAGTTCAAACCCACTAGCTGCTCCTCGGAAACCCTATACAAGGCCACTATGAGTTGGGAGCAACTCGATGACATTTACCAACAACAGCATATCCCATTTTAAGAGCATCAACAACCTCCTAAGAATCCAGCAACTGTCTACTAATTAAGTTTTAGCTATAATTGAATCATTATGTATGCCTGCTAACTGCAAGGTCAGGTTCAAACCCATCAACCACTCCTCGTAAACCCTATACTGGGACTTTATGAGTCAGGACTGATTCAGTGGCACTTAACAGCAACAACACCAACACATATGCCTAAACCATCACTTGACAAAACCACATGCCTGGTTTGGGGGGAGTAGATTTGGTGATAGCCATTGAAAATGCTAAAATCTCGGAAGTCATTTATTCAACCTAACTTCTTTCCTCGGTTTTGCCATCTGTTGTCAGCTTAGTTTTCATTAGTAGCAGCATTTGTTGGTAAAAGTTTCATGAAATATGATAGCTTGAATTTTATTTATTTATTGAAATGTTGATAAATCTTACAGCCCAGAGATTTTTTTTTTTTTAAAGCATGTGACAAGGCAAAATTAACAAGAGACTGTAAAATAGGGATACTATTAAATAGGGTTATAACTATTAAATAGATAACAAAGTGCCCAAAGGTACTCGGTTTTCA
>NW_006408752.1:1058578-1066009 GCF_000296735.1 Chrysochloris asiatica
CTTTGACCCTCCACTTTACCAAGCATGATGTCCTTTTCCCAGGACTAGACCCTTCTAATATTTCCAAAGCATGAAAGACGAAGTAATTTTTTCCAACACAGATTTGTTTGTTCTTTAGGAGGCCCATGGTACTTTTAATCTCCAACACCATAACTCAAATGCATCAGTTCTTTTATGCTCTTTTTTATTTATTGCCCACTTTCACTGCTCTTAAACACTTTAAACAAGGTCTTGTACAGCAGAGTTACCTATAAGACAGTACGTTGTTTGATTTCCTGACTGCGCTGTGGGGTAAGGCACTGAACCACAAGATCGGTTTAAATCACAGGGTTGGCAGTTCAAACTCACCAGCCACCCCTTGGAAACACTATACAGGGTCGCTCTGAGTCGGAACGACTCAATGGCACTTAACAGCATGTATACATACAGACATACATATAATTATTCTCATATTTAGAGAAAAGACCAGTAGAAACAATTCAAAATGCTAATCATGGTTGTTAGTTGCCATTGAGTTGACTGTGACTTGTGGCAACTCCATCTGTGCAAATTAGAACTGCTCCCTAGGGTGATTCAAGAAGCAAATCACCTGGCCTGTCACTTCTGGGTGAGTTTGAATCACGAACCTTTCAACTAGTGGTTGAGCACTTAATCTTAGGCGCCATCCAGCCATCTTCAAAATGTTCATGTAGATCCAGAATCCCTATACAAACCACTTGAACTCATTTGTATTTCTAAATTTTTTACATTTTAGAACAGGGATACATGCATTCTTATAATAGCATTTGGAACAGTACTCTACAATCAGACCTATTAATATTTCTGCAGTAAAACAGGGAATTATTCATTAGGGGGTGGTCGTGTACTGTCAAGTAGATACCAGTTCATATCAGTAGGGTTTCTGAAGCTGACAATTTTTATGGGAACAGAAAGTCTCCCAAGGAGTGGCTGATAGATTCACACTGCTGATCTTGAGGTTAGCAGCCCAATATATAACCCACCACAGTACCAGGGCCTGTTTGCATTACGTATTGTTGTTGTTAAGTGCCTTTGACTTGTTTCTGACTCATAGTGACCCTGTATAGGGTTTCCAAGGAGCATCTGGTGGGTTTGAATCACTGACCTGTGGTTAGCAGTCCAGTGCTTATCCTACAGCGCCACACCAGGACTCCATTCACATTAAGTAGAATATATAAAATCTGCAGTTAGCTTCATGTCAGTTAAGGTCACATTTTGCTGCTAAATGAGTTTCTGCCAGACTTGATAAAGAATTTACTTTTTTTTTTTCCTCACCTTTTTGTATTTCAGAGTTTGGGGACCTGCGGTAATTAATTTGGGCATTTAAGTTTGAGTGATTTTTAATCTCTACTCTTTGTATTTCTATCTTTACAGAAACATGCATGTTAGAAAATAGTCATGAATTTAAAAATATTTTTGACTACATACTTTAGTTTCCTAATTAAATTAGCCTTTCCTAGAAAAGGAGAGAAGAGCCAAATACATAGGTATTCATTCCATGGTTCAACATATATTTATCTACTACTGTTTTAATAACATAGATAAAGATGTTGTCTTAGTGGTGATTTAAAGAAACAACTTTTTCACAGGAGGCTAGAAATATATATTCAGGGTGCCAACTCTCTGGGAAAACTTTCTCTCTGTGTCAGTTGTAGGGAAAGGTCCTTATTCCTTGGCTCTTTGGTGATCATAATGTAGCGTGGCATTTGTCTTTTTCCATATCTGCTTCTAATCTTATTTGTTGATGTTTCTAGGTGCGATCAAGTTGGTACTAACTCATAGCGAACCTATGTACAACAGAATGAAACACTGCCTGGTCCTGTGTCAACCTCACAATCTTTGCTACCCCTGAGCCCATTGCTGCTGCCACTGTGCCAAGAAATTGATTTAAGATTACCATTACATAACAAAAAAAAACCAAAAAAAAAACCAAAATGGAAATAAAAAAAATTCAAGAAGTAAAAATTAAAAAAAAAAAAAAAAATTCCCTTTTTTTTTTTTTTTTCGTTGAGGGGAGGGCAGGGGCAACAATTCAATCCATAACAGATGGTCAACCTTAAAAATTTTCATAAAAAAAGTTTTAAACCATGATATAATGTATCATATCATTTCACACCCTTCTCAGAAATTTAATAATTCTGACAGTATCAGTTTTTCGCTACAGTGCAAAGAAGTAGGAGCTTTCATGCACTTCAGGTTGTGGTACCCATACCTTGGGACAGCAGTTTGGTAATACTTAGTGACATTGTCGTTAACACCTTGACTTAACACTGTTTGGGACTGGAACCTTTTCAGTTTTTCATATTACATTCTTGCTGTAGCATTTTAGTCACTGGCATTACTGGGTTCTCATTATGTGATTTTTTTCCTTTTCTGAACAAGATATTTTGCTATCCAGGAACTTGCTACCTGAGCTTTTTCACTGAATGCGACTTTTTTGGTTTACTATTCCAGTCATCATGCTAATGACTTGTCAGATGACTGAAACCGAAGTGTGTTTTCAGTTTTGCAGGAGCCACATCAAGCACTGGTAGATGTATTCCCTGTAGAGGCACAAACTGCTCCTTTTGACGTCCCTTGTGACACTAGTGCAGGGCAACAACTCTCAGAATCGTTGTCAAAAAGTTCATTTTGCTTGGATCACCCATCAACATTCACGGAAGCAGCAGTCAAGAAATCAAAAGACATATTGCATTGGGCAAACATGCACAAGACCTCTTTAAAATGTTGAAGAGCAAAGATGTCAGTTTAAATACTAAGATGCACCTGACCCAAGCCATGTTATTTTCAATATCTTCATATGCATGCAAACGTTGACTAGTGAATAAGGAAGACCGTAGAAGAATTTATGCTTTTGAGTTATGGTGTTGGAGGAGAATATTGAAAGTGCCATGGGCTGCCCAAGAACAAATAGAATCTGTGTTGGAAGAAGTGCATCCAGAGTGCTCCTTGGAAGCCAGGATGGCCAGACCTCATCTCTCATACTTCAGACATATTATCAGGGGACTAGTCCCTGGAACAGGATAGCACACTTGATAATTGGAGTGTTGGAGAAGGAGAAGACCCCCAACAAGATGGATTGGCACAGTGGCAGCAGCAATGGGCACAGGCTTAGCAATGATTGTGAGGTTGGCCCAGGACCAGGCAGTGTTTTGTTTTGTTGTGCCTAGGGTCACTGTGAGTCCATGCTGACTCAATGGCGCCTAACAACAACAATAAGGTTTGTTCCATTTTAAGTAGTTTTCGTATCTGGATTGAGTTTTGGGTGGTGTCATCATGTATCTTAAGTTTTCTGCATTTTAGTAAAGTTGGCATGATCATTACAAATTCCTTTAATTTCTGTTTATCAGGAAATGTCCTAATTTTACCTTTATGCTTGAGGGACAGATTTCTAGGCATATGATTCTTGGTTGGCAGTTTTTTTCTTTCACATTTTTATATATGTCATCCGATTGCTTTCTTGCCTGCAAGATTTCTGCTGAAAAATCAGTTTAGTCTTATTGGTTCTCCTTTGTAGGTAATTGCGTTTTTCTGAGCTCCTTTCAGGATTGTTTCCTTGTCTTTTTAAAGTTTGATTATAGTATGTTTTGGTGGATTTTGGGGGTGGGGTGGGGGTGAGATCTAACCTATTTGGAGTTCGTTCAAATTCTTGTTTTTTCATCTTTCATGATATTAGGAAAGGTTTATTCCAACAACTCTTCAACAGTTTTCTCTGCTTTTTCTTGTTTCTGGAACTCTTATCACCCATAAGTTATTCCTCTTCATGGTGTCTCACCTAAACTCTTGGGCTTTCTTTGGATTTTTCTTTCTTTTTTCTGATTATTCTTATATAATACTAGTATTGAGAGATTTATCTTCATCCTCACTAATTCAGGCTTCCATTACATTAATTCTATTTCTTAACCTGTTTAATGCACTATCCATTTCTGAAATCTTAGTATTAATCTTCGGCACTTTTAACTGCAGTTTTTGTATTGTTTCAAATGTTGCTTTTATTTTGTCTGTTTGTTCTTGTAGTATTTCCTAAATACTGTGTTCTGCTTTCTTTCCTTGATCTTCCTGTTAGTCCTTGGAAGGTACCTAAATATCAGTCTTTTGAATTCTTTTTCAGTTAGTTCCATTACCTTTCTTCCTCAGAAGTGTTTTCTGGCTCTACATCTTGATCATTTGCTTGCACCATTCTCATTTCTTTGTGTGAGCTAAAATGCCTGCTGTCCTCAGGGCATTGTGGGGTTGTTGTATTTGTTTTTAATATATGGTTGTATGTTGATTTGTTATACTGCCACCAACTGTCTTCTGTGAGTGTAGTTAGAGAATGGGAGTGTGTACACCATTCATCTTTGCCATTTGTGCATCTCAGTTTACAGTGGTTTTGACTGGTGTTTGCAACTGTCTTATTAATCAGGTAGTACAGGAGCTGGTATTTGTTCTTGTCCAATGAGTGTAGCTGCAGAGAGTCTGGTTATGGCTGGACTGTATGGGCATGTGGCTGTCTCCTGTCAGGTGGAAGAGAGAAAACCTATCCCACACACAAGAGAAAAATGGAATAAATAAACAAGGAACCAGCAATTAAAAGAGAAAATAATAAAGGAAAAATCAATTAAAACAGGTATCAAGAACAACAAAAAGATTATGATAACTATAAAGATAAAAGAGGAACTGGAAATTGAGCTATAGAGAGAAAGGTGTATGTGAGAGTATAAAAGGAAGATATTTAAAAAAAAATAGCAAAGAGAAGGAAAAAAAAGAGAGTCAAGAGTAGTAAACAGAAGCAGAGGTAGAAAGGATAGAATTCAAGGGAACAGAAAGAGAAGAAGATGGATGAAAAAGGATAAATAAAAACAATAACATTAATAAACTAATAAAAAGGAAAACAACAACAACAGTGTAGCTCTTGGGCCTGGAGAATAGAGATCTCTCCAGGGCTCCTGCAAGGCAAGGAGTTGATGAGGTGGATGTGGGAGGGATGTGACTGAGCTCCTGGCCCTAGATGGAGTCTTGTCAGCCTCAGTGTTCTCTATGTTCAGGGCACTACTTCCTTCAGGAAGTAGTTCATGGAGGCCCTTGATAGATCTGGTTTCAGTGTCTGTTAGGACCATAGCGCAGCTGGGGACAGGGTGACTGGTTAAATACTGGTCAGGTGGCATATTGGATTCTGTAGGTCTGGAGCTGAGCCTGGCAGAATCCAGGCACCAAAGCAGTGCAGCCAGCACCACTTCACACTGACATCCCAACCACATGGCTCCAAATTCCCAGAGACCAGGATCTTTGCTGGGGATGGATGACAGTGGGAGCTGGCCACACCTCTGGTCTCCAGGGGAGGATAGGGGAAAGGAAGGAATCACAGCTTTACAGTCCCCTGTGTAAAATCTGCTCTGCCAGACCTACCTCTGTTGCCAAAGCTTCTCTCAGATGGTCTCACCGCATCTGGCTAGCCCAAGCCCTTCACAAGTCAGTCTCCTCTCACTACCTCTGCTCAGCTTCTCCTTTCAGCAAGCACTCAATCTACTTCACTGACCTTTCCTCTGAAGTTCAGGGTTCCAGAATTTCATTTGTGTGTTTCATTCAGTCCCTCGTATCTTTGTTGTAGAGGATCTGCGTAGTGCATCTGCCTAGTCTGCCATCTTGTTGGAAGTCTGTTCAACTGAAGATCTGTAAATCCTTTAAGAGTATTCCTTTGTTGGGTATGTCATTGCCAAATATCCTTTCCCAGTTTGTACTTTCTCTTTTTATTCTTTTGGAGAAATCTTGATGTGCATAATAAACATTTAATTTTAGAAGGTGCAGCCGCCTAGTTTATGTTTGTGCATATCTTTTATTATGTTTGATAGTTTATTAGTGCTATAAATTAGATTCCTGAGGTTTGCCCTTATTTTTTCTCTGATGGTCTTACTAGTTTTAGGTTTTCCATTTAGGTCTTTGATTCATTGTGAGTTAGCTTTTATATATAGTGTGAGGTATGGGTCTTGTTTCGTTTTTCACAAATTGATATCCATATTTTGCTCATACCATTTGTTAAAGAGACTGTCTTTTCCCCATTTAATGGATGGGTTTTGGCCCTTTGTTGAAGATCGGCTGTCCAGACGTGGATGGATTTACTTCAGGGTTTTCAGTTCTATTCTATTGCTCCATGTGTTCAGCTTTGCATCAGTACCATGCTATTTTTACTACTCTGGCCATGTAGTAGGTTTGAGATCAGTAAGTGTGATGCCTCCTACTTTGTTCTTCATCATTAGTGTTTTGCTTATCTGGCGTCTCTTTCTTTTATATATAAAATCAATTATTGGTTTTTCTATCTCCTAAAAAAATGTTGATGAAATCTGGATCAGGATTGCATTATATCTATAGATCACTCTGTGTAGTATTAACATTTTCACAATATTTATAGGCTTTCTATCCATGAGCATTGCATATTCTTCCATTAACATAGGGCTCTTTTAGTTTCTTGCAGTAGTATTCTATAGTTTTCTTTGTGTATGTTTTTTGTATCTCTAGTTAGGTTTTTTCCTAAGTATTTTGTCTTTTTCATAGGTATTGTAATTGGAATTGTTTTCCTTCTTGCCTTTCAGAGTTCTCATTGTTGGTGTAAGGCAATTTCACTGATTTTTGAATATTGATCTTGTACCCTGCCACTTTGCTGAACCTTTCAATTAGTTCCAGTAGTTTTCTTGCTGAGTTTCTGGCATTTTCTGTGTATAGGATTATATCATCTGAAGATATGGATCGTATAATTTCTTTCTTACCAGTTTTGATGACTTTTATTTCCTTTACCTGCCTTATTGCCCTGACTAGGACTTCTAACAAAATGGTGAGAAAGGTCATCCTTTACAAGGGTAATGCTCTTAGTCTTGCTGCATTGAAATAATGTTGGCTGCAGACCAGCTTATATAAAGAAGAATGTGACATCAGGATTGGAGGAAGATTCATGAACAACCTGAGATATGTACCTATACAACCTTGCTTGTTGACTTAAGATACTTAACTGATGGAGATCAAACACCACAGCCTTCAGTATGGGTTGTACCTCAATGGAAACAAACATCATCACCACTGGACCAATAAATAACATCAAGATAAATGGAGAAAAAAATTGAAGTCGTCAAAGACTTCATTTTGCTCGGATCAACCATCAACATTCATGGAAGCTGTAGTCAAGAAATCAAACGACATATTGCATTAAGCAAGCCTGTTGCACATGACCACTTTAAAGTATTGAAGAGCAAAGATGTCAGTTTGAGGGCTAAGGTGCATCTGACCCAAGCAGATGGTATCTTCATTAACCTCATATGCTTGTGAAAATTTGACAGTGAGTAAAGACAACTGTAGAAAAATTGATGCATTTGAGTTATGGTGTTGCAGGAGAATATTGAAAGTTCCATGGACTGCCAAAAGAACGAACAGGTCTGTGTTGAA